>NC_083578.1:59729992-60059114 GCF_027579695.1 Neoarius graeffei | reverse complement strand
CATGTGATAGTATGAGGGCGGTATTTTTCATGTTCAGGTTAATCAAAGCGGGTTAAACAAAATCATGTAGGAATAAATGTGTTACAGAATCAGGCCGAGGCTATTCTTCTTTATACTTCTGACTATTATACGTTCCACTAAAGCTTCTTATAAGAAGTATATTGTGATCCTTGAAATAAGAGAGGCCTTAATGGAAATAATAGCACCCTGTCCCTGAGGCAGACTCAGGCCTCAGACATTGTTCGACTTCAGAGCTGAAAAGGAAGTTTTTTTGGTGTGGGGGGACGACAGGTGCAGGCTCCGGGAGGGGAGCACTCCTATAGCCATCTGTTTTCTTTCGGGGTGTTTAGTTTTCCAAACACATTCACCCACACACTCCATCACCACATCAGTGCATGTGCATGCACACACACACACGTACACACACGTGCACACACACACACACACATACGCCAGCAGTGGGCCAGGTCGCCATGGCGCTGTATAGAGAATAAGCCCCGGCACATGTGCACGGTCAACCATGGGGTGTGCTTTTCTATTGTATTGTGAGACATTAAAGCCGTGGAGGAGGTGTGGGCTTTAAGTCAACTAAAGTATGTGTGGATATGCTGAAAGAGACCAGTTGCACTTTCTCTAGCCTCAGTTGTTGGGTAGATTCTTAGGAGCCAGTGTACTCAGCATTTGCCTAAGAAGGGTAGGCTATGCATATCATATGCCACAAATTTGTTTCACAAATAACAAGTGGTTCCTAGACTGAGAACAATATGATAACAAGGTGCACAAGTTGAAAACAGGAAGTAGACTTGGATTTCATGCTGTGTTTCTTATCGGCAGAGACTCTGGACCAGCTTGTATCTCAAAGCAGGAAACATGGACTTCAAGGAAGAAATCAGTGACTCGGACAGTGGGATCATCTTAAATTCTGGTAGGCGTTTAAAACTACATTGTGGACTGGAGAATAAAGTGTATTAACCTACAAAATTATGTGATGGACACATCCACTAGATGAATTAACAGCTTAAAGATATTCTTAAAGTATCCTAGAAGTTTATGAAATGCTAAATTTCAGTGTATTATCACTTTAAGATTTCTTATAGTATAACTTTGTGATTTTCCATGACTTCTTAAAGATCACGAAATACTGTTAAAAAACATTTAAGATGTCACTTAAAGTTACTAAATTTAACATTTTAAATGTGCTTAAAGTCACTACTACTTTTAAGAATACCAATAAAGGGTCTTAAAGTTACTAGTATATTTGATAAATTTAAAATGTTCAGTAAAGGTATTTAAATTTACTTCTAAATGTAAGGTTCCTTTAAGGTTTAGATTAAATGCAATTAAATTCACATTTTCTGCATCAACAATGTCAGGGCTTTCCCCAGGAAAAACAAAACAAAACATCAGAGTGGTGCTACTAATGTGGAGCCCAGCCCGTAAGGTCTGGCCAGGCCTGGCCTGGAAGGCCCTGAAAGCTGCGAGGGGATCCAGGGGCCATGCTCTCCTGGAAAATTTTGAAATTAGAGACTTCAAATGATGCATTCTGCTGGCATCTTGGGCTGATTTAGGCACAATTCAACATTATTAAATTTGCTGCTTTTTACCTTGTCAAATATGCAAGGGGCAAAATTTAAAGGGCAAAATTAGATTTGAAACGAAAACACTTTGTCGGAGGGGCGGCACGGTGGTGTAGTGGTTAGCGCTGTCGCCTCACAGCAAGAAGGTCTGGGTTCGAGCCCCGTGGCCGGCGAGGGCCTTTCTGTGCGGAGTTTGCATGTTCTCCCCGTGTCCGCGTGGGTTTCCTCCGGGTGCTCCGGTTTCCCCCACAATCCAAAGACATGCAGGTTAGGTTAACTGGTGACTCTAAATTGACCGTAGGTGTGAATGTGAGTGTGAATGGTTGTCTGTGTCTATGTGTCAGCCTTGTGATGACCTGGCGACTTTTCCAGGGTGTACCCCACCTTTCGCCCGTAGTCAGCTGGGATAGGCTTGCCTGCGACCCTGTAGAACAGGATAAAGCGGCTAGAGATAATGAGATGAGATGAGACACTTTGTCGGACACCTCTTCATTTTCCATTTCCAGGATGCCAGGAACAGAATCGAGGTCAAATCATGCAACAGTGCCATCTAGTGACCAGCGCCTAGAATGGGGTTTTATGTCTGGTTTCAAATGGCAGTCAGTGCAGCGAAATCCTTTACTTTCACTTCTGGGTTGAGTACCAGGATAGTCTACACCTATATATTACAATATCTTCCTATTTCTATAGTTATTACTCATTTTCAGAGGGGAAAAGGAGATATTTAGGTGCAGAAAGTACTCTGCATTGTTCAATTTATGGTATTGATTTTTGGTGTGCGAGTGACAGCGCAGCACTGATGTCGCACAGCACGACGGAGTGGCGCATATCTGCGATTTGGGGAAAGCCCTGAGTGTGCATTCAATTCTGTAGTACTGTCAATATCATATATAAACTTTAAACTGAGACGTATGACTGGTATCCTGATCAAGTTGCTTTATTGAAATATACAGATGTTAACAATATTTTGGAGGACAGATTCTCCATCCAGTGTGGATGGGGAAAATATTGTATTCTAATGAATCTAAAAACCATTAGTATACATTTGAAAGTTATTAGCCAAGTTTCTCAGTTTCAGTTTCATATTTCATTCTGTCTACGATCTCTGCCTGTTCATTTCATTAGTTTCACCTAACTTAACTACAGCATAGTTTTAGCACCTCACTTTTTCCCAGATGTACCTCGTATATAAAAGCAAAGGTCCATAAGGGAAGAAAGTCTCATTAGGCAACAAGGAAAACTTCTCCTCATAAATTTCTCCTCATTGTGTTCATTTGTGAAGGTCCAGACAGCCCTACATCTCCTGTGAAGGACCTTAGCACTCACACGCGGGCCATGAGGCTTAAGCATCAGGCTCTGGAGGACAGACTAGAGCTGTGTCTTCTGGAGCTAAAGAAACTGTGTATCAGAGAGGCAGTGAGTAATATTTTATTGTCTGTTTTTTTCCCTTTAAATCCATTATATATAAACCACTCTCACTAATGGATGATGTGAATTCAATTCATTTGTAATTTGTGATATATCTAACTATTACAGTGAAAGAGTCCATGTTGAGTTGACACAATTAGTGTGCATCATAAACACTGTAGAAGAAAAAAATGGCCTTGCATGTGCAATAACGTAGTTGACATGATTGATCTTAATGCTAGACGGCCTTTCGATTTCATAAAATCGGTGAAATTTAGTTCCCTCTGAAATTTGGTCATTGTGTTGCGTTTATTTCTGTAATATCTCAAAAAACAAAACAGGCCATTCAGTGGCTGAGAAGTTAATTAATTTGAGGCGAGTCCCTCGCAAATAATCTGCATGAAGTCACTTGCTTCGCGCAGTCAAGCAGACAGAGGAAGTCCGTGTGTGCATGCACAGCTTTACCTTCTTTTTCTTATTCTTTTGGGTTTTACGGCAGCTGGCATCCACGGTGTTGCATTACTGCCATCTACAGGTTTACCTTGACCGTGCACTGACAGTCCCATCATTCTGTCGCTAAACAAACAGCTGATTACACCGAGGTGCTCGCTGACTGTCGATATTTATTAGTTTGGTCCTGTGTTTCCTTTCCTTCGCAACATAACGTCTTTTCTTCTCACTTTCCGTTACTGTAGTCGATCTTTCAAATTTCATTCGCATCCTCCATTGAAGGGTATTCCAGAGCTAGTACAATTAGTGTCCATTTTCTGACTTGTCTGGTTGGATAGTGGTACATAGCCATCATAGCAGCAATTCAGATTCCAGGAGTTAATAAAACAGGGTCTTGGTGCAAGTCTCTTAGTAGCAATAAATCCAGTATGTAGCAATTTCAAGAAATTACTTCTTTCTCGACTATGGTATGCATTAATCATAGCGACAATATTTTATCTGCAACAAACCTCTAGCTCCAAGTTCAGCAAACTCAGCTTTCATGCCCTTTTTGTTAAAGAGGTAATTTTGCAACAACACCTTTCTCAAGGCAATCCCCTTCAAAAAGAAACACTCATTAGTGAATGAACAGTGGACAAGAAAGTCCGACAGACGTAAGATTGTAGCACGAAACACAAGTTGAAAGTAACACTGTACGACTCAATGGCAGGACAAATACATTTACACTAAGATAGTCTTACAGTAAATAGTTCACCAAACAAGTGCACATTTTGCCTTTAATTAAACACTAATTTAGAGTCCCATTAGAACTTGAGAATAAGTGCTTAGATGCAAAGATGTAGTTATTTAATGAAACATTAGTTAGTTAAAGCTAGACGGCCTTTCAATTTCATAAAATCAGTGAAATTTAGTTCACTCTGAAATTTGGTCATTGTGATACATGTTTATTTTTGTAATATCTTTAAAAAAACAACAACAAAAAAAACCCAGGCCGTTCTGTGGCTGGGAAGTTATTTCATTTGAGGCAATTCCCTCGCAAATAATATGCATGAAATCACTCACTTTGCGCAGTCAAGCAGACAGAGGAAGTCCGTGTGTGCATGCACAGCTTTACCTTCTTCTTTTTCTTCTTTTTCTTCTTCTTTTGGGTTTTACGGCAGCTGGCATCCATGGTGTTGCATTACTGCCATCTACAGGTTTACCTTGACCGTGCACTGACAGTCCCATCATTCTGTCGCTAAATGAACAGCTGATCACACCGAGGTGCTCGCTGACCAACGATATTTATTAGTTTGGTCCTGCTTTTCCTTTCCTTGGCAATATAACGTCTTTTCTTCTCACTCTCCGTTACTGTAATCAGTCTTTCACGTTTCATTCTCACACTCGCATCCTCCATTTTTCTCTCCTATTTCAAATTTGTATCCCACAATGCCTTGTGTGAATGGGGAAAGCCCACCACGTGATGCATAACGTACAACTCCGATTCCAAAAAAGTTGGGACAAAGTACAAATTCTAAATAAAAACGGAATGCAATAATTTACAAATCTCAAAAACTGATATTGTATTCATAATAGAACATAGACAACATATCAAATGTCGAAAGTGAGACATTTTGAAATTTCATGCCAAATATTGGCTCATTTGAAATTTCATGACAGCAACACATCTCAAAGTTGGGACAGGGGCAATAAGAGGCTGGAAAAGTTAAAGGTACAAAAAAGGAACAGCTGGAGGACCAAATTGCAACTCATTATGTCAATTGGCAATAGGTCATTAACATGACTGGGTATAAAAAGAGCATCTTGGAGTGGCAGCAGCTCTCAGAAGTAAAGATGGGAAGAGGATCACCAATCCCCCTAATTCTGCGCCGACAAATAGTGAAGCAATATCAGAAAGGAGTTTGACAGTGTAAAATTGCAAAGAGTTTGAACATATCATCTACAGTGCATAATATCATCAAAAGATTCAGAGAATCTGGAAGAATCTCTGTGCATAAGGGTCAAGGCCGGAAAACCATACTGGGTGCCCGTGATCTTCGGGCCCTTAGACAGCACTGCATCACATACAGGCATGCTTCTGTATTGGAAATCACAAAATGGGCTCAGGAATATTTCCAGAGAACATTATCTGTGAACACAATTCACCGTGCCATCCGCCGTTACCAGCTAAAACTCTATAGTTCAAAGAAGAAGCCGTATCTAAACATGATCCAGAAGCGCAGACATCTTCTCTGGGCCAAGGCTCATTTAAAATGGACTGTGGCAAAGTGGAAAACTGTTCTGTGGTCAGACGAATCAAAATTTGAAGTTCTTTATGGAAATCAGGGACGCCGTGTCATTCGGACTAAAGAGGAGAAGGACGACCCAAGTTGTTATCAGCGCTCAGTTCAGAAGCCTGCATCTCTGATGGTATGGGGTTGCATTAGTGCGTGTGGCATGGGCAGCTTACACATCTGGAAAGACACCAGCAATGCTGAAAGGTATATCCAGGTTCGAGAGCAACATATGCTCCCATCCTCTTTCAGGGAAGACCTTGCATTTTCCAACATGACAATGCCAAACCACATACTGCCTCAATTACAGCATCATGGCTGCGTAGAAGAAGGGTCCGGGTACTGAACTGGCCAGCCTGCAGTCCAGATCTTTCACCCATAGAAAACATTTGGCGCATCATAAAACGGAAGATACGACAAAAAAGACCTAAGACAGTAGAGTAACTAGAATCCTACATTAGACAAGAATGGGTTAACATTCCTATCCCTAAACTTGAGCAACTTGTCTCCTCAGTCCCCAGACGTTTACAGACTGTTGTAAAGAGAAAAGGGGATGTCTCACAGTGGTAAACATGGCCTTGTCCCAACTTTTTTGAGATGTGGTGTTGTCATGAAATTTAAAATCACCTAATTTTTCTCTTTAAATGATACATTTTCTCAGTTTAAACATTTGATATGTCATCTATGTTCTATTCTGAATAAAATATGGAATTTTGAAACTTCCACATCATTGCATTCCGTTTTTATTTACAATTTGTACTTTGTCCCAACTTTTTTGGAATCGGGGTTGTAGTATCTTGAATTGGGTCATGATGAAGCAAGAAAAAATAGCGGAGATTTTAGGGCCATGTGGCTCTAAATTCATTAATTGTTCTATTTTTAAAAAACTAATAAAATTGGAAGTCTGTGATTAGAATTCAGTAGCTTCCGGTCCACTAAACAAAAATAACTGGGTGTCAGGGAAAATTCTTTTTATGACCTAAACTTGAAAAATCTGAAAGGCAGTCTACAAGATTGTGGGAGTTGCTTCAAGTAAGTCTTTGAACCAATCAACTAGTCAGGGTGCAGCACTGTGCCTTTGGTGAGCTTTCTTTTGTTCTTCAATGGCGTCATTAGAGCAAGTCAGCCGTGGGCAGTTGTGAAACAGATGCTTCTTTGCCAGATAGTCTGGGTGTTTCTTATATTGGGCCAAGTTTCCATAAGATTTAGTACTCATCCCATCATAAAACATCTGCTCAGTGACTGATAGCCAGTACAACTTAAGAGACTGCTGACTTTTTGTTCTTGTTTAATTTTTTTTATATAAAGGAGCTTACTGGAAAGCTGTCATCTGACTATCCTTTGCTGCCAAATGAGAAACCACCACAGATCAGGCGACGTATTGGAGCGTCCTTTAAACTGAATGAAGAGTTGCTTCCCCATGGAGATGGAGAGGTACAGGAACTGAAGCTGATATTTCCTTCATGACTGGACATAATTTTTATATAAGGAAATTCCCTGAGGTCAAACATTATGTCAGATTATTATTATTATTTTATTTAGTTTTGTACATCTAAAGGTGTTCATTCAGATGACCAGGCGATTTGTGAGAAACCTCACATAATGATTGCACTTCAAGACACTTTTCTTGCTCTTGTTTTGAATGGGCTCCCTTTAGGAATCAGAGTTGCATTCACTTGAGGCTGATTTGGCCCTCCAGAGGCAGATATATGAAGCAGCCCGAAGGCTGTCCGTTGAGGAGCACATCAGCAAGCCGGTGAGGAAGAGCCGACTGCAGCAATGCAAACGTGAGGAAAAGAAAATGAAGGAGCTTCAGGAAGCTGTATTAAAACACTGCATTAACCATGGCTGCGTTTCGCCAAAGACATGCCGTTCCTCCAGGCAGAGAGGTAAGTCTCTGATTCTGCCTTGTCAGTGCTGTCTTCTTTACACTGACTGCCAGCATGATTGTGCCAAAAGTTGCTTTATCCTTCAATATTTAACGTGTGATGTTGTTGTTGTAGAAACTTTGAAATATTAATGTAGATTTATAATGAACATTTTTGTTGGACTTGTAGTCATAATATTTGCTTTGAACCTGTAACGCACTGTGAGCAGGCACTTTACTGAGAATCTGGTTAACATCTCTTGTTTTGAAATGCCATTTGAGAAATGCTTTGTGAACTCAATATTCACAAAATGTAGTCAATCAGCAAAGACATAATAAGTGTCTAATGTTTGCTTCTTTAGTTTTGCACTGGAGTGACAAGGCTACTGTAGCTAACAAGTCATGAAAGTGTATTTCACCCGAATGATTTTTACATAAACACATAACAAAATCTGTGTGTGTGTATATATATATATACACACAGTTAGGTCCATAAATATTTGGACAGAGACAACATTTTTCTAATTTTGGTTCTGTACATTACCACAATGAATTTTGAACAAAACAATTCAGATGCAGTTGAAGTTCAGACTTTCAGCTTTAATTCAGTGGGTTGAACAAAATGATTGCATAAAAATGTGAGGAACTAAAGCATTTTTTTAAACACAATCCCTTCATTTCAGGGGCTCAAAAGTAATTGGACAAATTAAATAATTGTAAATAAAATGTTCATTTCTAATACTTGGTTGAAAACCCTTTGTTGGCAATGACTGCCTGAAGTCTTGAACTCATGGACATCACCAGACGCTTTGTTTCCTCCTTTTTAATGCTCTGCCAGGCCTTTACTGCAGCGGTTTTCAGTTGCTGTTTGTTTGTGGGCCTTTCTGTCTGAAGTTTAGTCTTTAACAAGCGAAATGCATGCTCAGTTGGGTTGAGATCAGGTGACTGACTTGGCCATTCAAGAATATTCCACTTCTTTGCTTTAATAAACTCCTGGGTTGCTTTGGCTTTGTTTTGGGTCGTTGTCCATCTGTATTATGAAACACCGACCAATAAGTTTGGCTGGATTTGAGCACACAGTATGTCTCTGAATACCTCAGAATTCATCCGGCTGCTTCTGTCCTGTGTCACATCATCAATAAACACTAGTGACTCAGTGCCACTGGCAGCCATGCATGCCCAAGCCCTCACACTGCCTCCACCGTGTTTTACAGATGATGTGGTATGCTTTGGATCATGAGCTGTACCACGCCTTCGCCATACTTTTTTCTTGCCATCATTCTGGTAGAGGTTGATCTTGGTTTCATCGGCCCAAAGAATGTTCTTCCAGAACTGTGCTGGCTTTTTTAGATGTTTTTTAGCAAAGTCCAATCTAGCCTTTTTATTCTTGAGGCTAATGAGTGGCTTGCACCGTGCAGTGAACCCTCTGTATTTACTTTCATGCAGTCTTCTCTTTATGGTAGATTTGGATATTGATACGCCTACCTCCTGGAGAGTGTTGTTCACTTGGTTGGCTGTTGTGAAGGGGTTTCTCTTCACCATGGAAATTATTCTGCGATCATCCACCACTGTTGTCTTCTGTGGGCGTCCAGGTCTTTTTGCATTGATGAGTTCACCAGTTCGTTCTTTCTTTCTTTCTTTCTTTCTTTCTTTCTTTCTTTCTTTATTTATTTATTTATTTATTTCTCAGGATGTACCAAACTGTAGATTTTGCCACTCCTAATATTGTAGCAATTTCTCGGATGGGTTTTTTCTGTTTTCGCAGCTTAAGGATGGCTTGTTTCACCTGCATGGAGAGCTCCTTTGACCGCATGTTTTCTTCACAGCAAAATCTTCCAAATGCAAGCACCACACGTCAAATCAACTCCAGGCCTTTTATCTGCTTAATTGAGAATGACATAACGAAGGAATTGCCCACACCTGCCCATGAAATAGCCTTTGAGTCAATTGTCCAATTACTTTTGGTCCCTTTAAAAACAGGGTGGCACATGTTAAGGAGCTGAAACTCCTAAATCCTTCATCCAGTTTTAATGTGGATACCCTCAAATGAAAGCTGAAAGTCTGGACTTTATGCCCATGTCCATTATATAACTATAACTTGAATATGTTTCAGTAAACAGATAAAAAAAGAAAATTTGTGTCAGTGTCCAAATATATATGGACCATATGCTTCAAATATAATTGTTAGGCAGAAACAGTGCATATGTTGTGTACTGACAGAAAATATCAGGTGAGATTGACTTCCATCACTTGTTGGATACATTAGTTCTCGGACACAGACACACATCTTAGCTGACTGGTTACATTTGGGATACGTAGAGAACTGCTGAAATGAAAAAAAAATCTTATTATTTATTTTATTTGTTTATTTAATTATGGCTTTTGAATTTACCAATAGGCAGTTATGTCAAAAATAATGATTATTCAATAAGCTTTGAAATGCAGAATAATCATGAACATGATATGAAACCATACTGCTCAGCCAAAAAAGTGTCACATACTCCTTATATTTTGTTTGAAAGCCTTTACATTACATTACAGACATTTAGCAGACGCTCTTATCCAGAGCAACATACCACATACCTAGAGCACCTAGTCCTGGGTATGACTTTAAAGGGCATATTCTGGACCAATTTTGGTTTTTTTAATATGAAAGTATGTCCCTTTACACACTCATCCAGAAGGGTAATTTTGCACAAGGTCATCTGTCTACAGCAGAAAAAAATAAAATAACAAAATGCGTCTGGAAAAATCCCAAGGGAGTCTGGAGCCAGATTCGTGACGTCACCTGCGGAAGCGCCAGCAGACTGCGAGAGCTTGCACAGTTTCAGTGCACAGCCTGTGTAGACCAAGCGCTCCCATTTCTCTCTCATTGTCCGGTCTTTTGGGAAACTATGAGTACTAATCCCATCAAGATTGGTGTTGCTACACCCTCCTACGATACGTCTGTTAACCATTTTAATAATTACGTGATAACGTTGAAGAAATTTGCAGCAAACCACCAGGTTGTTTTCTCATGAATAAACCAGCGCTGATGTAGGATTCAGAGGGAGGCGTCCCACACGCGACGTCACGAAAATCAATGTTTGCCGGGAAATGCAAATGCCAAGTTTTTTCAGAGGCGGACCAATTCACCTCAAATGGCTTGATTTCAACTGAATTTTTCTGGTATTGCGCAAGGTAAAAAAATTGCAGAGAATGCAGAATGTTACAGATATTTGACCAAAGTTTAATATAAAATAGGAGAATTACATTGATCTTGCTCCTAAATTTACCCGTGATATGCCCTTTAAACTGCAGCTGGTGGTGAGTCTCAGGTCCAGGAGGACTTGAGTACTGGGGAAAGTGGAGTTACTCCTTAATCACCATTGCTCCCAGGTCCGCTCTGACCCGGAGTGGCAGCACCTGCCTGGGTTCCAGCTATGGGTTAAATAGTACATCACCAATAAGGCGCTGGTAGCAGGGTGTTTTTGGTGCAATGTGGCAGATGAACCCAACAGGGTCAATGGCGCACCACCTGATGGCATGTGGAAGAGCCACTCAAAAGCCAACGGATGGCATCACTCAGCAAGTCAGTTGTCACTGCAGGGCAACTTCCATACCCGTCAGGTCTGTGGCACTTTTGTGCACCATTTGGCATCAGGTCTGGAAGTCCAGACCGACAATATGATGGGGGCACGACATTGTTTGTCTTACCTCATTGTGCAAGGCGTTTCATTAGGAAAGGAGAATAAGGCCAAGTTTACATTAGACCGTATCTGTCTCGTTTTCTTCGCGGATGCATTGTACGTTTACATTAAAACGCCTGGAAACGCCAGGAAACGGGAATCCACCAGGGTCCACGTATTCAATCCAAATCTTGTCTGGTCCGGTGCTGTGTAAACATTGAGAATACGCGGATACGCTGTGCTGAGCTCTAGCTGGCGTCGTCATTGGACAACGTCACTGTGACATCCACCTTCCTGATTCGCTGGCGTTGGTCATGTGACGCGACTGCTGAAAAACGGCGCGGACTTCCGCCTTGTATCAACTTTCATTAAAGAGTATAAAAGTATGAAAATATTGCAAATACTGATGCAAATACTGCCCATTGTGTAGTTATGATTGTCTTTAGGCTTGCCATCCTTCCACTTGCAAGTGGTAAGTGATGCGCATGCCCGACATGCACTGAGATCACACACACAGCGGCTCAGTCCCAAATCACTGCTCGTGCGCTATACTCGCGCGCTCTGTGAGCTGCGCAGGGCCGGAGTGCGCACCCTCCAGAGGGCACTCGCTGTTCAGGGCGGAGTGATTTGGAGCGCAGGATGCCTGTGGAGCCGAGCGTATCCGTGTATTGGCGTTGCTATGTGCACGCGAATCGTGTATTGGCGTTGCTGTGTGCACACTAATCGTTTTAAAAATGTTAATCTGATGATCTGCTGATATGGTCTAATGTAAACCCCACCTAAGTCTGGTGCGGGCCTCATGGCCCATCTGCATTTCTGCGCATCCTAATGAAGCAGTCATCATTGCTAGCGATGGACAGCCGACAACCCAGAGCACCTGAGGGGAGCAGTTGGGGGTTAGGTGCCTTGCTCAAGGGCACTTCAGCCATTCCTGTGACCTTTTGGTCCCAGAGCTACTTCTCTAACCATTAGGCCATGGCTTCCCCCCTTTAGCTTTAATTATGGCACACATTTGCCATGGCATTGTTTCAACAACTTTGTACAACATCACAGCATTTATTTACCTCCAGAGTTGCATTCATTTTTCACCAAGATACTGTCTTGATAATAGGAACGTTGAACCACTCTGTAAAGTCTTTTTCAGCACATCCCAAAGATTTTCAATGTTAAGGTCAGGACTCTGTGATGGCCAATTCATGTGTGAAAATAATTCTTCATGCTCGCTGAACGACTCTTTCACAATCTGAGCCCTAGTTTTATGGCCGTGCCATCAGAGAAGAAAAAATCCTTTGATGGGATAATCTGGTCATTCAGTACATTCAGGTCATCATCCATCCATCCATTATCTGTAATCGCTTGTCCTGTGCAGGGTCGCGGGCAAGCTGGAGCCTATCCCAGCTGACTATGGGCAAGAGGCGGGTACACCCTGGAAAAGTTGCCAGATCATCGCAGGGCTGACACATAGAGACAAACAACCATTCACACTCACATTCACACCTACGGTCAATTTAGAGCCACCAATTAGCCTAACCTGCATGTCTTTGGACTCTGAGGGAAACCGGAGCACCCGGAGGAAACCCATGCAGACACAGGGAGAACATGCAAACTCTACACAGAAAGGCCCCCATCAGCCACCAGGTTCGAACCCAGAATCTTCTTGCTGTGGGGTGACTGTGCTAACCACTACATCACCGTGCTGCCTTCAGGTCATCAGCTGACTTCATTTTATTACATAACATTGCGGAGCCTAGACCTGCCCAACTGAAGGAACCCCAGATCATAACCCTACCTCCAGAGGCTTGTACAGTGGCCACTATGCATTGCTTCATGTGCTTCCCTTCTTACCCTGACAGCACAAGTTCTACTGTTGATTGTTTTTTTTTACTATTCAACTTCAAGCATTTAAGTGATCTCTGATCACGCTCAGTCAAGATTTTTTTTCTGACCACATTTTTTTCCACAAAGTTAAAGGTTCACCACTATCCTTCCAAATTTTAATAATGCGTTGGACAATTCTGTTTTTACCAAATTCCAGTCATTTCAGCAATCTCCTTAGTTGTTTTCATTGCTTGAAGCAGGCCAATAATTTGACCTTTCTGAAATACAGTAACATCTTTTCCCTGACCACGTGATATATCTTCCGACATGGTTGTTTAAGAAATGAGAAGCTCCTCACTGCATCAGTTAGGGTTAAAAGAATTGTTGCCAGCTAAAACATCTCATCTCATCTCATCTCATCTCATTATCTCTAGCTGCTTTATCCTTCTACAGGGTCGCAGGCAAGCTGGAGCCTATCCCAGCTGACTACGGGCGAAAGGCGGGGTACACCCTGGACAAGTCGCCAGGTCATCACAGGGCTGACACATAGACACAGACAACCATTCACACTCACATTCACACCTACGGTCAATTTAGAGTCACCAGTTAACCTAACCTGCATGTCTTTGGACTGTGGGGGAAACCGGAGCAGCTGGAGGAAACCCACGTGGACATGGGGAGAACATGCAAACTCCGCACAGAAAGGCCCTCGCCGGCCACGGGGCTCGAACCCAGACCGTCTTGCTGTGAGGCGACAGTGCTAACCACTACTCCACTGTGCCGCCCCAGCTAAAACATATTAATCACTAATTATCCAATCAAAGCAGTAATTAGCAGTAATTATCCAATCAAAGTATTTGTTTATTTAAATCTAAACGGTGACTTTTTTTTGACCAGGCAGTGTATAATACCTATAATGTGCCCATAACAATTAAAGTTCATTAAAATATATTTCTGAATGCATAGTTTTACATTATTTAACAACTACCTTTGTATTTTTGTTCTGATATCCAGACCTGTGCATGTCTGATGACAGCTCACTGTCTGACACCGCTGCCCATGATGATGGTGAGGACCACATCCTTTTATGCTACTCAGATAACTGAAATCTAAACTTAAGAATTTTCAATTTAAACAAAGGTGTTTTTCTGTTACAGATTTAGAGCCAGGCCCAATGTCCCCGATGCCTCTCGACTCTGTAACTGGTTTCCAGCATGTGCTGACCCTCTCTCCTTGTCACGGGGCAAAACATGCAAGTTCCAGTTCCAGCCTGGAATATGAGCGATCACCCATCCAAAACATGCCATGGAGAGAATCCAGTCTAGATCAGCCATATCAGAAAGAGAAGAAGCTTCCCTCCGCCAGCAGCAGCAGGTCAAGGTAAAGTTATGGAACATTTACTAACATAAAAAGTTGTATTGATGTTCATGAGACTTGGTCATTCGTACAGTTTGAATCTTTAGGAAACACTAGAATCTCTTTTTCTACGGTATTTTTTAACATATACTTTTTAAGCACAAAACTATAAGCGCACAATTAATTCATTTCCCATATAGGCTTTTGTTTTTGGACATATTAATAATAATGCAATTATTAATTAAATCAGGTTATCGATGGCCGTCTGCCAGGGCCGTTAATGTTTCCCTGAAGACAAAAATCAATCAGTTTAACATGCACTGTAGAATGAGAGTGATTTATGACTGTGTGTGTGTCAGCAGCAGTCCAACAGGAACCTCAATAGACCAGAGGCTCGATGACATTCCTCCTGCTCCCCAGTTTGTGTTCAAAAGCCTGGCAATGCGCAACAATAACTCCAACAGCGCCCCCTCCACCCCGCAGCTGCCACTGCGCCGCCACGTCTCCCAGTCCTTCAGGTAATCTGAGCAGATCCGCGTGCCATTGATTTTAGATTGTAGCAAATTTTTATTAGAAGGGATTTGGACTCCATTTTTCACAATATTTTCAAACTGTGTTTTCCTTTCCTCCTGCAATTTGCTGTCAGACAGAACTGAACCTGGATGTGGTGTAGGGGCAGAATTTGGGATTAAATAAAGACATTTTATAAATACAGGGTGGCACGGTGGTGTAGTGGTTAGCGCTGTCGCCTCACAGCAAGAAGGTCCTGGGTTCGAGCCCCGGGGCCGGCGAGGGCCTTTCTGTGTGGAGTTTGCATGTTCTCCCCGTGTCCGCGTGGGTTTCCTCCGGGTGCTCCGGTTTCCCCCACAGTCCAAAGACATGCAGGTTAGGTTAACTGGTGACTCTAAATTGACCGTAGGTGTGAATGTGAGTGTGAATGGTTGTCTGTGTCTATGTGTCAGCCCTGTGATGACCTGGCGACTTGTCCAGGGTGTACCCCGCCTTTCGCCCGTAGTCAGCTGGGATAGGCTCCAGCTTGCCTGCGACCCTGTAGAACAGGATAAAGCGGTTAGAGATAATGAGATGATATGAGTATAAATACAGAGGTGATTATAGGAAATCGCGCACGCTGATTGGTCAAGAGATTTGGATTATTTTTCAATAATCACCTCCCACGACGCGGTAAAATGGCAGCCAATTGCTTTGTCACCATAAGTGAGGAAGAATTAGAAATTATGAAAGAAAATGCTGTTCCTAAAAGTACTAAAGATGTTTGGTCTAAAACTATTCAGAGGTAAGGTGGAATTGTGATTTATTTTGTCTATTTCAAACCAAAGTATTTTATGTGACTCGGCATAGATAAGTGACAGAAGTCTGCGTGCACTACGTTTGCATGCCACTTTCGAAGATTGAAATAAATGAGTTTTTGAATACAATTTTTTTTAAATCACCTGTGTATTTATACTAAACATTTATCTGCCTCAGACTCAGTGAATATCGGTGAATAATAACCTTGACTTTGTCTCAGTTATTATTCACCGATGTTCACCTCACCTTTGGCGAATAGTTGTTAAATATTTTTATTTAAATCTTGCAAAATACAAATATTCAGTCATTGCAGTTATGTCTCTGTGTATATCTGATCAAAATTAAGCAAAATGTGGTTAGTTTTGCATTTGTTTTGTCGAAAATAATCAGATATTGAAAGAATCTTTCAATTAAGCTCAAAACCCAAGGTCTGGCTTTCCATTTGTAGTTTGTTCAGTTAGGCTCTTAACACAGAAACATAAATATTTGTTTCAATCTATTTTCCATTATGTCCCTGCTGAGAGCTCTATATAATAAGCCATAAACTGAACATTGCTGTTCCCACACTGCTGGTGCCTAGAACAGAAGCAAACCTCACCCCACCTTCTAAATTCCAGTTTACTTCTGGGCAGAGATGAGATCTGTTCTTAAAAAATATCAATTTTGATTTTTGCAATACATTTCAAAAAAGTTGGGATGGTAAAGCATTTACCACTTTATAATATTGCCATTCCTTCTCATAACACTTAAAAGATGTTTAGGGACTGAAGACACCAAGTGATGAAGTGTTTCAGGTGATATTTTGTCCCATTCTTCCTGCAAACAGGTCTTAAGGTGTGCAAAAGTACGGGGACGTCATTGTCAGATTTTTCATTTCAAAATTCGCCACACGTTCTCTATTGGGGACAGAGGGGACAGGCACCCTCTTCTTCCACGGCCACGCCTTTGTAATTTGTACAGAATGTGGTTTTGCATTGTCAAGTCAACTTTATTTGTATAGCGCTTTTAACAATAAACATTGTCACAAAGCAGCTTTACAGAATTTGAACGACTTAAAACATGAGCTAATTTTATCCCTAATCTATCCCCAATGAGCAAGCCTGTGGCCACGGTGGCAAGGAAAAACTCCCTCAGACGACATGAGGAAGAAACCTCGAGAGGAACCAGACTCAAAAGGGAACCCATCCTCATTTGGGCAACAACAGACAGCATGACTATAACATTAACAGTTTTAACATGAAGTCAGTTTCATTGATGTTATAACTCTTCATTGATGGAAACTTGAGTGCAAAACTGTTCATGACAACTGCAGTCCTGAAGTTAGCAAGTCAACTGTAGTCCTCAGCCATAAAAGCATTACTGTAAGAGTCCAGAGTGTCCTCCAAGTGTGACTTTCAACTGTCCACATGGGGCCGTCCTCCACAGGAGCGATGCAATGAGACTCCAACCAGACACAGGGCATCAGGATGGATCAGGCAGGTCCAAGGAGCAGAAGAGGTCAGCATCTCGATCCCAGGACCGACATGTAACTCAGAGTGACAGATTTGGGGGGGGGGGGGGATTTCAACATTGTCTTGTTGAAATCTCCCTGGAAAAGATGTCGTTTTGAAGGCAGCATATAATCCTACTTTTCTACATTAATGCTCCAGCACAGAAGTGTGAGTTACCTTTGCTAAGGGCACTGACACAACCCCATACCATGACAGACTGTGGCTTTTGGACTTGTCACTGGTAATAATCTGGATGGTCCTTTTCGTCTTTGGTCCGGAGCACACGGCATCCATTTCTTGTATTTAAAAAAAAACAGACCTGGAATACTGATTCATCTGACCATGATGCACATTATCACTGTGATGCGCCACCCCAGATACCTTCGAGCCCCGAGAAGTCAACAGTGCTTCTGAACACAGTTACCTGCAAGGCTTTCTTTTTGCACAGTAAAATTTTAACTGGTATTTGTGGATGTAACTCCGTATTTTAGTGTTTGACAAAGGTTTGCCAAAGTAATCCCGAGCCTATGTGGTTCTATTAGCTATAGATGAATGATTGTTCTTGATGCAGTGTCGTCTGCGGGATCAGAGATCACATTCGTTCTGCTTAGGCTTGAACTCTTGCCCTTTATGCACCAAAATTCCTCCAGATTCCTTAAATCTCTTCAAAGACTAGGCCTTTACTGGATACTGATTTCATACCAAATCTTGGAACAATCATCTGTTGATATCACCTGTTTCAAATCACATCATTATTTAATTGTTTTACCTCATTACTAGCCCTAAATTGCCCAACTTTTTTGGAATGTGTTGCAGGCCTGAAACACAAGAATGGATGTATATTAACAAATGAAATGAAGTTGGCCAGACAAAACATGAAATATTTTGGGTTCATACTGTCTAGTCAGAGTAAATGAAATACAAGTAAAAGTAAATCTTCCTTTTTTATTTGCATTTTCCATACCATCCCAACTTTTTCTGATTTGGGATTGTATATGTACAAGTTATAAATGATATATGATTTATTAAATATTTAATAATTTTGATTTTTTTTCTTAAAATTTAGTGCAAGTATCTGATACAGTTGGATGATGTTATGATGTTTACAACAGGTTTCCCAGACCCAAACCAGAAGTAAGCAAACCGAGCTTAGATCTGAGTCGTGGAAGGACGAAGCTCCCTCGTCGCCGCGTCACTGACTTTGCATTGGCTTACTCCGTGCAGCGTCTGTATCAGTGCAGCTCAGAGGACAGCAGCTCGGAGCACTCCATATCTTCCTACAGCAGCTCATCCAGCCATGAGTTCACATCTGAGGTGACCAAAGCCTGCCCACCTCCTTACGGTTTCCACCGCACTGCTCAAAACAAGTTCCAGAGCCAGCGTTTCAGCACCAACATCCTTCCCAAAAACAACCAAAATGTGAACAGACAAATAAACAAACCAACCGTGACCAGCCCTTGCCAAGATAATAGCCATGACAGGATGCTGCCAGAAAGAGATATGAGAAAGCTGAACCTGACTTTAACCTCCCCAAACACAAATAAGCAACAAGTAGAGGTGACTTCCCCGAAGCGTATACTTAAACCCCCTCCGCCGTACCACAGGCTGGCTCGCACACCTTCACTGAAGGAGTATCCCAATCATCCTAGCAGGCTGCTTCCTCGAGACGTGGTCACAAATGACCTCAGGGCATGGCATGAGAGGAACAATGCCGAAGAAATCAAGCTTCGGCCACTGGAACGACACGGGTCTATGCGTGCTAAACGCTCACCAGGTCAAGAGCCGCCACCCTACCACCAGATCCAGTCTCAGAGACAGGTAAAGACTTTTTGTATTGACTTTTTGATTTTTGGACAATGCACTTTGTGTGTACTGAATTGATAAACAGGTAAAAATAATGCTAAGGAAAGTAGTATTAATAAATATTTGTTTATAATAATAAAAAAAAAGAATGCACAGAGATGTATTTGATACATTATTATCCTGGTTCCTTGCAGACTTCTCAGAAAGTGATCCTCCAGCGAGCTCCTGATGGAACTCCTCTGCAGTGGTATGAGGAAGAAGATAGCGAGATTGTAAGCCAGGTCTAGACCACAATCAGCTGAAATGCAGAAGCATTTTTCACCGTCTTTGTTTTATACATGTCATTCATACATATCATTTTGATCTATTTATTGAGCCAATGGACTCTGATAGTAAAAGGCTGAGTAAAAGATTCTGAGTAAAAGGTGAAGCTGAGCTAAACGACGTGGCACAGATTTTCCCCAACTGCATCCTTCATCTCTTAAACACTGACCGAAATTCATGTCTGAGAATAACTTAATTGTAAGGCACCATGCCAGATTTTCTGTGATATTATTATTATTATTATTATTCTTGGCCCATGTGTATAATTACTATTTCTTAAAAAAAAAAAAGGTCTAATGGAAAAATAAATTTTCAAGTATATGTTTGTGTCTGGTACACAGTTTTCTCTTCCCTAGTGTTTTGAAGCTCCAATTATTTAATGTAATACATAATGCATTAATATAATATTTATGTTCTTTTTACTCTTCTAAAATTAATCTCAGTCTTCTTCTTACACGTTTTATGGTTTTTACATTTAAATATTATTGTTAGATGCTGCTATGCTGTTTGGTACTATGCCTCTCTTTTATAAACCGCGTGCTAGATTTTATGAGTGCAGATATTTTCCTTATTCAGATGTTCTAAAGCAGCAATTCCTCTCTATAATATAATTTGTGTACTAACAACTTAATATGTATTTAATGTTATTTATAATAAAATATACACTATCAAGACTGCTCGTGATTTTGGCATCTCCTACAACACACACAACCGCTTTTTAAAAGAACCTGCACAATAAATGTGATGCTTGAATATAACTTTGGCACCCAGGGGTGCCGTTAAGGGGGAAAAGTTAGGACGATTCTAAGGGCCCAGCATTAACAGAGGGCCCTCAGGGGACAATATTAATATTATTACCATGTGTAAGTTAATTGAATAAAAAATAACTTTAATAATTTTGTCTCTTAAAGTGCCATTCCACCATTGGATGTATTTTTTTGGCATAAAATACAATATATTTTATGACAACATGACTAGACAGAGAAATCTTTTAGCTTCAAAATGATATATCAAACATAATTTTTTGACAACGACAAGTATATTAATTTTGCGACCAAAGTCACCTACCCTTTTAATTTCCGAGCGGTAGTGAAACGTGATGTCATCGGCAGGTTCCCCTTCTTGTGTACCGGCACAGATTATCAGCAATGGCGGATAGAACGCGATTGTCAGCTTCGGAAAAGAAGCGAAGGAAAATAGCAAGTGATGCCCAAAGGAGACGGTCGATGGTGAATATCGGCACAGCAATCGACAAGTGGAAATCGCGTTCTATCCGCCATTGCTGATAATCTGTGCCACGTCACACGTGACGTGGTACACAAGAAGGGGAACCTGCCGATGACATCACGTTTCACTACCGCGCGGAAATTAAAAGGGTAGGTGACTTTGGTCGCAAAATTAATATACTTGTCGTTGTCAAAAAATTATGTTTGATATATCATTTTGAAGCTAAAAGATTCCTCTGTCTAGTCATGTTGTCATAAAATATATTGTATTTTATGCCAAAGAATACATCCAATGGTGGAATGGCACTTTAAAACAAGCAAATACAACAATCTCTTGGTTTGGATTTCCATTTTGCACAAAATTATTAGGATAGGCAGTCTTTATATTTCACCCCCTCCCTATTTATTACATGGTACAGTCTTGTGTAGGCGAAGCCAGAACGTGACACCACATTAGGTTTGTTGCTTTCCAATCCAGCACTAACGTTAGCTGCGCGCAGGAGAAGCAGAATTGATGGTGAACCATCAGTAGATTGACACCATCATGAAGAAGTCGGGTTACCAGAAACGTAAAGAGTGGTGGTGGTGGGGCAATATTATATTCTTTCAGAGGGCTCAAAATTTCTAGCAGCATCCCTGTTGGCACCTTTACTTTATGCTCAGCCATCAAGGACTACTAGAAGGGAGATATTTATGAATGCTCTGCAGTTAGCAGTAGTCATCCTTGCTAATAACCCTAACAGTAATCACTTTTATGTTATTACAGTCAGTCTCTCAGTTATCACAGAATACATAATAAAGGCCTCACCTCCAACTCTTCTGTCATTTCAACACTGCAAGACAGAGCAAATTGGATACTCTTAGGGTTCAAGTCATCGGTGCAACAACTATTTTTAAATTAGCAATGCTATTGTGTTACCGTAAGTAAAACAAAATGACTAAAGATAGGGTTCATGAGGGTCTAGTGACACACTGAGATGGATTATATTTATTTGAATAATAAAAAATAGTAGACCTGTATTACTGTATAGTGTCAATAGTTGTTTTCTTTATCTTCATCCAGTGATTAGGTCACGTACCTTTCCATCCACCCTTTATATTAAATAATTTGATTAATTAGTGTGTCATACAGCAAATTCATTACATCTAAATTACTTTGAGTGTTTTGTTTTATAAATAACCCCAAACCCTCATATTATACAGTGTCTTGCAAAAGTATTCATCCCCGTTTGTGTTTGTCCTGTTTTGTCGCATTACACGCTGGAATTGAAATGGATTTTTGGGGGGTTAGCACCATTTGATTTACACAACATGCCTACAAAACAGGAAAAAACAGAAATCTGGAGTGTGCATAGGTATTCAAACCCCCCCCAGTCAATAATTTGTATAGCCACCTTTTGCTGCAATTACAGCTGCAAGTCTCTTTCTCTATTAGCTTAGCACATCTAGCCACTGGGATTTTTGCCCATTCCTCAAGGCAAAACTGCTCCAACTCCTTCAAGTTAGATGGGTTGCGTTGGTGTACAGCAATCTTCAAGTTATGCCACAGATTCTCAATTGGATTGAGGTCTGGGCTTTGATTAGGCCATTCCACGACATTTAAATGTTTCCCTTTAAACCACTCCAGTGTAGCTTTAGCAGTATGTTTAGGGTCATTGTCCTGGAACGTGAACCTTCGTCCCAGTCTCAAACCTCACACTTCTGGGAGGTATGATGTTAACCTTGTAGAATCTGGAGAAGCAGTGATGCTCAAGTATCAGCAAGCTGAAAGTAATGCCCACAAGGAGGAGATGATCTTTGTAGTCATATCATAGTAGGGACCAGGCATCTGTCCATCAAGGGTCCATCACCCAGTGGGCCAGTCTAAGTTTAAACAGGGGAGCTCCACATGTCTTTCCCTCATGACAAATGAAGAATTGATCAGATGATCAAATTGTAGCTGTCCAGGCCAGACTGTATTATCTGGCATGTACTCTACATAGCAAAGAATGCTCAGCAGGTTCTGAGTTTTCTGGACCCAAACACCTGCAAGCTTATTGCCAAAGAACAGAGTCACCCCAGTCTTTTTAGTGAAATGATCTAGAGAAATCTTTACAGAGGCCTTGTCGGGTTGACATCCTGCATACACTCATACAGAAAGGGTCTTAAGGGACTCCAGTACAAAGAGATCCCACACTGGGCTCTTGGGTTGGTGTCCAAGATGAAGGGCCCTTAACCTCTTAAGTAAGGCCGAGACAAGTTTACGACCCCATCCATGGTGATGTGATATGCTGTAAGGTTGCTGCATACATCATATACAACAGAGATATGGGGGTCTTTCTACTGTCTAGCAGCCCTTGATGGTTATTACTCCAGGAACTGGGCAGTGCACTCAATCCAGATGATGGGAGTGCACACCACTCACAGAAATGTACTAGGCCAAATGCATTCATGATTGCAGTTCTCAACCTGCTCTTCACTTCAAAAGGCCAAACTTATGATAGTAACCAGGCCTAACCATTCCGTCCATTTGAGACGACAGATGTATTCAGGGAGGAAGCTGCCAAGGTGTCCTATCCGTTAGCGAGAGCAGCAGTGACAACTAAACAGCATACTCATCTCATCATCTCTAGCCGCTTTATCCTTCTACAGGGTCGCAGGCAAGCTGGAGCCTATCCCAGCTGACTACGGGCAAAAGGCGGGGTACACCCTGGACAAGTCGCCAGGTCATCACAGGGCTGACACATAGACACAGACAACCATTCACACTCACACCTATGGTCAATTTAGAGTCACCAGTTAACCTAACCTGCATGTCTTTGGACTGTGGGGGAAACCGGAGCACCCGGAGGAAACCCACGCGGACACGGGGAGAACATGCAAACTCCACACAGAAAGGCCCTCGCCGGCCCCGGGGCTCAAACCCAGGACCTTCTTGCTGTGAGGCGACAGCGCTAACCACTACACCACCGTGCCGCCTAAACAGCATACTGTGGTCTAATAACTAAATTCTGTGAAGTGTGGCCATAATCAGTTATACAGGTAGCACTGCCTCTGAAGAAGCCATGACCTAAAGGCTAGAGAAGCAGCTTTGGGATCAAAAGGTTGCTTGATTCGATTCCCTGGGCAAGCAGGAATAGCTGAAGTACCCTTGAGCAAGGCACCTAACCTCCAACTACTCCCCAGGCTGCGGGTATGCCAGGGACTCATTGTATGTCGCTCTGGATAAGTGTTTCTGCTAAATGCCTGTAATGTAAAAATCTGTTCTCTGTCACCGTTTTGTTTCCACTCTCCAGGGCATCTGCCCTTTCAACAGCATGTCCACTACACCATTGTGCTCTCAGTGAGGCTAACTGTGAGAGGGCACATCTGAGGAGTTTTCATGTAAGGTGAAGAGCACTATCCAAATTTGTGCTTTCCTAGCAATTGATATATCTGACCATCACAATGTTATCTGTGTGGACCAGCACATGGGCAGCTACAAACCAGGATGAGACCTTAGGGGCTAGTTAGATCACCCTTAGTTTCAACTGTATTTTAGTCTCATACCAGTGCTCCACACACCTAAACCTCTGGCACCACACTAACATGGTCAAATGAGACATACTTCACAAGAAGAATGGTACAAGTCTGAATACTTGATATTGAATACATCCATGATGCTACCAGAGATTTTTTTTTTTTTTTTGGCCTTGGTTGAGTTCACTTGATCTCTTCCCAGAGGTTCCCAACCCTGGTCCTGGAGACTCCCCTGTTCAGCACATTTTAGTGTTTTCCCTGCTCCCAGCACACTTTATTAAACTCAGGAAAGGCTGTACACTAGACAAATAGTTGAACCAGACACATTACACAAAATGGCATCTTTGCTACATTGCATCAATAGCATTTAGCAGAGACACTCTTATCCAGTGACATACCGTACAACATACCCAGAGCAGTCTGGGGAGCACCTGGGGGTTAATATGCCTTGTTCAAGGGCACTTCAGCCATTCCTGCTGGTCCAGGGAATCGAACCAGTGACCCATTGGGCCCAAAACTGCTTCTCTAACCATTAGACACTTATCACAAAATGAAATATTTCTATTCTGATGATCTTGTCCCAATCAACAGGACACCTGGGCTCATGGAACATTAATTCATATCGTTAATGAGCTCCTGTAAGTGGCTGAGGATTTTCGAATGCTGAATATATTTTTACAGCAGGTTAGCAGCATGTAGGTGACCTGACTGAGGGTGAACCTCTGACATTAAGTTATAAATACAAATAAATTTTAAAGGAACAGTCTATTTTACCTTGTGTGCCTCAAGTAATTTTACTCTTTTCGGAGACCTCTAATATCTCCAGTACATTTGATCATTTTTCAGGCATCTTCTATGATGAGACATCTTACATTTTTTTGGTGCAAGAGCCACATTATTATTGATAAATCCATGACACGCTTACAGAATTCACAAGTTCCTGTTTCAGTGCAGACGGATGGTAGAACAAGAAAAAAAAATTAAAATAATAAAAATAAACAGCCAAGCCTTGGATCACGCCACATTTATTATAGAAAGGTATTGGACAGAACCCTTAATAGAGACGCTGAGGCTTTCCCATGGTGCTCTTGATGTAGAGGGCTCGGACATTCTGCCAGTTCTTCTTCAGCAGAGACACCAAGAAGTTAACAGAGAGATGAATGTTGTAGACCAACTCATCCTCAGTCATCCTAACATGGCCCACCGCCACAGCCAGACACAGCACCTGAGCACATCACACCCAGAGCAACACTGTTCACATCAGCGAATTCACAAAAGACACACATGTACACATTTATCACATCAACGAGTGGTTTACTGGGATATACGCCACTCGTACTTTTCATATGACCTGCATCCAGGACATTGAGGAACATTTTCCAATATCTTCACTCATGAGGATATCGAATTGTTGTGATTAATTTGCATACTTTATGAATGTGTCAATTTAATAAAAAGAAAGTCACACACTGGCTTGAAGGTATGAAGTTTATCTTCTCGTATTGAAAAATGTCTATTTTTCATACGAAACACATTACGGACCTGATTGACACAGTTCCCGGTATCTTCCTCTGATGACATCACTCCCATTGTTTTCCCACTGACTTGACACGCATTGTCAAAACGGCAAACCAGTTCAAAATTAAACTTTTTTGATTAACTTGTGTATTTTTTGTGGCTGCGTCCATATAACATAAAAAAAAACATTACACGATGGTGCAAAGATATGAAGTTTATCTTCGAGTGAAAATATTCACGAGTGAGCAACGTGAATATTTAATCAGAGTGAAATATTGGAATGTGTCACTCAGAGCCACGATGTATTTCGTATGAAAAATGCAAGTTTTTCAACACGAGAAGATAAACATCATATCTTCAAGCCAATGTGTGATTTACTTTTTATTACATTGACACAGTCACAAACAAAAAGTACCCAAATTTATCAAAACAATTCCTCAATATCCTCACAAGTGACAGAGATTTAGGTCATGGTTGCTGTTCTCGAGTAGGGATGTTAACCGATGACCGTTTGACCGATGGTTGACCGAATCAACGTCAACCGGTTAATTTTTTTTTTGGTTGCCGGTTAAAAAAAAAAATCAATCGTTTTGAAGCTGCCGATTTCGGAGCGGAGAACCTGGAATTCTGTGTTGTAAACGCTTGGGGCATGCCATGCGGTGTAAGGATGACAGATGACAAATCAGAAACACCCATTCAGTCATGTCCCGCCCTCCCGCCCCAGTTGAAGACAGCTGCCACTCGGCGAAAGAAAAGTCTCAGTGTTGGATTACATTTTATGTTAACCAGGTACGTAACATCAAGGAAATTCTTGACTATCAAAGAAACAAGAACACGGTGCATGAATGAAGTCGATGGTTGATTAGTCTGGTGAATATTAATGTCAACGTAATAATAATACACAAGATCTGAACTAAAACCTGGTTACTCACTGATGTTACTTAGCATCAGACAGTTGCTATATTAGCTTAGCGGCTAATCAGCTCAGCTCCAGCTATCCCATTCCCAATGGCTGTGCACAATTAGCAGCCATGTAACCGTAATACCAGTAGCTGGAAAACAATTGCAGTATGAGGTCTCTGTGGCTCACTTCGAAGAAAAGTGCCTAGTCCGTAGCAGTACGCAATATCAGCACACAGCCTACTGCAGTTAACTGTAAACACCAGGGGCCGTATCACTAAAACGTCCTATCTTCAATGAAAAGTTAAGCTGGGACAAGTGTATGATAGGATTGTTTTCAATAGGCTACTCAATGCAAGCACCCGTAGTGACTGAGCTAAAGCTTACCGCTTAGAAAATGATGGCAATTTATTGAGAACATGTTCACGCTGATATTTTTAATGCCAAGTTGCAACTTAACAAAAGTGCGTGCCCCTTGCTGACACGGCCGCAGACACAGACCCAGGTGGAGAAGGACAAGGGGTCGAGGGGGGATTTCACGCTTCTCACGATGTCTCTAAGCTGGAGCCATTTGTCCTCCGCTCCAATACAAACCCCTCGACATCAGTGCCGCGTTTGACTAAATGTTTCGCGCTGTGGAAAAGGTAATGTGAGTGGAGGGCAGCGACTGGGACTGAATGTGCGGATGCTCGCGGTTAGATTTAGAATAGATTCTAATAATTCCAATTCTAGAATTTTAAACTCACAGGTTAACCGACTTTAACCGGCTAATGAGGCTCGGAGGTCGGTCAAGATTTTTTTTTAGTTTTCGCCATCCCTATTCTTGATGTCCCAGATGGAGCTCATATGAAAAATACGAGTGTTGCATTTTCCAGTAAAACACTCATGTCCATATAAAAAAAAAACACAGTTCTTCAAACAAACGGCACCTTTTTCATCTGGAATTTGATTGTGGATTTGACCTCATCCACCTTGGTATTCAGGTTCTCGTTGTGGGTAAGCAGAGAAGGGAACTTTCCAGCTTTGTTCAGACCAGGGCCCAGGATACGAGGGATCTGCTTAATCAGGGACTCCGAAGCCAGGAAGGCATCGTATTTCTTTGCTGTGGAGCACAGGCAAGTTTTAATTAATCCAACCCTGACGACAACTGTATGTCTATTAAGCTTCTAAATCATCCAGGTGTGTTGAAGTAGTAACACCAGACATCAACAGGATGCTGATTGCTCAATACTGTGATTATGCAGAACACACGTCCACTACACACCATGACAAGGTAAAATTCAGAGAAGTGACTGAACTTGTGTGGCCATGCTGTTGCACTTAATCATGTGAAACCTCAGAAACGCCCACCAACCAACTGCTGAACCCAGGTCCAATGCATCACTTGCAGCAATATGGAGCACTACGGTTTTGCTGTGCACCATGAACATATTACAAGAAACCATGGGGATGAAGACAGGGCTCGACAGGGCTTCTCTTTCATATAGTAATCTTTCAACGAAAGATTACTATATGAAAGAGAAGCGGTTAACAAAAGTTTATCAGAAAGCAGGTATAGTTATGACAATCAGGTTTTAATGATTTATAATTTAAGAAAAACTCAAACTAACAATAAACAAAAACTACCCAATGCCCCACTATGGTGCATGTGTTATAACTCATTACTTGATATGCAATTTTAAGAGTTGGGATTGTTGTCTTTTTCACCTTCTTTCAACGAAATGAAACTGAAAGAAAACAAGCTGGACATGATAAGGGTGATCGAATCATGTTCTGAATGAAAACAAACCGTAAATGAGCTCGGCACTGTCGTGAAGCTCCCGTGAAATATTTTACGACATTTGTAAAGGTTAATGTGTACCATACAAAAGAAATACAATGAAATGTCTGAATGAAATGAAGATTCACCACAGAGATTTATTTTATTGAGAGACTTGATCGCAATTTCTCCGATTTCAGTGAATTCAAAGTCTAATGATCTATAATTAGATATTACGATGTGGTTATTTTTACACGTGCACCTGCTGTACTCAGCTTCGCCAAAATTTCATTAACAATAACACAGCCAGGGGCGTCGTGGCTCAGGTGGATAAGGCGCCATACCATAAATCTGGGGACCCGGGTTCGATTCCGGCCCGAGGTCATTTCCTGATCCCTCCCCGTCTCTCTCTCCTGCTCATTTCCTGTCTCTACACTGTCCTATCCAATAAAAAGGTGAAAAAAGCCCCCCAAAAAATATTTAAAAAATAACACAGCCAGATTGAGGGTTTTTTGGGGGGAACTTTATCAAAACACTTGAGTAATTAGTATAAAAATGGTGATTTTCAACAAATATTCAACGTGTCCTATCAGACAGGCAGATGCAGATTTGACTTGTCCGGACCAAACACTTGGTTGTCCCGGACAGTCGGACTACTATTAATGTTGAGCCCTGTGAATGCTCAATCCTTTGCCTACACGCCACTTTTAGGACATCTGGAGTAAACAAAAAGCATCCTGGAGACGTTGTAGTATACCACATCACTACTGGTTTTCAAAGGTTTTGTTTGCAGTCACCCTGATTCACTATTAGTAAAATGACTAAATATTACAGAGAATTCCTGTTTTATTTAACCATTACATGCTAACTATTTAGGAAGACAAAGTAAAAAAAAAAAAAAAAAAGTACCCAGTTTCTTGACCAGCTTCTTGTTCTTGTTAAGCTTTTTGAGTGCCTCAATGTCCATATGTGGGATTTCAGCAGCCTTGGCTTCATCACAATGCTGCTGGTCACCAAGAACGCACACTGAGAACTTGGGGCGTGGAGTGGTCTTCAGCCTATCAAGAACAAAAGAACAAACCCACTGATACCACAAAGAGAAGCAGGCTCTCACAAGCCAGGTGACACAGAACTGGAGTCTTACCCATACCACGTTGGCTGGCGTAGGGTGCCGAAAGCACGGTCATAATTAAAGTGTCGGCTTAGGGATGAAAGCACGCACAATGCCCAGCCCTCCAGCCTCCCCTCATGTTTTAAGACCCAGGGTAAGGGTCCGTCTGCTTTAACAGCCCAGGTCTAGGGTGTAGGCAGACTACCCAGGGCTCTTCTCCAAGCCTACCACTAGCCTACCTGAGCAATTCAGCTCAGCTTCAGGATGAGCATGATTTTAGAAAGATATGTGTAGAAATAAATTTATACACATTTTTATATAGAGATTTTATTCCACACTCAGGCAGAGTAGGGTGCAGGCCGAGAGAAGGTTGGGTGAAACAGTAAAGGTCCAAACCTGACAGTGCCTGAGAAACGCTTATCCTTCTGGGGATCATAGTTCTTCAAGCTGATCTGCAGCTCCACAGTTTCCAGGAACCTGAACAAATAAGGATGGTTAATATTCACGTAATATTCAGAGACAAACAACACTTATTGCAAAGCATTCATGCCATGATACAACAATCAAATAATTAAAACACTGCATTGTAACATGAGTAAAAATATGTACACATACGTCATTACTGTAAAACAAGTACTAAAAGTCAAAATATCAGATTCTCACTTTCTCCTCTTGGAAATGGAGCCAGCCTGGACCTCCCTTACAGCCTCGTACAACGTATCTCTTGAGACTTTGCTGCAATTAAAAGAAATATATTAATTGCTTTAAATAAACGTAAGCTGTGTTCACACATATACCGGTACGAAAGTGGTATAACTGTATCGATACAAAGTATACCGGTACAGTTTAGTGCATCTGTCCACACTAGCGAGAAATGTTTGCGGTTTTCTTTCACGGTAGTTGAAATGCGCGTGCGCGAAATGTTTCCGTGGTTACCGAGTAACTTCCTTCTGAGAATATGGCGGATGAAACCTTTTTGTTGTCAATGTACAGTCGTATTTCTGGTGGTCATTTATTCAGTCGAATCGTATAAAACGCGCGAGGCAGTTGAGAAAGAAACAAAGAAAACGAATCTCCGTTCTTCACTATTTATTCAGCGAAGACATCGATTGAGGTGTGTGACTTTGCGCATTATATTTGTATCGATACAGAGCCGCTTCATCTGTCCACACTACAGCAAAGCGCTACAGTACCGATACGAAACCCATACATTTGTGGGTTTCGTACCAATAGTTATACCGCTACAGTACCGGTATAGTTGCTAGTGTGGACAGGTGTTGCGGTACAAAAGTAGTATCGTATCGGTACAAAATCCCTAGTGTGGACAGGGTATAATATTTTGTATCCCGGGGAAAATAAAACCTGATTCTGTTGTTTTGTCATCGGTGACGGCTGTAACACTTCTATCAGAGCAATCTATGCTAATCATGCTAAAATAACACTAAACTTAGTGCTCTACAGTCCAATACAGTAACAAAATATATGTTAAAGATGTGTAGTATAAATGTAAATATGTAGATTAAAGGCTGAAAGTCGTGTAGTGCCCAGATTTCACTGGATTAAGATTTTGAGCTCCGGTTTACATTACGATGAGCCGGTACTTCACCACAGGTGGAACGTAAAAACTGAGGTTTTATTTAATTTACTGAAGCCTCTCTAGCAGCGCAAACATAAAAACAATCCCTGTTTATTACTTAGTGTAAATATTTGCGTTTCAAAATTAAAAATATACTAATTAAACGAGTTTTTAATACACTTCTTACCGTACCTCATTTTAGCTCGTCTTCCCCTGACGCACGGAGCTCGAAAAAGGAAGTGCAGGTGGAAGTGACGATGATTATAGGCGCCCAACATTCAAGTACGGACGACAGAAGCGTCCATGTTTGTTGTGGCTAAATAAGGTCATTTTTATCATACGGATATTATACTGTACGTATTATACAAATTATGTATCTTTGAGTGTTAATATCCTCAATCCGGTATTAAAATCATTTTTGTTCGGATGAAATGAATAAAAGTGTACAGTTCTTAGAAATGTGCAGTTTTTCCCAAGAGAAATATTTTAATCTACAATAGTTTAGTCATTTGAGTTCAGCATTTCATGAAGATTGTAATTTTTTTTTCTTCAAAGGGCAGAGCAATGAAAGTTTCACAGAATCTAAACATGTACAGCTGAGTGCTATTATGAAGTACAGCACTCATAATCAGGTCCGTAAGTATTGGGACAGTGACACTATTTTTGTAGTTTTGCCTCTGTGCACCACAATGGATTTAAAATGAAGCAATCAAGATGTGATCCAAGTGTAGAATTTCAGCTTTAATTCAAGAGGTTTAACAGAAATATTGCATTCAGCTTTTAAGTGTTACAGCCATTTTTTTTACATAGTCCACTTTTACAGGCTCAAAATTAATTGGACAATTGATTGATAAGTAGTTTCATGGTGGGCAGTGTGGTGGTGTAGTGGTTAGCACTGTTGCCTCACAGCAAGAAGGTTCTAGGTTAGAGAGTTTGCATGTTCTCCCCGTGTCTGCATGGGTTTCCTCCGGGTGCTCCGGTTTCCCCCACAGTCCAAAGACATGCAGGTTAGGTTAACTGGTGACTCTAAATTGACCGTAGGCGTGAATGTGAGTGTGAATCAGACCCGTTGCAACAAGGTAGGCAGACTTGGCAATTGCCTAGGGCCCCAGCCCTCGAAGGGCCCCCGCTGCCGAACGACTGGTTATGTATTCAATAGCAATGACAACTTTTTGAGCGCGGCAGCGCAGCTCCTAATGACACTTGTTGAAATACCCTAGTTCCAAGGGGGGCCCCCTAATGCACAACAGCGCCTCCCTACATGCTTTGGCCGAAAAGTGCAATGACAGTCTGTTGTCAACCCCTCAATGCCCATCTCCGGCCAGTCAAGTGGTTGCAGAGCTCTGCGGCAAAAAAAAACAAAAAACAAAATCAAATATGAAGCGAAATTACCCCTCAGGGAGCCAGAAGAGAAAGAAGAATAGGGAAGAGGAAGACAGAAAAAACCAAGACACTGGTAAGTGAGAATGTACACACTCATTAATACCAAGCGGGTCGACAAGCAAATTTGGTAGCTAGCTTACGTTCATGGTAGTTATCTTGTAGACAGTGTTTATAACAGTAATGTAAACGTTGTCATGCACAACAGGCTTACAAACTTGCAAGGACTGGATAAAAATTCTAATATGTGCCACACAAATAGGTGAAAGACTGTCAACTTCTCCCAGATTAACTTATTGTGTTTATCAAAATGTTATAGTCAGAGTTAGTTTCAGCGAGCTGCATGGCTTTCATCAGAAGTAGCTAGTGAGCATGAATGGAGTAGGACAGGGGATGGCTCACAAGAAAGCTCTTTTTTTACATAAATAGCCTATTTATGTAAAAAAGTGGCACTGATGTCAATTGAATGTGATGTCCGCAGGTCTTTGGACATGGAGGGTATTGTGGCTGCCTTTGCTGAAGCCAAAGCCCGCAAGCAGCAGTTTTAGACATTTTGCCCATGATTCTAGTTGTGTATTCTTAAATTTTTATGTGTTTTTCTATACCTTTTGCACTTTTCTGTGTGTGCTGGTTCTTATTAAGATTCTTATTCATGTTTGTAATCATTTAATCACCATTTGAAGTTATTTCTACTTGTGTATATACTGTAAATATTTAGTGTTGTGTTATATGCACATTTTATATTACGTTGTACTTTGTCTTATTTTCATATTTGATTTATATATATATATATATATATATATATATATATATATATATATATATATATATATATATATATATATATATATATATATGTGTGTGTGTGTGTGTATATTTTGTCTATTCTTGTGTTTAATTGGGTTTGATAATTATTTATAATAATGTAAAGAGTTAATTTATTAAGTAAAAATCATAAGAATGATTACAATATGTGTGATGTTTATTTATTAAGTCTTCGGTGGGTAGGCAGCCATAAGGCCTTTCGTCGAGGGGAGGATAATTATGGGCCCCAGATCCCCCTTTGCCTAGGGCCCCCAAATAGCTTGAAACGGGCCTGGTGTGAATGATTGTTTGTCTCTGTGTGTCAGCCCTGTGACAACCTGGCAACTCGTCCAGGGTGTACCCCACCTCTCGCCCATAGTCAGCTGGGATGGGCTCCAGCTTGCCTGGGACCCTGCACAGGATGAGCGGTTATGGATGGATAGTTTCAGGGCCAGGTGTAGTCTGTTTTCCCATTACTTCATGACGGTTTAAGGAGATGAAAGGTCCAAATGTTGAATTTGCATTTGGTAGCTGTTCATGAGAACTTTCAATATATGGTCCAAAGAGGTGTCAATATAAAAAGAAGGTCATCATTAGGCTGGAAAAAAAGACCTATCAGAGAAATAACAGAAACTTTAAAGTGCATATCACGGGTAAATTCAGGAGCAAGATCAATGTAATTCTCCTATTTTATATTAAACTTTGGTCAAATATCTGTCACATTTTGCATTTTGTGCGATTTTTTTACCTTGTGCAATACCAGAAAAATTCAGTTGAAATCAAGCCATTTGAGGTGAACTGGTCCGCCTCTGAAAAAACTTGGCATTTGGATTTCCCGGCAAACATTGATTTTCGTGACGTTGCATGCGGGATGCCTCCTTCTGAATCCTACGTCAGCGCTGGTTTGTTTATGAGAAAACGACCTGGTGGTTTTCTGCAAATTTCTTCAACGTTATCACGTAATTATTAAAATGGTTAACAGATGTATCGTAGGAGGGTAGGAGGGTGTAGCAACACCAATCATGATGGGATTAGTACTCATCGTTTCCCAAAAGACCGGACAATGAGAGAGAAATGGGAGCGCTTGGTCTACACAGATTGTGCACTTAAACCATGCAAAGCTCGCGCAGCCTGCTGGCGCTTCCGCAGGTGACGTCACGAATCTGGCTCCAGACTCCCTTGGGATTTTTCCAGACGTGTTTTGTTATTTTATTTTTTTCTGCTATAGACAGATGGCCTTGTGCAAAATTACCCTTCTGGATGAGTGTGTAAAGGGACATACTTTCATATAAAAAAACCACAAAATTGGTCCAGGATATGCACTTTAAAAGTAGCTACATCAATAGTTAGGTACATACTTAAAAAGAAGGAATGCACTGGCAAGCTCAGAAACACTAATGCCGCTTTTCCACTACAAACGCGGCTGAGTCGGGCTGAGCCGTGCCGTGCTGAGTCGAGCTGAGTGGGGCTGTTGGAGTTGCATTTCGACTACAACCGCGCTGAACCGTGCTGGCTGGAAGTGGGTGGACACATTGGGTGGAGTTAGCGAAAGTGGGTGGACGTCAGGTGATGTTGTTAGGCGGCGCAAACAGTGACATCAGTGAGCTTTTAAGCGGTAGTCTCACGACCCGAATAATAAACAATAAACATGGAGGACATGGAGTCGTTAGTGTTGCTGGTCTTGGTGCTGTGGCTTGTTGTCACCGACAACGCGGACAGATACTGGCAAGAGCGTATAGATGAGGCGAGGCGCATAAGGCTTCAGAAATTCTCGTAATTCGTAATTCTTCTTCTTCCAGTTTTACGTTGTTTACAGATCCCAGCGTGTGTGGGCATGTGAGGACACTCCTCCTCACCAATCAGTGCACAGGGGAGTGTCTGCTCACGCCCCCAGCCTCACTCGGCACGGTTTGGCTCGCTTCAGCCCCACTCCAAAACCGTGCGAGTTTTAGGGGCTAAGCAGGGCTGAAGCGAGCTGAGTCGTTCTGGTTTTTGGTAGTCGAAACGCGAGCCGTGTCGGGCTGAAGTGAGCTGAAGCGAGCTGAAAAAGGGTAGTGGAAAAGGGCCATTAAAGGCCTGGAAAACCATCAAAGACAACTAAAGTGAATACTCACAGAATTCTTTCCTTGGTGAAGAAAAGCCCCTTCACAACATATGCAAACCACTGGTAACAGTTATGAACATAAAGGACAGATTAGACTTTGCTAGAAATCCTGGCCAGATTCTTTGGATAGATGAAACCAAGATTAACTTGTACCAGAATGATGGGAAGAGAAGACTATGGAAAAAGAAAGGCTCATGATCCAAAGCATACCACATCATCCGTCAAACCTGGTGGACATGGGTATGTATGGCTGCCAGTGGATCTGGGTCACTGGCATTTATTGATGATGTGAGTGCTAATAGAAGTAGCAAGGTGAATTCTGAAGTACAATATATAGAGCTATACTTTCTGCTCAGATTCAGTCAAATGCTGCAAAACTGATAGAATGGTGCTTCACACTACAAAAAGATTATGACCCAAAACAAACAGCGAAAGCAGCCCAAGAGCTTCTTAACGTAAAGAAATGTAAAGTTCTTAAATGGCAGTCAGCCAACCCAGTTCAGCATGTTTTTCACTTACTGAAGACAAAACTGAAGGCAGAAAGATCCCACACAAGGAGCAACTGAAGGTGACTGAAATAAAGGCCTGGCAAAGCATCTCAAGGGAGGGAACTCAGCGTTTGGTGATGTCCATTGGTTCCAGACTTTAGGTGATCATTGACTGAAAAGGATTTGCATCAAAGTATTCAAAATTATCCTTATATTTATCATTATGTTAGTTTGTCCAGTCCACTTTTGAGCCTGTGAAAATGGCTGTAATTCCTAAATGGTTAATACCAAATACCTATGGACCTGACTGTACATTTATAGGGTGGCACAGTGATGCAGCGTGCATTGATGCCACTTCACACCTCTACTGTCCCCAGGTCAATCCTGAGCTTGGGTTACATTTTGTGCATAGCTTCAGTGTGTGCCCTTCTTGTGTGGGTTTCTTCTGGGTTCTCTGGTTTCTTCCCACCTCCAAAAACATGCCAGTCAGTGGATTGGCTACGATAAATTGTCCCAAAGTGTGAACATGTGTGTGCATGATGCCCTGTGGTGGATTGGTGTCCCACCCAGGTTGTATTCCCACCTCACACCCAGTGTTCTCAGGATAGGCTCTAGATCTACCACAATCCTGATCAGGATAAAGCGGTTACTGAAGGTGAGTAAGCTATATCCATCTCATCTCGTTATCTCTAGCCGCTTTATCCTGTTCTACAGGGTCGCAGGCAAGCTGGAGCCTATCCCAGCTGACTACGGGCGAAAGGCAGGGTACACCCTGGACAAGTAACCAGGTCATCACAGGGCTGACACATAGATAACCATTTACACTCACATTCACACCTACGGTCAATTTAGAGCTACCAGTTAACCTAACCTGCATGTCTTTGGACTGTGGGGGAAACCGGAGCACCCGGAGGAAACCCACGCGGACACGGGGAGAACATGCAAACTCCGCACAGAAAGGCCCTCGCCGGCCACGGGGCTCAAACCCGGACCTTCTTGCTGTGAGACGACAGCGCTAACCACTACACCACCGTGCCGCCCCAGCTATATCCATATACAATATATTTACAGATATCCAGAATGGTGCATACCTCATCTACTTCCCTGAATGTTCAATGTTTCATCTTTAAACAGTTTGAATATTATTAATCTTCTTCACCTTATCAAAAACAAGTCAGTGTTCTCTTGACCATTTGCTCTAATACTAAAATAAGTTCCTACAAATACTTCAAACTATATGCATACTATTTCCAAAGCCCCCAAATTAGACAGTATTGTGGGACATATTCTATTGGTCAAGTATGTAGAACACAAAAATGCCTCTGGTTCCAAAACAGCTGAAATCCATGAACACAAGGTGGTTTCCACTGATGGGGAGATGGCTGAATGGATCTCATTCTACCTTCATACAGATTCACACACTATAAATATCTTTCATTATAATATAACATATCAGATATATACATAAAGGGGTCTCCACAATCTCCACGACCATGGCTGCCTTCCTCATACTTAGCATGTGGTATGTGCATTAATTCTGCTGGGGATCCCCATTGCTCACAGTCCTACCATCATTACCTCTGCTAACTTTGTTGGAGAAAGAAGGCTATGTTTTTGCCTCTGTTTGTTTCTGTTCCCAATGTAACTCAAAGTAGTGAACGGATTTTGATGCAATTTTGAGGAAAGGTGGACTATGGGCAAAGGAACAGTTGATTTAGACTTTGATGCAAAGCCGGATATGTATGTGAATTCAGGTTTTTTTTTTTTTTGGTCTGTTCCCAACATAACTCAAAGTATTGAACAGATTTTGATGAAATTTGGTGTACAGCTTTAGTATTATTATCCTAGGTTCAAGTGATTTGATTTTGATGTCATGTGACTTGGTGGTGGTATGCACTCGACCAAGTGCCCTTCTATTCAAGCTGGTTGTACTTTTGCATTAGAATATGTTTTTTTTTTACATATGCTCACTTAGATTATTAATTCAGAGGTGCTGAAACTTCCAAAATGTCTTATCTCGCCAAGACTGAGGTCTCTTAACTTCCTGTTAGTGATCATGATTGACTACAGCTGGTAGCTTCTCTGTGCTTTCATAAGAAGGGTTTGTTTACATCACTCATTGGATTGACCAACACACAATACAATTGGAAAGTCCAAGGAGCTCAGTGCAGATCTGAGAAAGAGGATCACAGATATACATAACTCCGGAATGTCTCTTGGAGCCATTTCTAAAACAACTGCAAATTCCAAGATCAGTTCAAACAATTGTAAACAAGTTATTGTGAGGTGCAGTCACTTTGCTTCAAGAAAACCCAAACGGTCACCCTCAGCTTAAAGGAAATTGGTTTGGATGGTCAGGAACAACCCAGAAACCACCATGGCACAGCCCTGCCATGAACTGGAAGCAGATGGATTGCTGTCTACAGTTCAGATCACTGTGGACTAAGAGGCTGCGATCCAAGAAATAACCCCCTGCTCCAAAATTGACACCTTGAAGCTTAACTAAAGTTTGAAGCTGACCACACGGACAAAGAAAGAAGCCTTCTGGAGGAAAGCTGTATAGTCAGATGAGACAAAGATTGAGTTGTTTGGCCACAATGACCACCATGTACAGAGGGACACTGTACCAACTGGTGGTGGTGGTAGGATCATCATGCTCTGGGGCAGTTTTCCTGCCAGTGGAACTGGTTCATTGCACAAAGTGGATGGAATAATGAAGAAGGACCACCTCAGAATTCTTCAGCATAAACCTTCAGAAACTTGAACATGACTTGGGAGTTACAACAGGACAATGAACCCAAACACGCATCAGAGCTGGTTGTGGAGGATAAAGCAGGCAAACATCAAGCTTAAAACAAGCCCTGACTCCAACCCTATTGAAAATATATGGAACGTGCTTATAAGTCGAGTTCATGCCAAGAAAAAAAAAAAAATTTAATTGAACTCTACCAATTCTACCACAAAGAGAGTCATGAAATATCCAACCAGAATTCTGCCAGAAGCTTGTTCATGGTAAACAAAAATGTTTGGTCAAGGTGAATCTTGCAAAGAGACATTTTACCCAAATATTAGGTGTACTGTATGTATATTTTTTGACCCTGTATGTATAATTTTGACCCTGTGTTGATTTCAGAAAACCCAAAGAAAATTAAAACTTGTGCACCAAATTCTAGTTTTTGGGTTTTTTTTAAATTAAAGATGTATGCTGTACATTCTGCCACAGAAAAAGAACAGTTCAAAGAAATTACTGAAAGCTCAAATATTGCCATGACTAGGCTAGTGGGGATAATGTTGGATTGTCGGCATCTCAGGTTGAAACGCAGGTGGTTCCTGTAGTCTGCCAGTTTTCTGGAAGTCCTCTCATACTCCCGCACCAGTCGAAGGGTTCTCTTCCCAAAGTGCGTGGAAACATGTCTGTGAATTATTCACAGACATTGCCATGACGTTCATATCCCAAGATGACATGTCACTGTATGTAAACTTCTGACCACAACTGTGTATATACACACACACACACACACACGAGTCGTGTATGTATTTTTTTTTTAAATGTCCTTTGATTAATTTTATAAGTTGTTTAAAAAGAGACTCTTATGTACAAACTGATCACAATTACTTTATCATTTGATATTTCATAATCATGGATAAAATTCAGGATCTGATAAACAATAATGTAGTAATTAGAGAGAAACAGATGTTTAGACATATTTAAAGATGCACACCTCACTGCCATTATGAAGTATGGCTACATGTTAATATATTTACACTGATTACAAGGAGAAGAATTATGATAATTAAAAGATTAATTTATTTTTAACAAAACTATTTTATTATACATTAATGACAAATGCGTTTTAAAGCAGCTTGGAGGGACTTCTTCAGGAACGTCTCATTAAATGAAATGCAGCAGGACAGCGTGTGCTGACACACAGCGTTCACCTGAAAGAGAAATGCAGCAGAAGCAAAGAAATTAATATAAACATTTTTAATTGGCTGAATTAATATTTCTCAAAATGGGCCACACTAGTGACCATTCTGTGTTTACGTAATGAGTAATCATTTGTCATCATTTTCTCATTTATCATTATTTAAATAAATGTAAGCAAATGTACACAGCAACAAATGTTGTACATATAAAATAAACACAATAGATGGTTAATAACATTAAAATGTTACTGTGTTACGATATATAAAAAATACAAAATGACAAAAGCACACCATGTTCTTAAGACCTGAATAAACCAGTCAGTTAATATTTGACTCACATGCGACTGGAACTTTGTCAGGACAGTGAGCATCATTTTGGCAAACTTCATAGACCTGGTGAAGTGTGTAGACTGACTGCTCAGCTGATTGATGAATAGAGAAAAGATCTCTTCACTTAGCTCAATCTGGAGAAAATGAGAAGTAACCAAAAAAAAAAAAAAAAAAGTACATGTTCAAACAAACATCATTTAAAAAGGGAAAGTACTAGTCAGAAAATAAAAATTTAGCTATTCATAAAAATTATAAAATAAGCTGGTAGTGGATTTGAAGTGGAAAAATCCAACCGGAATTATTTGCATGTCATTAAATATTAGAGGTGTGACGATTCAGTTTTTTCACGATTTGATTCAAATCACGATTCACGTTTTTTTTGTCCTCCGTTTTATAACTGATGCAAATCATTGTCAATATTCCGTTAACTGTCAGCCTAGAAATCTAGAGCAATAAAAAAAACAAACAAGTAGTGTTGCCTTTGTAGTCTTTATTCAGACTCGAGCATCTCGGGCAGAGTGTGTGTTTCAGACATGTGTTTCAGACAATGCCGGTTTACATACATGAAGCTTCTTTTATAAAATCCAGCTTTCTCTCTCCAAAGTCTCCACTGACTGAATTTAACTATGAATGTATCACAGTTCAGTGATTTTTGGCACATTTTAATTTTCAAACTGCGAAACACTAAGAAACAAAAAAGCAATGAAAACTTCATGACTTCCTCAAAGACAAAAAGAGACAACACTGATTGTCCGATAAGGCATTGAGATTGTAAGAAATGCCGCCAAGCTAGGCTTTTAAAAAAGCCTGTGGCTTCAGGAATTAAGAGTCGTCCGCCATGTTGTTCACAAAGCAGTGCGTGATATCACGAAATTGCTATAGAAACCACAAACATGGCTGCGCCCACGTACAGCTCCGGATACCAACTTGAATTTTTAATATCAAAATTATGCCGTTTGTCAAAATTTATTATGCATCTCAGGTTATCGGGATGAAATTAAGTATTGTTAGTGAACCGTGATTCTTTAAATTTTAATTGATTTTTGAATCGCAGATTGAAATGGATCGATAGATCAGGGATCGATTAATCGTCACACCTCTTTTATACATACACTAATTTATATGTGAATTTCAAATGTGCAAAAGTTTTATGATTAAATTTTGAGTTTACCTTTATGGTGTCACTAATGATTCGAAATTGGATAGGCTCTGATCTACTGTAGTTGGTGACCTTAAGATTACATCTGTAAACCCCTCACACTACAGGATTATTTAGACAGATAATTGATTTCGACCAGCCTCGGATCGAGAACACCCGTGATTATTGAAAGAGGGCAAATTGGACCCCAGATCGGCCTGATTATCCTCTAGTGTAGAGTCAGCCTAAGCACATTCACTAAGGAAATCATGTATTTCATTATAAACACATTTAATTTGCTTCATGGTGGAACTGTCCTCCAAGTACGTAGCTTACCTTTGAATCCAGTATATCATGGATGACTGACAACACGCCCTCATTCCAGGAACCCACAAGTGTCATTCTGGAAAGGGGTAACTTGCAAAATTAATTCTAAATGTGAAACGAACATCAGAAATGAGCACCTAATAAAACCTGTTAACATCTCTGACTCACTGAAATACAAGAAGCCTGTGATTGGGTTCAAGGTAGTCTTTTACCAACCGACAGAGCAGTTCAGCCTGGGCGCTGTCTGTGGGACAAAATGATTTAAAATGTAAACATCCGAACATGTGCTGTGTTTTCAGAATTAAAAAAAAAAAAATTTAAAAGTTAGATTTTTTTCAATTTTTTCCCCAAACCTGTTTGTCCTTCCTTTATGAGCGGCTCTATTAGAGCCTGACAGGTCGGCCTCGGGTAACGACTGCACAAAGACGTTACAGCAGTGACCAGACAGCGGGAGGGTGGCTCGGTGAGGGAACGAACCTGGGGGGGGGACGACATACACAGCTTATCTACAGATCCCTTTCAGACCTGGTATTAACATTTGTTTTGGGTCATCAGATAACAAGTGGACAACACACAACCAGGGCACAGTTAAAATAAGAGACTTAAAAAAAATAAAAATTTTAGAGCGCGCATCAAAGGCAGTGTGCGCGTTTCAGACAATGCCGGTTTACATACATGAAGCTTCTTTTATAAAATCCACCTTTCTCTCCAAGTCTCTGCGTCTGTTTGCATCTTTGTTGAAGCTGAAACAGAACATTTACTTCACAGTCTAACACTTCGGAAAAATCTTCATATCGTACTCGTGCTCCTGTGTGTAAATCTATACATACACAGCTTCAAAATCATATAAACTTGTTTATACAAGTGACTGCATTTTTTAATATTTGGATTATGCTGTCCAGTTTAAAGAGCTTGGGTGTTTTTAGTTACACACAAATTCAGTAAAACTTTTGTGAAACCCAGTCATTTCATATTAATAGCATAAACTAAAGTAATATTGCATATGGGGGAACTAAAAGTAAGGCAACAAATTCACAAGTTCCATCCATAACCACTTATCCTGTGCGGGTCATGGGCAAGTGGGAGCCTATCTCAGCTGACTATGGGCGAGAGGCGGGGTACACCCTAGACAAGTCGACAGATCATTGCACAGAGACAAACAACCATTCTCACACACATTCACACCTACGGTCAATGGAGCACTTGCATGTGACGTCACAGCCGATCCAAATTGTGACAGACGCCATCTTGTCGGTCAAACGCCATATTTCCGCCTTCTACTTCTACCTTTTCTTCTGGAAAACCCTACTATATACAATTCTACTACAACGGCTGCGGCTACAAGCGCTCCCTACCTGTGCACGGTTTTTGTGTTTTTTGTGTGTATTTTTGCGTGTTGTTCGTCTGTACCGGACTTCAATATCCACTACAACCGTATGGACTTACTGGACATTGGTTTCCAGCAGAAAATGACGGTTTGTAGCGATTTCCATCGCATGCACAACATTCCGGACGAGATAGCGAGACCAGCGGGGTCTCCGTGGATTGTTATCGGAAGCAAAGCGAAGGAGGTGGCACCGGGAGCAGAAGCAAAAGCGAGGCTGCAGGCAGAGCCGGCCTGTTGGCTAAGCTCAGAAAACAGCCACTCAAATCTCCACTGCTAAGCCTCTATCTCTCCAACGCCAGATCCATGGTAAACAAGACGGACGATTTGGAATTACCTTATTCTATAATCGGCTGGTCAGTGCTATACTCAATACTTAAGTGACTTACCCGTCCAATGAGGATTATTTTCTTGTTTACAAGATGACACATCTGAGTCGCTGACAAATCCTGAATTTCTGTAAAGGTAACTGTGCAGAGATTTATAAGCACGCAGTGCTTCACCACTGAACAGCGAGGGAAAGTTAATGAGGTAATTATACACATCTGGGTATTCCGCTGGCAGTTCAATATCCACCGACACAGTCGTGAAAACTACGTCCGGTAAGCCATAAGGGTCACTAATCTGTAGATCGTTTATTTTAGACATATATCTAGTTATCTGTTCATTAGAAAAATGAGCCGTGTAGTCCGTCGGTTGAAATTGATCCATTCTGTACACGAGTGCAGCAGTATTCAGCGGTGTTTTTTACCGACAAGATGGCGGCTGTGTACTTTCCGGTCACGTGACTGCAAGATCTCGATAGAGCCACCAGTTAACCTAACCTGCATGTCTTTGGACTGTGGGGGAAACCTGAGCACCCGGAGGAAACCCACGCGGATACGGGGAGAACATGCAAACTCCACACAAAAAGGGCCCTGTCGGCCGCTGGGCTCAAACTCAGAACCTTCTTACTGTGAGGTGACAGTGCAAACCACTACACCACCATGTCACCCACTTAAATTGTAATGCTCCAGTATAGAGGATTTCGACCTGACGTCACAGGTGACGTGACGCCCCGGTGTCCGCCATTTTGAAGGTCAAGCTAGCTAATGTCAACAACAGTAGCTAGTATGTTACTGTAGTAATGTTTACGTTCAGTCATTTGGATGACTGTTAAAACCTTTCAGTCTCAAGTTTTTCCTTTACTGTATTTACTAGTTTACTGAGCTAGCGCGCTCGGGCAGGCTGGGAGCGAGCGCGCTAGCTCAGTAAACTAGTAAATCCAGTAAAGGAAAAACTTGAGACTGAAAGGTTTTAACAGTCATCCAAATGACTGAACGTAAACATTGCTACAGTAACATACCAGCTACTGTTGTTGACATTAGCTAGTGCTAACAGCTAGTGCACTACTACAACTACACCAACCCTAATAATACAGTTCTTGGTCATTGCCTGGTAACAGCAAATTTATAACGGGCCATGTCTCAACAGACTAAGAAGTTATTTCAATGACATTTAATAACATTTTGTTTATCCTGAGGACCGAAAGTAAATGAAAATGTGAACAAACCTTAGCTGTAATAAGATGGCGACCACCGGCTCCAGGGACGACCCGCTGATGTAGGCATGTTACCCAGCCTGGTTTTTAACGACATAGGTGTATACAGATCATGTGGGCCGAAGTCAGGTAAAGACGAGGGCTTGGTGTACTTCCGTACGTCAGTGAACAATCCTGGTGGAAGCAGGTAAACGTCGTTCTCTAAGCCTGCTAACCTCAATTTTTGCAAATACCTCTCCCTCTGCTCGCCCTGTAAATGCCCTACGTCGCTGGATAGTGAAGGTGTGTTTTCTGCATCTCGCTCCTTTTTCTTTTATGTTTTTTCCCTGGTATTTCCCACATGCCTGACTGCAGGTCAGGAAGATCACCCGCGCTGCAAAGCCAGAAAAAGATAGCCTGGTAACGTGTACGGATCACGTACACCAGCATCACTGATTTTCTGGTGATATCGCTTCTTACTCGCGTCATCTAGGCCGGATAAAATGCTCGACAATGAGACTTCGTCATGATCAACAGTGTATCGCTACCGGTAGTCGCCATATTTGTGACCGTCAAAATGGCGCCGGCTACTTGTTGACAGGGCACGTGGGTCGAAAACCTCTATACAAAGACATTCTATACAATTTTGTGGCAACAGTTTGGGGAAGGCCATATACAGTAGTGTATGTACCTGAGAAGATGCCAAGATTGTACCGTTCTGTTCGTAACAGGAAGTTTAAAGTAGACGGCCTTTCAAGTTCATAAAATCGGTGAAATTTAGTTCCCTCTGAAATTTGGTCATTGTGATACATGTTTATTTCTGTAACATCAAAAAAAAAAAAAAAGTTTACTGCTTCTTCTTCTGTTGGGTTTTCCATCATGCAGCATCCAGTGTTGCATTACTGCCATCTACAGGTTTACCTTGACCGTGCACTGACAGTTACATCATTCTGTCGCTAAACAAACAGCTGATCACACCGAGGTGCTCGCTGAGCGCCGAAATTTATTAGTTTGGTCCTGCGTTTTCTTTCCTTCGCAACATAACGTCTTTCCTTCTCACTTTGTTACTGTAGTCAGCCTTTGACGTTTCATTCTCACACTCGTCCTCCATTTTTCTCTCCTGTTTCAAATTTGTATCCCACAATGCTTGCGTGAACGGGGAAAGCCCACCACGTGATGCATGATCTTGAATTGGGTCATTGTGAAGCAAGAAAAAAAATAGCAGAGAATTTAGGGCCACATGGCCCTAAATTCATTAATTGTTCTATTTAAAAAAACCAAGTGACCAACAAATGACTGATCTGGTTTATCTCAAGCTGCAGTGTCTCTTATACTCCCTAGTGAGTTGCAGACACATGCCCTTCAGCTTTTCAGGAAGGGAGCATGGGATTTCTAGCCCAGAGTCACCCAGATACTCAGTTTGATCTGCGCAAACATTTACACACAACTTTACTAAATGATTGTGAAACGAGATGTGTGAGAGGAGTATGATGTTCACACCTTGCTGAGTAAAAGGTTCTTGATGATGGCTGAGGCTGTGCTGTGGCTGAGATCTGGAGACAGAGCCAGCACGCTGCTACAGAAATGTGGTAAACTCTGCTCAGGCGCTTCAGGCAAACCCAGCATTGCACAAAACGCCTCCAGCTGCACAAAGACAGGAAAGCAACGTGATCGGTATTAAATGCCACACACATTACCTGCGATTGAATCAACTAAAACTAAATGTCGAAGACAATTTCTAAACAGCTTTGTGTGTTGTGCGTTTCCAATCGTTCGTACCTGATTTGTGTCACATTCATTCAGCACTTTAAGTGCAGAGACACAGCTCTCATCCCACTGCAGAGAAACAAGAAAAACATGATCATCAGTGCAATTACTAAATCATAATCTGTGATGATAAACAGGAAATGGTAATACCTCTGTTCCAGAGTCCAATAATTCTTTAATCAAATTAACAGCTGCCTAGGAAGAAAAAAAAATCCAGTAAACATTAATTTCTTACAACACATTCAATGTGATATGCTAACATCTCATGACAGCATTTAATTAAACATAGCTATGTTCATACTGGGGTTGGAATTACATTCAGATAACTGTATAACCCGATATCACAGTTTTCAACTGACAGTTACTGAAAAGCAACACGTACACTTTCATAAGGGAAGCTGCTTGTATATTTTTGACAATAATTTGACAAGAGGATTGCTCTTGGCTTTTAGTAGTTTATGAAACCAAAGTAAAAATATTTTCTGCATTTACTACAGGGCTTGACATTAACTTTTAAACCCACTGGCCCGGGGTGTGTGTGTGTGTGTGTGTGTGTGTGTGTGTGTGTGTGTGTGTGTGTTATAGAATAGTTGTGAATTGCAACATAAAATGAAGATCACACACTGAGTTGAAGTTTGTTATTAATTAAGTTTGGTTATTGGTTACTTTTTACTTGTAACGGACAATAATTTTATCCAAAATAGTTTTTCCTGCTTTAGTCAGTCAATTTATTTCCATTTCACATGCATGCAGCTGTTGTAAAGTTCAGTGTGTTTGTGTAGAACTCTCTCAGACTGTAGGTTCATTACTCCATAATGTAGAAATCTCATCTCATCTCATTATCTCTAGCCGCTTTATCCTTCTACAGGGTCGCAGGCAAGCTGGAGCCTATCCCAGCTGACTACGGGCGAAAGGTGGGGTACACCCTGGACAAGTCGCCAGGTCATCACAGGGCTGACACATATAGACACAGACAACCATTCACACTCACATTCACACCTACGGTCAATTTAGAGTCACCAGTTAACCTAACCTGCATGTCTTTGGACTGTGGGGGGAAACCGGAGCACCTGGAGGAAACCCACACGGACACGGGGAGAACATGCAAACTCCGCACAGAAAGGCCCTCGCCGGCCACGGGGCTCGAACCCAGACCTTCTTGCTGTGAGGCGACAGTGCTAAACACTACACCACCGCGCCGCCCAATGTAGAAATCATAAAATAGAAATCTATAACAAAGTTTGCATGAAGAAAATAGGGTGCCAAGACTTTTGAACAGTACTGTATTTGAGAACATTTCTATATCTTTTTTTTGGTTATATCATCCACCTCTAGGTTTTTAAAAAAATAAAATAAAAAAAAAACAAAAACTCAGCACTGCGTCATAAGAGACGGGATAATGTTTGAGTTTAAAATGGTTTAGTGTTTAGTCTGCAGGTGTTTTATACAGACCTGGCAACCTGTAACTGAATCAGTGAAGCCGGTCTGTCATGACAGTGTGGTTTTTTTTTTAAACCTAGAGGTGGATGATAACAAAACAACAAAAATAAGATCTATAAATATCTTGCACAGGACAGTGTTCCTCTGATAACAGAAACAAAGCTCCAGCTCTTAATCTGTTCTGCTTTTTCAGGATTTATCGCGCATGTCGCTCCTTGTTGGATTTTTTTTATGCCCCAGTTGTTTGAAAGCAATCTGGGTTTTCTGTGTCGAATAAGGAAGCGGCTTCACCTTTAAGAAAATCAAACACTTTCATGAAGGCGCTAACGCGAATGCGAGCAGAAAAAAAAATAAAACGAGATTCTTTTTTTTTTTTTTTTAAAGATATTTTTTGGGCTTTTTGCACCTTTATTGGATAGGACAGTGTAGAGACAGGAAATGAGCGGGAGAGAGAGAGACGGGGAGGGATCGGGAAATGACCTCGGGCTGGAATCGAACCCGGGTCGCCCGGATTTATGGTATGGCGCCTTATCCACCTGAGCCACGACGCCCCCATAAAATGAGATTCTTAAGCAAACTCTTCCATCCTCACTTCCGACTTCCTGTTTTTGTAAAATACATTTTAAATACAATCATGAATTTCTCTGGAGTTTTCAGGCTGAACTCCTCTCCTCGTATTCTTTAACTACTCATTTCTTCGTTGTTCTTGAAGCATTTGCTTCTATTTGTTAACATTTTTCTTGATAGCAGGGAGACGGTAATGCCTTTTATCTATTTTTCTGTTTGAACAAGCAAAAACAGCACAAAAATTAACCATATTGAAGACAGATTAAGCCTTGCTTACATGAAAGACGGTGTCTGTCTGATCCTAGTTGTAATTATCACATGATGTGTGACGCCATGCACAAGGGGTCTATAAACAGTACGCGTACCATACTACAACAGTGGGGGTATAGAAAATAACTTGCAAAGCAGTAAATGAAACCGAGACGATGAAAACATCCAAGGCATAATGGCGGATACGTAGTGAGGGACGCTTTTAGGAACTGAAATAAAAGATCAAAAAGCCTCATTTTTGTGGTGCTAGTTCGTAATATGCTCATTCCAACTTGCCTGGTTGGGCATGTCGGGGACATAACCCACTTGCCCGAATGCATGCTTCACTTTCCCCGGGCAATCGGGCAGTCCTTAATATCGAGCCTTGTACTATATAAAACCAAGACATTATTTGACATTGATGCTAGTAAAGCATAATGCTAACGATATACACTACCAGTCAGACGTTTCAACACACTGACACATTCAGTTTCTTTCTGCTTTTCCTGTTGAGGTTTGCAGTGCCAACAGGCTGTGAAGGTCAGCCCCAGCTTCTCTATCTCTAGCCACAAATTCCAGCTATTCCTTGGAGATACCCATATGTTCTCAAGGCAGATGAGCTACTGAGTAATACCGTACTCTGAACCAAGACATTCATTTGAACATTGTACAAACCAGGCTTTTAGTACTTGAGTCCAGGACTCGAGTCCGACTCGTCCCCTAAAATTAAGGACTTGTGACTTGACTCAGACTCGTGCATTAACTGCATTCAGACTCAAACTGAAGATGAGGACTCTGATTTTTTTTAATTTATTTTTTGTAACATGCCATAATAATTTGGCACAAGATATTTATATCTACATACTAATTTCATGCAAGAGAATGCACGTTCACCTGTTCATATGTCATGTTCAGGAACAAATTAACATTAATGACGCTAAAATACCTGGAGAGAAGCCCCTAGCATTGTCCGCTTTGCTGATACAGACTTCTCGTGCAGTGGGGAAAAAAACAAATGTGCTGCTGTGTGTTCCATATGTAAAACAACTATTGAGGAGACAACGGGGACAACTTAGAACTTCAATTGTCATTTGGCAAGACTATTGAGGTATTTCACCTGACGTCACAGGGTCACGTGACGCCCCGGTGTCCGCCATTTTGAACGTCAAGCTAGCTAATGTCAACAACAGTAGCTGGTATGTTACTGTAGCAATGTTTACGTTCAGTCATTTGGATGACTGTTAAAACCTTTCAGTCTCAAGTTTTTCCTTTACTGGATTTACTAGTTTACTGAGCTAGCGCGCGCGTGCACCGGCTGGCCGGCAGGCAGGCTAGCGCGCGCGCTAGATCCCAGCTTGCCCAAGCACGCTAGCTCAGTAAACTAGTAAATCCAGTAAAGGAAAAACTTGAGACCGAAAGGTTTTAACAGTCATCCAAATGACTGAACGTAAACATTGCTACAGTAACATACTAGCTATGATGTTGTTGACATTAGCTAGTGCTAACAGCTAGTTGCTAATACACTGCTACAACTACACCGACCCTAATAATACAGTTTTTCATCATTGCCTGGTAACAGCAAATTTATAACGGGCCATGTCTCAGACTAAGAAGTTATTTCAATGACATTTAATAACATTTTGTTTATCCTGAGGACCAAAAGTAAATGAAAATGTGAACAAACCTTAGCTGTAATAAGATGGCGACCACCGGCTCCAGGGACGACCCGCTGATGTAGGCATGTTACCCAGCCTGACACAAAATATCTGTAGGTATCCAAACTCTTATACGCTTTCAGATCAATACCTGTGTATGGCGATGGGTTTTTAACGACATAGGTATACAGATCATGTGGGCCGAAGTCAGGTAAAGACGAGGGCTTGGTATACTTCCGTACGTCAGTGAACAATCCTGGTGGAAGCAGGTAAACGTCGTTCTCTAAGCCTGCTAACCTCAATTTTTGCAAATACCTCTCCCTCTGCTCGCCCTGTAAATGCCCTACGTCGCTGGATAGTGAAGGTGTTTTCTGCATCTCGCTCCTTTTTCTTTTATGTTTTTTGTTTGTCGCCTTCCTCGCATTCAAACTGATTTGAGCCGTGCCGTCCAAAATGGCAGCCTCACATGACTTGGTCACATGAGTGAAATACCTCAATACCCAGAGAAGGAAGTGACACACTGTTCGTTGCCCCGTTGATAGTGGGGCTTGCTGACCGATGAACTAGCTAGTGTTAAACAGCTCTCATGTTATTTCCCCTGTTGATAGTGGGCGGGGCTTGCTGAGCGATGAACAAGCTTTTTATCTGTAGCCTATTAACTAAAATGGTGTAGTCAAGCAGTAACGTTAGTCCAACACAGTAGCAGAGACGGTTTCACATAAAGGCAGCAACAGCCACCATCAAATGGTGCAGTTGGAGTTTTGTTCTCGGACTCGACTCAGCTTGAAATTTTCTTTAATGACTCAGGCTACATCCACACGACAACGGCAACGAGATGTTATTTAAAAATATATCGCGTCCAAATGGGCAACGATCAGTAAAATATCAGGTCCATATGGCAACGCAAAGCTCGCTGAAAATGATGCAATACACATGCCACACCTCTAGGGGCGCTGTAAGATGGTCCCTTCGGAGACACCAGAACAATAGAAGAAGTAAGGACGCATGCGCATAAACTATTATGTGCAAGACTTCATATTAGCCACAAAGTCAGGAAAATCTGTTCGTAAAATTACATTATAATGACCAAATACAATGAAAAGTATTTTTCCAGTCTCACCTGTGAAAGGTAATCCCATGTGATCTCGTTTGGACGGCAAACCTGTTGGTACAGTTAAACGCAGCTAATCTTTATTCTCCGCTTTGACCTATCTAATATGGCGGCGAGGATGACGTATGATTCTACGCGGAAGGCGGCGTCTTTCATGGTCTGGAATAAATTGAATGCTACACGTTGATGGATTAATTTGTTGTTTCTCACCTGTGAAAGGTAATCCCATGTGATCTCGTTTGGACGGTAAACCTGTTGGTACAGTTAAACGCAGCACATGAATCTTTATTCTCCGCTTTGACCTATCCAATATGGCGGCGAGGATGACGTATGATTCTACGCGGAAGGCGGCGTCTTTAATGGTCCGGATTAAATTGAATGCTACACGTTGATGGATTAATTTGCTCTTCTACGCCCTTTTTGAGGAATGTATTGTAGGACTTAAACCAACATCTGAAGAGGTGAGATCGCTCCTTTTTTTCCCTATTTTTGCTGGCGGGATTGACTCTGCCCTAAGGGCAGAGTCTCTCTCTCTCTCCCTCTCTCTCTCACTTTGCACCATTACACAATAAATATTCACAGTGAAAATATTCTGTAAGCGCGTTTCATGAACCAAGTTATAGGATCTGTTGACAACTCGCATCGAGTTCGTTACACTTCTACCCAGCATGAAGCACTGACAGTCATGTGGTTGTGACGTCATCGTAAACAAATCCGTTCTACTCATCCAGACGACTTCGTAACGGCAACGTTGCCAGATCTTTCCACTCTGGAACGCGTTCTCAAAAAGATTGCGTTTTGGGCACCCAAAACACGGTGCCGTGTGGACGCCAGGCCTAAACGATAAGCAATTGTATCGGAGTCACCTGAATCCGTTGCCGTGTGGACAGGGCCTCAGACTTGAACACTGGGGACTCGAGACTGGACTCGGACTCGAGGTTTAATGGCTTGACTGCAACACTGGTACAAACCCTTTTCCAAAAAAGTCGGGACACTACATAAAATGTAAATAAAAACAGAAGGATGATTTGCAAATCATGGAAACCCTATATTTAACTGGAAAATAGAACAGACAACATATCAAATGTTAAAACTGAGAATTTTTTTTTTTGAAAAATATGCGCTCATTTTGAATTTAGTGCCAGCAATAAGTTTCAAAAAGTTGGGACAGGGGCAACAAGAGTGGAAAAGTACAGGGTGTTTCAAAAAGTTTGATGATATTTGAGATGTAAATATCCCAGCATGATAATTTTTTTGAAAGACCCTGTAGTTTTGTGCTATTTAAGGAAATAAACGTCTGCTGGAACATCTCACAACTAATCAGGTTAATTGGCAAAAGGTCTGGAACATGGAGTATAAAAAGAGCATCCCAGAGAGGCCAAGTCTCTGTACAGAAGGGACAAGGCTGGAAACCAATATTGGATGTCAGGAGACACTGCATTAAAAGCAGACACGTGTCTGTAGTGAAACTTACTGTATGGGCTCAGGAGCACGTCAGAAAACCATCATCTGTGAACACAGTTCATTACTGCATCCACAAATGCAAGTTAAAATCATATATAAACGATATCCAGAAACACCGCCACCTTCTCTGGGCCCGAGCTCTTTTACGACGGACTGAGGCGAAGTGGAAAACGGTCATATGGTCTGATGAATCGAAATTTTAAATTCTTTTCAGGAATCAGGGACACCACGTCTTCCAGGCTAAAGAGGAGAGGGACCATCCGGCTTATCAGTGCACAGGTCAAAAGCCAGCATCTGTGATGGTATGAGGGTGTGTTAGTGCACATGACTGGTAGCTTTCACATCTGGGAAGGCATAATTAATGCTGAATGATATATATGCAGGTTTTGGAGCAACATATGTTGCCATCCATCTATTCCCCCATAGTGGACAGCTCTCCGACATGATCTGCACCTATGCCAACGAGGTAAAAAGAGCAAACTGTTCCTGGACAGAACCTGCATTGTTCCTCTGGACAGGAGGGTCTTGAACAAACTAGACTGATTGATTTTTATCCTTCATTACCTTAAAGACATGGTTGATTGTTAAATTTGTTTCTACATCTAATGTAAATAATGCCCATTTATACATCCATTTCTGAATCAAAATATTCTTTTAATAGGACGTTTTTACCAAGTAGTTTTCATTTGGGAACTTCAAGACGCACCTGTACTAAACTACATGGCCAAAAGTTTGTGGACACCCTACCACAAGTCTTTATTTATCATACTTATACTCAAACACAGACTTAAGCACAGTGAAAATGTCTCCTCTGCATTTAACCCATCTGAACACACAAATGAGCGTGCGCACAGCAGTGGGTAGCTATGTTACAACACCTGGGGAGTAGTTGGGGGTTAGGTGCCTTGCTCAAGGCCACTTCAGCCTAGACTTGGGGCGATTACGTGAAATTCAATTACAATTACTTATAAGGCTTAAATTACAATTACATCACATGTACCACAATTACTTGAGCACAATTACAGCAAATACTATGCCAAATTCTGTTACGGACAAGTGCTTTTGACCTATTTGGGGACAAATTTGGGCACTTATGAGCATTGAAGCAAATGATGAAAATAAAGGTGTGGGTGGTGAGAGAGAGCAACTGGACTTGCTTGAAGATTCTTGAAGACGTTTCACCTCTCATCCGAAAGGCTTCTTCAGTTCTGTCTGACTAATGGAGTATCAGGCATTTATCCTCTCATGGATGAAAAGCAATCCTAAGGTGTCGTTAAGTCATTCTGTTGGTGTGGATCACTGGGGGCTGGGTGTGAACGGCCTAGAGTCGTTGGGGTGATCAAAGGATCGTTGGTTCTCTCTGTCCTCCTGTGAGTCACTCAGGCTACATTTACATTAGACCGTATCTGTCTCGTTTTCTTTGCGGATGCACTGTCCGTTTACATTAAACCGCCTGGAAACGCGAATCCGCCAGCGTCCACGTATTCAATCCAGATCGTGTCAGCTCCGGTGCTGTGTAAACATTCAGAATACGCGGATACGCTGTGCTGAGCTCTAGCTGGCGTCTCATTGGACAACGTCACTGTGACATCCACCTTCCTGATTCGCTGGCGTTGGTCATGTGACGCGACTGCTGAAAAATGGCGCGGACTTCCGCCTTGTATCACCTTTCATTAAAGAGTATAAAAGTATGAAAATACTGCAAATACTGATGCAAATACTGCCCATTGTGTAGCTTTGATTGTCTTTAGGCTTGCCATCCTTCCACTTGCAAGTGGTAAGTGATGTGCACTGGGATCACACACACAGCGGCTCAGTCCCGAATCACAGCTTGTTCACTTCACTCGCGTGCTCTGTGAGCTGCGCAAGGCCGGAGTGCGCACCCTCCAGAGGGCACTCGCTGTTCAGGGCGGAGTGATTTGGAGCGCAGGATGCCTGCGGAGCCGAGCGTATCCGTGTATTGGTATTGCTGTGTGCACGCAAATCGTGTATTGGTGTTGCTGTGTGCACACTAATCGTTTTAAAAACGTTAATGTGATGATCCGCTGATACGGTCTAATGTAAACATGGGCCCAGTGCGTTTACATGCACATCCAAATCGAGCTACTGTCGGTAATCGAGCTAAGGGTCCCAGCAGGGGTGCCAGAGAAATCCAATCCTACATGCACACAAGGAAATCGAGCTATTGTGTGAGGTACATTGTGCACCCGAGCCACAGGTGGCGCTACACGCCCCATCGTGTTGGTACACTTCCGGTTGTCGTCATGAAGAGCTATTCAAGAGTATAAACAAAGTTATCAGTTCTTCTTGTTCCTCCTGACCTCTTCTGCTGCTTGCTACTACTACTGTTGTCATGCCGACTGAGGCTGTTGGGTTTCCCGCTTGTGGTCTCGTCACTCATCACTTCCGGAAGGGGCAGTGCTGAAGTAAGCAGCTCGACTACGTAGCTCGATAGGGTTTACATGCACCAAGTAGCTCGGCTACAATCACATAATCTAGGTCGCGTAGCTCGATTACGAGAAATCCAGTTCGGTTCGATTTCAGCCGAGCTAAGGTGTTTCCATGGCATTTAGAACTTCGATTTCAGTCGAGCTACGGCAGAAATTTGATTTTCTCTATGTGCATGTAAACGCACTGACTGAAAACAGCTGGGTTTTGGTGTGCATTTAGTTGTCTGGGAAGTGTGCCAAGGACTGTATTGTAGGCGGCTGATAAATGATGTCTTAGACCCCCACCTCTGTTCAGTGATGGCCGTTCCAGGTTGACAAAAATGGCTTCTTTAACTCCTCACTCATACCAACGATCCTCTCTGGGTAGAACGCGTACGTTGCAATCCTGAAATGAGTGTCCTTTGTTGTTAAGATGAAGGTAGACAGCAGAGTCCTGGCCTGAGGAACTGGCTTTCCTGTGTTGAGCCATGCGCCGGTGAAGCAGTTGTTTTGTTTCCACAATATATGAGTCTGTGCATTCCTCACTGCACTGAATTGCATACACTACGTTGTCCTGTTTGTGTCTGGCTATTCTGTCCTTAGGGTGGACCAGTTTCTGCTTCAGGGTGTTACTGGGTCTGAAATGTACCGGAATGTTGTGTTTGTAGAAGATCCTCCTGAGTTTCTCAGATAGACCAGAAATGTAGGGAATGACAATGTTCTTGCGTTTGTTCCTGTTATCCTCCTTGTCCGTTATGTTCCTTTTTCTGCTCTTGAAGGCCCAGTTGGGATCAGACAGAACTGAAGAAGCCTTTCGGATGAGAGGTAAAACGTCTTCAAGAATCTTCAAGCAAGTCCAGTTGCTCTCTTTTACCACCCACAGTTTACTATGACCTGGATGACTGAGAATCTTCACAGAGATGAAAATAAAGAGAAACCCCCCCCAAGAATGTTAGTTTTACTTGCAACATTTATTAGAATTTTTCATTATATACGTTTTCACATATAGTCCCTATTATTCACATAAAATGTAAAGTGTACATTAACGTGCAAGAGCCTATATGTGAAAACATACATAATTTCTTTCTTCTATTTCTGATGAGCAGATTGGTTGATATGCGTGCGCTGTAGTGAATATACAGGAAAAATAAGCAGTTTTTTCCAGAGTTAAAAGTATTTTCCACAAAATAGTTAATTTTGCTCCATGTTGAGTTTAGAGAGTAAAATTTGGAGTGGGAGCAAAATTACAGAGTAATTGTGTAACAGTTGGTTGTGGCTGTGAACTGAGTAGAATAGTACAAGAGTTAATTTCAAGACACATACCCATCTCATCTCATTATCTGTAGCCGCTTTATCCTTCTACAGGGTCACAGGCAAGCTGGAGCCTATCCCAGCTGACTACGGGCGAAAGGCGGGGTACACCCTGGACAAGTCGCCAGGTCATCACAGGGCTGACACATAGACACAGACAACCATTCACACTCACATTCACACCTACGGTCAATTTAGAGTCACCAGTTAACCTAACCTGCATGTCTTTAGACTGTGGGGGAAACCGGAGCACCCGGAGGAAACCCACGCGGACACGGGGAGAACATGCAAACTCCGCACAGAAAGGCCCTCGCCGGCCCCGGGGCTCGAACCCAGGACCTTCTTGCTGTGAGGCGACAGCGCTAACCACTACACCACCGTGCCGCAGACACATACCAATATACCAAAATAAAAGTCAAATACCAGATAAATTAAGCTGTTGTAAAAATTAGTTTTAGAACGGTATTGGAATGTGTGTGGGGAAAAAAAACCCACAAAACCACAACCTTACCCATTGGGACTTGACCAGATAGGATTAAGGGTTGGCAGTGGGAGGGGTTTTCACTCTTCTCACTGAATGTGAATGGAAATTTTTTACTCTTCTCATTGAATATCCATCCCACTGCCAACCCTTTATTCCAAAACAATAGGACATTAAATTTGATGGCCAGTTAATTGGCCAAATCAATGGAGCAGATTTAAGTTTTTGTGCTTGATGCATTCCTAAGACTGAACAGAATCACCTCAAGTGACCAAAACGGTTTGACAGAATGAGTAAGGTCATGTTTTTTCACACATTCCAACACCGTTCTAAAACTGCATTTTAGAACATCTTCATTTATCTGTTATTTTTTTAAAAGTACGATCATGACATACATACTACATAGAAATTATTGTAGCTGAACTTGTACCAAAGTCATATGACTTTGAAAATACTGCTGAGATTTGTTGAAATTGATAAAATCCGAGCATGCCAAAATCATTAGAGTGCCAGAAAATACCCTCAGACCCCAGAGGGTTTAAGTCTACTGACCTTGCAGGTAAATGGACCAAAGATGTTCAGTATACACAAGGTACCAATGTTCTTCACTTATATTTTTACCATCATGTAATTTTGTTATACTTGTACGATTACCATTATTGGTACCTACGATTACAATTACAGCATGTTTCCTGAGTAAAATTACGATTACATCATGATTACATAAAAAAATTTAATCAATTACAAATCAATTACGATTACCCCGTGTCTACTTCAGCCCAACCTTCAGGCCATGGCTGCCCCATGTTCACCTAACCAATACATACAGTGGGTACAGAAAGTATTCAGACCCCTTTAAATTTTTGACTCTGTTTCATTGCAGCCATTTGCTAAAATCAAAAAAGTTCATTTTATTTCTCATTAATGTACACTCAGCACCCCAGCTTGACAGAAAAAAAACAAAATGTAGAAATTTTTGCAAATTTATTAAAAAAGAAAAACTGAAATATCACATGGTCATAAGTATTCAGACCCTTTGCTGTGACTCATATTTAACTCATGCTGTCCATTTCTTCTGATCCTCCTTGAGATGGTTCTACTCCTTCATTGGAGTCCAGCTGTGTTTAATTAAAGTGATTGGACTTGATTAGGAAAAGGCACACACCCGTCTATATAAAGACCTTACAGCTCACAGTGCATGTCAGAGCAAATGAGAATCATGAGGTCGAAGGAACTGCCCAAGGAGCTCAGAGACAATTGTGGCAAGGCACAGATCTGGCCAAGGTTACAAAAGAATTTCTGCAGCACTCAAGGTTCCTAAGAGCACAGTGGCCTCCATAATCCTTAAATGGAAGAAGTTTGGGACGACCAGAACTCTTCCTAGACCTGGCCGTCCAGCCAAACTGAGCAATCGTGGGAGAAGAGCCTTGGTGAGAGAGGTAAAGAAGAACCCAAAGATCACTGTGGCTGAGCTTCAGAGATGCAGTAGGGAGATGGGAGAAAGTTCCACAAAGTCAACCATTACTGCAGCCCTCCACCAGTCGGGGCTTTATGGCAGAGTGGCCCGACGGAAGCCTCTTCTCAATGCAAGACATATGAAAGCCCGCATAGAGTTTGCCCAAAAAAAAAAAAAAAACCACACATGAAGGACTCCCAGACTATGAGAAATAAGATTCTCTGGTCTGATGAGATGAAGATTGAACTTTTTGGCGTTAATTCTAAGCGGTATGTGTGGAGAAAACCAGGCACTGCTCATCACCTGCCCAATACAATCCCAACAGTGAAACATGGTGGTGGCAGCATCATGCTATGGGGGTGTTTTTCAGCTGCAGGGACAGGACGACTGGTTGCAATTGAAGGAAAGATGAATGCCGCCAAGTACAGAGATATCCTGGAAGAAAACCTCTTCCAGAGTGCTCAGGACCTCAGACTGGGCCGAAGGTTCATCTTCCAACAAGACAATGGCCCAAAGCACACAGCTAAAATAACAAAGGAGTGGCTTCGGAACAACTCTGTGACCATTCTTGACTGGTCCAGCCAGAGCCCTGACCTAAACCCAATTGAGCATCTCTGGAGAGACCTGAAAATGGCTGTCCACCAACGTTCACCATCCAACCTGACGGAACTGGAGAGGATCTGCAAGGAAGAATGGCAGAGGATCCCCAAATCCAGGTGTGAAAAACTTGTTGCACCATTCCCAAGATGACTCGTGGCTGTACTAGCTCAAAAGGGTGCTTCTACTCAATACTGAGCAAAGGGTCTGAATACTTATGACCATGTGATATTTCAGTTTTTCTTTTTTAATAAATTTGCAAAAATTTCTACATTTGTTTTTTTTTCTGTCAAGATGGGGTGCTGAGTGTACATTAATGAGAAATAAAATGAACTTTTTTGATTTTAGCAAATGGCTGCAATGAAAGAATGAAAAATTTAAAGGGTTCTGAATACTTTCCGTACCCACTGTATACAATACTACACAATTTTGTAGCAACAGTTTGGCGAAGGCCTAACCGCATGTCTTAGAGCTGTGAGGGAAACCCACGCAGACACGGGGAGAACATGCAAGCTCCACACAGAAAGGCCCCCGTCGGCCACTGGGCTCGAACCCAGAACCTTCTTGCTCTGAGGCAACAGGGCTAACCACTACACCACTGTGCCGCCCACTTAAATTGTAATGCTACAGTATACAAAGACATTGTATACAATTTTGTGGCAACGGTTTGGGGAAGACCATACAGTAGTGTATGTAGCTGAGAAGATGCCAAGATTGTACTGTTCGATTTGTAACAGGAATATGGCTAGGAATTTAAACAAAAGAGTTTTGAATTGTTTAAAGCTAGACAGCCTTTCAATTTCATAAAATCAGTGAAATTTATTTTCCTCTGAAATTTGGTCATTTTGATATGTTTATTACTGTAATATCTTTAAAAAATAAATCAGGCCATTCTCTGGCTGAGAAATTATTCAATTTGAGGAGATTCCCAAGCAAACAATGTGCATGAAATCACTTGCTTCGTGCAGTCAAGCAGACAGAGGAAGTCCGTGTGCACAGGTGCAAGTTTACCACCTTCTTCTTCTGGGTTTTACGGCAGCTAGCATTTACAGGTTTACCTTGACCGTGCACCGACAGTTCCATTATTCTGTCGCTAAACGAACAGCTGATCACACCGAGGTGCTTGCTGACCGCTGACATTTATTAGTTTGGTTTCCTTTGCAATATAACGTCTTCTCACTTTCCGTTACTGTAGTCAGTCTTTCACGTTTCATTCTCTCACTCACGTCCTCCATTGTTCTCTCCTGTTTCAAATTTGTATCCCACAATGCCTTATGCAAACAGGGAAAGTCCACCACATGATGCATGACATAGTATCTTGAATTGGGTCATGGTGAAGCAGGAAAAAACAGCAGAGAATTCAGGGCCATGTGGCCCTAAATTCATTAATTGTTCTATTTTAAAAAACCTAATAAAATTGGAAATCTGTGATTCGAATTCAGTAGCTTTTGGTCCACTAAACAAAAGTAATTGGGCGTTAGGGAAAATTCTTTTTATAACCTAAACGTGAAAAATTTGCAAGGCAGTCTAGCTTTAACACTTTTCTCAGGTCACTACAGAAACAGTTTTTTTAAAGGAGAACTGAAGGCAATTTTTTTTATCATCAAAATCCTATTTCTCTCATTTTATTAAATATAGGAATGCATTTTTGATGGCTATTTTGTCGCTGCTATAGCAAGTTATGGGTGTTTTAAATATGCTATGTAATATATCAGTCCATGTCAAAGCAATGGCTGTAAACGAGATTCGTTGAGACCTGTGTGAGACTTCCTGAGTCGGAAGTAAAACATACAGCGGAAATCAAAGCGACCGACATCTGCCAACGTTGTCAAAAGACGCGCGCGCCCTCTTTCAAATGCTGATGTTATCAAGCAGGAAGTTTTGTTTGTTTTGATAGCGATCAGGAAAGTTTGAAAAAAGTAGGCAGTAATCGTCATTTAAACTCGTTTTTGTGCAATATTTCATTTGGAAAAGTTTTCAAAATGGCGGCACTGACACCTGGCTGACACTTCACGTTTCGAAGTCTCACACAAGTCTCGTGAAGATCGCGCGGATAAGCGACGCCTGCTGTGGACCAAACGAACTAAATTCAACATGGCTAAAAACCGAATCGGCTGATAAGTAGAATATTTAATTGCAATTAGTTGCCAATATGAGTCACGATACAAGGTTACTAAAACCGAAAACGTAATTGAATAACGTTAATTAAAAAATAAAGCAAGTTTAAAAATGACTTCAGTTCTCCTTTAATAGTATTGATGTATTCTTTATTATTCCAAGTTAGTAGAAAACATTCAACAACCCTTTTATGTCCAAACTTTTGACCGGCAGTGTAACTTTCAGAGATGAAGTATACGAGTGAGTTCTCGCAAAATGTTTTAATAATGTGTGCCCATTTCCATTTCACCTTCATATGATCTGGTAAGACACTTGAGCGATGTTCTTCTGGCACTGGTAGTGTTGCTGAAGAATCTCCTTCCAGCTCCTTATCGAGCTGCACTGTTTTTACACCCGATTCCTCTTGATCTACGGCCATCTGCCTGTCTTCAGGATCACCTTGGGCTACAAGGTCTGTCTTTCTCCTTTTGCTTTGCGGTTCACCCACATCTCCGTCCATATGATGATCTATGACTTCAGTCTTCCTCTTCGTGTGACCTGTATCTGTCTGATAATCTGGAGACAGTTCATCAGTCTTATGTTCACTCAGACAGAGATCCCACCCTCTTTTTTTCTGAGAATCTCTGAACTGTTCACAGAGGGGTTTCAGGCTCTGTACGCATTCTGGTGTGAGGAGTGTATCTTTTCGAAACTCCTCAACCCCAATGTCTTTATGAAGCTGACTGATTAAGGCACAAACCCATGGATTTTCATCAGCATCCTGTGACAGGCAGCGGAGCAGAGCCAGGACACCCTCTCGTGGTAAACCGGGGTGGAGAAGGTGCAGAAAACACAGCAGGTCACGCTTAAACACAGCAGAAAACAGGCAGACCAGCGGCTTGCTGCAATACAAGAGTCACAAAGAATTTTCTTACTGCTAGGAGATCTCTGCAGTTAGATTTTGCTATCTAAGCATTTATTAAAAAACCCTATTTACAAAATTGATTCAAGGAAGTCCAAAACCAAACCTGTTACTGTGGAAGAATACATTACATGGTATTTAGCAGATGTGCTTATCCAGAAACATTGCTGAAGATGCTTAATCATCATGTACTAATGGCGGATGCCGTAGAGGTGCGTGTTCGATTCATAAACAAAATCGTAATGCACAAGGTCATTTAAAAAAATAAATAAATAAAAAATGAAGTGAAATTTGCTGATATACATAAACAAGAACACGTCAAGGTGTACAAACTTCTAAATTTCATCTCATCTCATTATCTGTAGCCGCTTTATCCTTCTACAGGGTCGCAGGCAAGCTGGAGCCTATCCCAGCTGAAGCCTATCCCAGCTGACTACAGGCGAAAGGCGGGGTACACCCTGGACAAGTCGCCAGGTCATCACAGGGCTGACACATAGACACAGACAACCATTCACACTCACATTCACACCTACGGTCAATTTAGAGTCACCAGTTAACCTAACCTGCATGTCTTTGGACTGTGGGGGAAACCGGAGCACCCGGAGGAAACCCATGCGGACACGGGGAGAACATGCAAACTCCGCACAGAAAGGCCCTCGCCGGCCACGGGGCTCGAACCCGGACCTTCTTGCTGTGAGGCGACAGCGCTAACCACTACACCACCGTGCCGCCACTTCTAAATTTATTGTTCAGAATAAAAAGTCTGTCCTTTTAAAAAAAAGTTTCTAGTTTTAATTCACACACAAACGCACGTGCACACACAACAAATTGTTTATTTAATGTAACAGATTTATCGCATTTTGGGGAAAAATATGATAGGGGGCGTCGTGGCTCGGGTGGATGGGGCGCCGTACCGTGGATCCAGGGACCTGGGTTCGGTTCCGACCCGGGGTCATTTCCCGATCCCTCCCCATCTCTCTCTCTCCCAGTCATTTCCTGTCTCTAACACTGTCCTGTCCTAGCCTGGCAAGCCAGACTAAATGTGAATATTTAGTCTGGTCTCAGTCGTAGACATTTCCGAAGGGTGTGGGTAGGAACAACCCATTGTCTTTCAAACTGTCTCTGTGCGTATAGGCCAACGCTCTGACCAATCAGCACAACAGTGACCGTGACGTAGTCAGAGCGACAGAAAGCAGTGGGGGAGGGTAAACCATAGACATATAAACAGACGCCGCATTCTGCATAGAATCATACATCATCCTCGCCGCCATATTGGATGTGGCAAAGTGGAGATTCTTCAGCCGTCTCTGGTATAGCCGAGAATAAAGATGCCTCATTCATGTGCTGCGTTTAACTGTACCAACAGGTTTACCGTCCAAACGTCCAAATTATTTTTCCAGTCTCACCTGTGAAAGATAATCCCATGTGATCACATGGGATTATCTTTCACAGGTGAGACTGGAAAAATACTTTTCAATACTGTTCCTTCAGTCTTCAGTTTCCCAGCTCATCTCCACCGGGTAGGTGTAGAGTTATAAGCAGTGAGAATTAGATAATACAGTGCCACACTATGATGAACGTTTTTGAACGTATGATGAATGTTTTTAACCTTTCTGAATGTAAAGGAATCAGTGATGTATTTTGTTTTGGTATGACGTTAGAACCTGGCCGAACTCAGTTTGGCGGCCATTCAGCTCACTTTATTCAACGAGAGTAGGTCTGTGTGGTGACTCAATAAATAAAACAGTAAATTTTAATTTTCATTCACTATTTCCAGTTTTTCCACTATTTCCATCATTTATCATATTCAGTCTTGTAGGTTGGTTATTGTGGCCTCAGGTTTTGGTAGCTTGCTACGGTATGCTGACCGATTAGCTTATCTGAGCTATCTATCGCGTATCTGTCGCTAGTTTGCAGTGTACAGGGTATTTCGCACACTATTTATAACCATCACATTAAAAGTTATATGTGTTGTTTTGATGCCTGTTTGTTTCCCAAATATATACGTGTGTGTCTTAATGGGTGAATAAAAGGCATCGAGTTAAATATTATTGTAGAAAGGGGCTTTATGAAGTTCAGTCCATTTACTTGCATTGGTTTACGGGGAAGATTTGCCACATCCAATATGGCGGACACTCTGACGCATCCCAGCAACGGGCCACCAGCTCAATGCAGCGTCTATGTTTATATGTCTATGGGGTAAACAAACAGCATGTGGAGAGGGACACCATTGGAGCGTCGAGTGTTTTGGTGAAGATTCAGCGATCATGGAATGAGCGGAGAGCCTCTTCCTGCTCATGTTTCAACGAAAACTCCAAGTCTAATTCTTCTAAAACTGATTCCAAAGCGGAGTCAAACGAGCGATGTTCAATAGCGCTTTCTCCAGCGTCGCGCAGTCGTCGTCACTCCTGCAAAAGCCCGCGCAAATAATCCAAACAAAAACCTTGCGTTGTGATTGGCGGGCACAATTTGATGCCCGGAGTGTGTTGTTGATATGGTCCGAGGCTAGACCCACTCGTAGGCAAAAATATTTTTGGCCGCTAGGCGGGTGGGTCTAGTTTACTAGGCTAGTCCTGTCCAATAAAGGTGGAAAAAGCCCAAAAAATATCTTTAAAAAAAAAAAATCATGGATATTTTGGAAAAATATTTTTAAATAAAATTTTAAAAATCAAAATCTAGATTTGCATTTTTTTTACGTTATTACAACCTCATAGTGTTATCTTGAAGTTTCAAACAGAAAATAATGGTAATGAAAGTAAATTTATCAAGTTTATCACAGTGAATCCAGAACAACAACAACAAGCCTTTATTTGTCGCATGCACACTCGCTCACTCCATCCATCCATCATCTGTAACCGCTTATCCTGTGCAGGGTCGCGGGCGAGCTGGAGCCTATCCCTAGCCGACTATGGGTGAGAGGCGGGGTACACCCTGGACAAGTTGCCAGGTCATCGCAGGGCTGACACACACAACCATTCACTAGTTACGCTACAATGACCTGCATAGTGCTTGTACTGTTTCTGCCTCCTGCTAGCGGCCTGCAGCGGCTACTCATGCGTCACGTTTTGGTCTTTGCTTTCTACATTATTGATTCCCGTGCGGACTTCCCCAGTACACAAAGACTGATGACGTAATCAGTATTCTCAGTAACCTCGTGGTTCTCGAATTTTCGCGATGTGACAACGGGAAGCGGAAAAAAATTGTTTATGAAGTAGACCCTCATCTTCCGACTTCTGCTACCATCAATGGTGAGTAGGTTGTATTTTCTAAACATGTACAAGTGATAGCTTAAGTATTTTTCTTAATTACTGCCAAGTTTCATCGTAACCAAAAGACTAGCGCATTGGTTTTGCTAACGTTAGAAAACTGTCTCCAAGTGCTGCTGGCGGACGGACAAAAATTAAGCAAGTTATGGTCATTTACAGGTGGAAGTTGTTGATATCGGTCACGGTTCTTCTATTGTTTTTGTGTATAATTAAGCGCTGAAAATCCCCTAGATTTTTCAAAATAAAAAAATTCATAACTTTCTTAATATCTGTCATAGCTGGTTCATACATCATTTTAAAAAGGTCTTTTCTAGCACTTTCTAGTGTAGTAGAAATATTCTTAATCTAATAACTTGGATTTTTATTGTCACATGCCTACATTCACGGTCAATTTAGAGCCACCAGTTAACCTAACCTGCATGTCTTTGGACTGTGGGGGAAACCGAAGCACCCGGAGGAAACCCACGCGGACACGGGGAGAACATGCAAACTCCACACAGAAAGGCCCTTGTTGGCTGCTGGGCTCGAACCCAGAACCTTCTTGCTGTGACGTGACAGTGCTAACCACTACACCACCATGCCACCACATGCACATTCCCTCTGCAAAATTTCATATGGGAGCTTTCGCCATGACGTCACGAAATGGTCATGTGATGTTTCGGTTGGCAAGAGGCTATTTATAAATGGCCGATCGGCGTTATCGGGTCATTAATTAATTAATTATGGTAGTGTTGTGTTATTGGCTGCACATGCAGATTTGATAAGAATGATCCCAAGAGCTTTTACTGTATTCCAAAAAAACCTGAAGCTCACCGAAAGCTTTGGATCGCAGCAATTAAGCGTGACAAGTGGGAACCTACTGACAACGACCGTGTTTGCTTTTGACACTTTATATCTGGTAAGACACATGATTTTTTATTATTTTGTTTTGCAGTTTAATATTATGATTAGATAAAATTCCCTCATCAGAAATAATTTGTTGTGCTATGACACTGCTTAGATATCAACCAAAAGATGAGTAAAAACGCACGAGCAGCTGATTTGTATGCAGCACACGAGTACGATTTCCACAAACGCACTTGCGGCAAATTTATGTACTTTTTACAGTATAAATATTTGACATTAGAAGATTGGTTGAACTTTTCATGATATGTATTTGAAGATAAATAGCATAGCCTGGATTTAAAACACTGCTTGTGTATTCTAAATGTAGAACTTGCTCAAGTTTAGTACTGTACATCTTTGGTGTGCGTGTGAAGCAACAACATTAATTTATGTTTCAAAGATTATATTGTGCCTATTTAATCTGTATTTTTGTTATTAGGCACAAAAAGCAAATATATGTGTGTTATTTACCAGCTGGGAGGTCCATATCGTGAAATACAGTGACGGAGGTCTTGAAAGTACTGACTGAGACCCTCTGGGCCGAGGTCAGTATTCAAGGCCGAGGTCACGGTATTTCACCATACGGACCCACCTTAAGCTGGTAAATAATATATTTATTTTTTTCTTTACAAAATTCTAACAGAAAACTAGAGCGCACGAAAGGGAAAACCAAGCTGAGCCGCCATTTTGAATCTTCATTCACGGCTGTAGTGCAAATGGCTTCCTCCTCGGTATACAAGTGCACTTCCATGGCAGGAAAAAAAAAACTATATTTTGCCGCCCATGTAGTCCCCTATTTATACAAATAAGAGTCATTCAGGATTCAGCCATGTTTTTGCTCAGTGTTAGCAAGTTACAGGCTTTTAGCTTTCTCCCGAAACGTTTTCTTACGTTTCTTCTTCCTCAGGGTAGTAAAACTCGCTTTCGCTGTGAACACTGTTATCGCTATCCATGCTGTAAAATTAATGCTATTCTCTTGAGAAATGCAAAAATAAACGTTGACAAAAATTGCTACTATGTTTGTTGTTGTTGTGAACGAGCAAGTCACCAGAGGTCTGTAACCGGGGTCCGTAACTGGGGTCCGTACCATAGGATACGGACCCGCTCGCCAGCCAATCAGAGCGCAGGATTTGGACCATGAAAAAAATAAAAATGAGTATTTCAATAAAACAACTGAATAATTAACACTTATTTGTATGCATCAAGAGACTTGTAGGCTTTCATTGATTCTTTTGTGTATATTGAAGGCATGTCAATCACATACAGGTAGATATCGCCAAAGGTCAAGTCAGGCCAGGTGCTTGGATTTGGGTCCCATTTGCCCATTACTACGTCAGGATCAGGCAAAACTTTGGTGCCACTGTTGTACAGAAGCTTTGCTGCATATCTTTGCTCAGCATCAGTTGGCAACGAACTTGCATACTGCGATAAATCGCTACGAAAACTAGGTGATGATGCAACTTTGTTGGCTATTGTGAATGGTTCTTGCCAACTAGTGGTGGGCAAATCGATCTAAAATATCGATACCAACGTTGGTATCGGTATTGATCGATATTTGCGTAATGAGATCGATATGTACATTTCAGTTTCTCTTCTCTATGTTCAGTACACAACTCCCGTTATATCAAAGTGGTTGTGCATGTGCAAACACCACTCCTCTCATGCTCGCTCTGTCCCCCAAACCCCGCCCCCCGCTATACTGTGAGTGTTGCCGGCTGCAGTCACGTCACTCAGCAGCGCGCCGCTTGGCATTATAACATGGCAAAGAAAAAGAGGAGCGCCGCTTGGTCTTACTTTACAGTTTCAGACCAAAATACTGCAACCTGTGATGTTTGCAGAAAATAAATCAGGTACTGTGGCAACACCACAAATTTGTACAAACATCTTAAAACCCCACCCACACGAGAACTCCGAGCTCCAAAGCAAACGGAGGGCGGAGGAGGGGAATCCCCCAACCACAAGCAGACCCCCAGGACCCAGACAGAAGTCACTGGTAGATGCCTTGCAGCATGGCCAACAATATCCAGGTAGCTGATTTATAGAAGTGAAAGTAAGATTTAGTCATTTTCAGCATTAGTTGTTATTTTTCAAAGTGTAATTGGTCATCACAGTTGTAATTTTAGCAGACTGATTAAATATAGACTATTCAGACAGTCATAATATATTCAGCCAGTTGAAATAGGTGTAGTGGTTAGAGCTGTCGCCTCACAGCAAGAAGGTCCGGGTTCGAGCCCCGTGGCCGGCGAGGGCCTTTCTGTGCGGAGTTTGCATGTTCTCCCCGTGTCCGCGTGGGTTTCGTGGGACTCTCCCACACTTTGAAAACCCCTGTATTAAGACATTTAATTTTAAATCATACTTGGATGACCCATGGCGGCACGGTGGTGTAGTGGTTAGCGCTGTCGCCTCACAGCAAGAAGGTCCGGGTTCGAGCCCCGTAGCCGACGAGGGCCTTTCTGTGCAGAGTTTGCATGTTCTCCCTGTGGGTTTCCTCCGGGTGCTCCGGTTTCCCCCACAGTCCAAAGACATGCAGGTTAGGTTAACTGGTGACTCTAAATTGACCGTAGGTGTGAATGAGAGTGTGAATGGTTGTCTATGTGTCAGCCCTGTGATGACCTGGCGACTTGTCCAGGGTGTACCCTGCCTTTCGCCCGTAGTCAGCTGGGATAGGCTCCAGCTTGCCTGTGACCCTGTAGAACAGGATAAAGCGGCTAGAGATAATGTGTGATGTGTGTGTGATTTGTGGTAATTAAAAACAAGATATTTAAAGAATACTTGGAATATTCAATCATAAAATAAAGTGATTTCAAAAGACAGAGCAAAGAAAAACTCAGTCAGCATGAAATAACCTGGAAAATGAATGCGGGTCATTTTTGACCCATGCTGCGCATTAGAAGGGGTGTGCATATGTTTTGCATCAAAGGGTTAAGACTTGTTTTTTTTAACTAGTCTAGTGACTGGAAAGTTGTGAGCTCATATCCCAGCGGTTACTTACATAGTGAGAGTTTGAGTTTCTTCATCCAAGCGCGCTTCCCCCTGACACAGCGCCTCCAACAGCGCCGGTAAAGGAGCGCCAGAGTCTGCGGCCCGCTGCCTGAGGAACACGGTGCGCGCGCGCTGCGCTCCCCCCGTCAGTAAAGCGTGGAGCAGCAGAGCGGAGCCGCCGCCAACCCGCTGCACTAACGCGCTCACCGCACTGCAGCCCACAGGAACACGTTAATGCAGATCTAGCCAACATTTGTGATGTATGCTCAATTTTGTAAACACTTCCTTTCAGGTATTTTTAAAGCTGTATCCGATACGGTTTTTTTTAAAGTTGCTTCTCTTCTTCTTCAGATTTTGTCGAGACGATTGTGTCCCCACACTGCCCCCTAGTGGACAATAACACTCGCAGTGTAAGATTTTTCATCCTTGATGTTTTCATATTGAAAACAGGAAAATGTTCTAACTTATTCATCTCATCTCATTATCTCTAGCCGCTTTATCCTTCTACAGGGTCGCAGGCAAGCTGGAGCCTATCCCAGCTGACTACAGGCGAAAGGCGGGGTACACCCTGGACAAGTCGCCAGGTCATCACAGGGCTGACACATAGACACAGACAACCATTCACACTCACATTCACACCTACGGTCAATTTAGAGTCACCAGTTAACCTAACCTGCATGTCTTTGGACTGTGGGGGAAACCGGAGCACCCGGAGGAAACCCACGCGGACACGGGGAGAACATGCAAACTCCACACAGAAGGGCCCTCGCCGGCCCCGGGGCTCGAACCCAGGACCTTCTTGCTGTGAGGCGACAGCGCTAACCACTACACCACCGTGCCGCCGTTCTAACTTATTAAATAATAATAATAATAATATGATAAATATAGGCGACACGGTCACCTCACAGCAAGAAGGTGCAGTTTGCATGCTCGCTAGGGGTGGGCGTATCGATCTGAGTATCGATACCAAGGTGATTATCGGAATCGAATCGATACTAGCGTGATGAGGTCGATACTTTCGTCGCAGTTTCTCTTCAGTACGTCCAGTAAATTACTCGAATTTACTCAGAGTTCATGCGAGCGTAGTTTCTCTCTCTGTGTGTGTAAACAGCGCACCCCCCTCCCTCTCTCTGCCGCTCACACTTTGCCCCTCCCCCTCCCTGCTGTGTCGGAGAGTCAGAGCACTGACTTTTATGGACTTTTATGAAAAAAGTCACTAGTGCAAAATAACAAAAAAGCAACAATGCAACAAAAATATAAATATAACAATGTCAACACCACCACAAAAAATCCCTTTCATTGCACGCAAATATTTGTGAAAATAAAGTCAGTAATAAAGTAACAAAGTCAGTAGTGCAAAATAAGTAAACAAAAGCAACAATGTAATAAATATAAATATAACAATATAAACAACACAACAAAAAAAATACCTTCCATTGCACGCAAATGTGTGTGAAAAATAAAGTCAGTAGTGCAAATCAGGTGTAAACTACAAGTGGCTCTTAACCTTTGGCTCTTTGCTCACAAAGCCCTCCAAGGAAGTATCCCTTGAGGTGCCCTTTTGGCTCTGTTCCCATGTTGATAACAGATTTAAAGGTTTTTGTTCAGGAACAGTAACATGTTTACATTCTTCCCTTTTATTGCACTTCTTCTCTGAGTTATTAACTGTCCCGCCTTAGTCCACTCGATCCTTGTTTACCGTCAATGGATCGGTCACTCGGCAAACAGTCCGCCAGAATCCGAGTCGGGACTGGCCGCAACAGCCTCCGGGGGAATGGCTGAGCGCAGCTGTCAGTCAAACACAAGTTAGCCAATGGGAATGCATTCCTGGACAGCCCACCCACACGGGAAGTTTGTGCCAAAACTGCAAGCAAAAAGTCAGGGAGCGCAAACGAGAAAGCTGGAATCGCAACCAAAATAAATTACGGCAAACAAAACTGAGAAAGACGCGGAACAAAAATAAAAGGTTTCTGAAGAGTAATAGACCGATATTTTGCACGATTACACGAATAATTTGTTTGCCAGTCTAAAAAAATGGACTTTTTTTGTATTTTGATTTGTCGTTTTTGTTTGATATTTCAAAAGTATTGTATGAACATTTTGGCACAAAATTGATTCTATGGGCGAAAGGCAGGGTACACCCTGGACAAGTCGCCAGGTCATCACAGGGCTGACACATAGACACAGACAACCATTCACACTCACATTCACACCTACGGTCAATTTAGAGCCACCAGTGCTCTGACTCTCCGACACAGCAGGGAGGGAGAGGGGCAAAGTGTGAGCGGCAGAGAGAGGGAGGGGGGTGCGCTGTTTACACACACAGATTTAGAGAGAAACTACGCTCACATGAACTCTGAGTAAATTCGAGTAATTTACTGGACGTATTGAAGAGAAACTGCGACGAAAGTATCGATCTCATCACGCTAGTATCGATTCGATTCCGATAATCACCTTGGTATCGATACTATCGATACTCAGATCGATACGCCCACCCCTAGCGAGCATGCAAACTGCACCTTCTTGCTGTGAGGTGACCGTGCCGCCTATATTTATCATATTATTATTATTATTATTATTGTAATAAGTTATCCTGGAGTAAAACATTTTCCTGTTTTCAATATGAAAACATCAAGGATGAAAAATCTTACACTGCGAGTGTTAATATTGTCCACTAGGGGGCAGTGTGGGGACACAATCGTCTCGACAAAATCTGAAGAAGAAGAGAAGCAACTTTAAAAAAAAGCCATACATATCGGATACAGCTTTAAAAATACCTGAAAGGAAGTGTTTACAAAATTGAGCATACATCACAAATGTTGGTTTGGATTCCATACTGACTGAGAGCAGGCCGTGATGGCGGAGAGAAAGAGAAGCGCCGTGTGGACATTATTCACTGCAGTTGACAAAGACAATGCCACATGTGATGTGTGCAGAAAAGTTATTCCCTACTGTGGTAACACCACCAATTTATTTAAACATATTAAAGCAGTTCACCCCATTGGACAGAGTTTGACACTCAAATCCTGGAATCACAGCTGCATCGCACAGCTGGCACTGATGCGGCTACTGAAATGCGCCGGTACACGGAAGAGAAGCCAATTCCATGGGATGGAGACCCACTTCTTTGGTGGAAAATGAATGAACCTACATTTCCCTCTCTGAGCAAGATTGCAAAAAAAAAAAACATCTGGGAGTAATTGCAACATCCGTACCTGCAGAAAGGATTTTCTCTAAGGCGGGACAGTTAATAACTCAGAGAAGAAGTGCAATAAAAGGGAAGAATGTAAACATGTTACTGTTCCTGAACAAAAACCTTTAAATCTGTTATCAACATGGGAACAGAGCCAAATGGGCACCTCAAGGGATACTTCCTTGGAGGGCTTTGTGAGCAAAGAGCCAAAGGTTAAGAGCCACTTGTAGTTTACACCTGATTTGCACTGCTGACTTTATTTTTCACACACATTTGCGTGCAATGGAAGGTATTTTTTTTGTTGTGTTGTTTATATTGTTATATTTATATTTATTACATTGTTGCTTTTGTTTACTTATTTTGCACTACTGACTTTGTTACTTTATTACTGACTTTATTTTTCACAAATATTTGCGTGCAATGAAAGGGATTTTTTGTGGTGTTGTTGACATTGTTATATTTATATTTTTGTTACATTGTTGCTTTTTTGTTATTTTGCACTAGTGACTTTTTTCTTAGGGCAGCACGGTGGTGTAGTGGTTAGCGCTGTCGCCTCACAGCAAGAAGGTCCGGGTTCGAGCCCCTTGGCCGGCGAGGGCCTTTCTGTGCGGAGGTGTGAATGTGAGTGTGAATGGTTGTCTGTGTCTATGTGTCAGCCCTGTGATGACCTGGCGACTTGTCCAGGGTGTACCCCGCCTTTCGCCTGTAGTCAGCTGGGATAGGCTCCAGCTTGCCTGCGACCCTGTAGAACAGGATAAAGCGGCTAGAGATAATGAGATGAGACTTTTTTTTTCTTAAACAATTTTGTGTAGCAGAAGGTGATAAGGGAATTATTTTATTATTAATATACTGTTACATTGTTTTATATTGTTGTAGTTAGTTAATAAAAAACATTTTTATTTGCCTAAAATCTTTGTCCTGTGTTTTATCATACTCATAATCAACTAAAAAAGGCAAAATCACAAAATTATTCAATGATCACAACATTTCAAGTAAAAAGTATCGGTATCGGCGATACTAGCCCTGTATTTACTTGGTATCGGATCGATACCCAAATTCCCAGTATCGCCCACCCCTAATGCTCACCTCCTGTCTGCGTGGGTTTATATGTAAAATTGTTGGGCGTGACTTTAGCCAATTAAAATAGCTTGGGCCAATTGGTCCAATCAATCAAAACACCCGCCTACCCTGATGACGACAGCGGAGCCGCTGAATCTGGGGCCTCGTGGCCTCGGCTATAATGTTATTGCCTTATTTGATAGATCTGACTCTATATTGACTTACGAGCAATTTTTGTCACACCAGGGCCTCGCAGTCACATTTACGGAGTTTAATTTATTAATTAAAGCTATCCCTAAGGGATTAATGCAACTAATTAAAATTCACCTCTCTTATGGTTTCCCTACTAGTAGTGCAACAGAACTTTTATTGAATGGTAGACAGAAAATGTGACAAGAAACATGTTTGCCAGATCTTGTGGGTCAGAAAAAGAATTGCACCAAAGGGGAAATTTTATTGTGGATCTCTGATTCAGGATATTAATTGAACAAAAAAGTGTGTCTTTTACCTAACAAATACTGCATTATAAATAAAGTGAGGGGCAGCACGGTGGTGTAGTGGTTAGCACTGTCGCCTCACAGCAAGAAGGTTCTGGGTTCGAGTCCAGCGGCCAATGAGGGCCTTTCTGTGTGGAGTTTGCATGTTCTCCCCATGTCCGCGTGGGTTTCCTCCAGGTGCTCCGGTTTCCTCCACAGTCCAAAGACATGCAGGTTAGGCTAATTGGTGGCTCTAAACTGACCGTAGGTGTGAATGTGAGTGTGAATGGTTGTTTGTCTCGATGTGTCGGCCCTGTGATGACCTGGTGACTTGTCCAGGGTGTACCCCACCTCTCGCCCATAGTCAGCTGGGATAGGCTCCAGCTTGCCTGCGACCCTGTAGGACAGGATAAGCGGCTACAGATAATGGATGGATGACAAATATGAAATGTGAGTGTCTTCTGCAAGAAGACAGCATTTCAAAATAAAAATCAACAAAATACAAAAGTTCTCAGCCTCACCCAGAAACAAGGGGTGTAACTCCCATTTTGTGGTATTACTATATACTATTTAATAGTTATTCCACAAAATCGAGTCGTACATGAGCGGATAGCAGACGAGGCGTGTAGCGCTGAGTCGGCTATAAGCCATGTACGATGAGTGGAATAACTGTTTTATTCTATCCACATTCACTGGATTTTGAGAAACAGAGCATTTTTATTTTTATTTTTTGCAAATTCAATAAATAAAAACTTTGTACAAAACATCTGACAAGATCATTTCCGTTTAGAATGTAAACAAACTGGCAAAATGACAGGAACAATTTGTGAAAAATGCTATAATAATTCTTGAAAAATAAAAAAGATACGTTCTTACCATCAAATACTTTAATTCCATGTTTTATTATTGTTTTGTTTTCGAGTAGAGTTTTTTATTTCGTCCTCTTTTCATTCAGCAACACGCTTCGCCATTTTCTTCTTCTTTAGCGTTTTTTTTTTTTGGTGTTTGGCAAACCAACTTAAAAGTGCATTTTTGCCACCAACTGGGCTGGAGTATGAAACAGGCGATGGGGAGGGCAGACTATATTCTTTTAGCCATTTCTGTTTCTTTTAAACACTTCATAACAAAGTGATCCATCTGACTTGTGTTCCGCCATTTTGTTTTTCTCTACTCATAGTATATAAGCTGATAGCCTAGTAGTAGAGTAACCAATCAGAGTACATGATTGCTCATATCCAGTGAATGTAGATAGAATAAAAAGCCTTATATCACTGTCCACAAAAACTGAAATGAAAGAAGCAGAAAAAAGGAGAGGAAAGCTTCGAGCTGGCGTTCTGTTGCTACAGGACAATGCACCCATCCACACAGCACAAGTGGTAGTGGCAGAAGTAGACAAATGTGGCTCTGAACTGTTGCTCCATGCACCTTACTCACCCAACCTGGCACCGTCTGACTTCTATCTGTTTCCCAAACTGAAATCGTATTTGTGTGGTCGCCATTTTCAGAGTGATGACAAAGTCATCCATGCTATTGAGGAGAATCTGAAGGCTCAAGATGTGACCTTCTTCCACAAAGGGATAGAGAAGCTTGAACATCAGTGGACCAAGTGTGTTGAAGTTAAAGGAGACTATGTAGAAAAATAATGTAAGAACAATCTTTCTCCTGTGATATTTTTTGGGCAAGACCAAGAACTTTTTGAAATACCCTCAGAAGATCAACAACATAATGGGAAGAAAGCAATGAATTTTTCCATTACCCTCTCAGTCTGACCTGATTTTAAGAACACTGTTAAATTTGCATTTCCTGAAAAAAGTGAGAGGACCCAAAAGTTCAGAGGACACAAAAGAAGTGGAAAGCGTGTCCAAGAGACATACAATTATAATAAATTTACATGATTGGTGCCTCTCCCATAAAGATTAGTAAAAAAAAAAAAAAGGGTTAGAAAAAAATCACCTTTTGGTGAAGTTGCTTCATCTCACACTGAAAAAATGGGAAAAATCCAACCTTTAATCAAAATTTTATTCTGAGAAAAACAAATCAAGAAATTATTTTCAACAAAAACATGCACCACTATTATTTGCACCCTTGGAAATGATTGTGAATACAATGTAACTGAAGCATGTTTCCTATTTAAATTGTACATTTGTGAGTTGGAGTGTGTAGAAACTTTCAAGCTGTCAGCCATGATTTCCTGATTAACTGGGGTACAAATACGAGGTGACACAGAAGCCTTATTCCGTTAGTCATCCATCAACATAGGAAAGATGAGAACACACAAACCAAATAAGGGAGAAGTGTGTTGACCATAAGTTAGGAACGGTGATAAAATAGCTACTCACCTGTAAATGTCTGTTTCTACTGTTTGGGCAATAAAGTGGACACCAGCTGGAACTGTTATGAACTTGCCTGGAAGAAGACCCAGTTTATTTTGTCCCATGTACAGTGAGGAAAATGATCCCCCAGGATCACTGTTGAATGACAAGAAAAAAAAGTCTTGGGGTTTCCAAGTCTTCAAAACAACCATCAGACACCACCTCCATACTAACATTATTTGGAAGGTATGCTAGAAAAAAGCCTTTTGTCATTTAACTACAAATGTAAGCACCTGAATTTCAATTTAATTCAAAATACTTCAAATATATATTACTCAAAGGAGCAATTCAAGGCAAGCAGGTAAGCAAACAAATTCTCTACACACACACGACTAAAATACTGACAAATCTTAGTCACATTAGAAGACATTGGATATAATTAAATTTGTGAGTGCCTTCAAGGTAAACTGACCATTTCTTGCATTGTTACTGTTCACCAGTATGACCGCTTCTGAAATAAACTCAAACTTCCTGTTTGACAGGCAAGCTAAAATCACATTCCTGATTTTAACTGAAGGTCATCATAGAGGACATGTATAGGGTCATTGATATTTTAAAGGACTTGTTCAGAATGATGCTGCACTAGAGATGTGATTGCAGTTGGTTCTTGTCTTTGACAAAGGGATTCCAACCAGAAGATAAGCAAAAAGGTTAAAATACTTTCAGTGAGTCAATTTTTGGTCTGCTCAAGAGTAAACTACATAAACAAGCTTGCAAAATGCTACTGCAACTTAAATGTTCTAAGGTCTGATGTATTGAAACGCTACCAAGACTTGCAGAATAAACTATCCACCTGCAGTCACTAGAGGTGGAATTACTTTAGCTGTTTAACCAAAATAAAGACTCTTGAAACATTAGGTTCTGATAAGACTGGAGACATTTCCTACCAAGTTACTAAAAGTTGGTGTATAGGTGAGCTTTACCATTACAAAAAGTTACACACCACAAAACTGTGACCACTCAAGTGGTCCCAAGTAGTTTAGCTTAAACACCTGGTTAAACCCTGTGGAACAGGACTCATGGGGACCCTACAACTGCATTCACCAGTGTGAGCAGCAATGACATTGCAAGCTCTGACCAACTAAAAGGGAGTCAATTTTGTGCTGTAACCCTTATTCCTTTTCCTTAAAGAGGAGGAATTCAAACCAAGCTGCATCTGACCTTAAATCAGAACTAGAGCCAAAAAAAAAAAAACCCACACGTGACTACAGAACTGTTTCACAAAGTCAAGCAGTCACATTGCTATCTCACAGACAAACAAGTGAGGCAAACCAAACACTTTATTCTTTTTTTTCACCCCTTTGATCAAACAATAAAAGTCATAAAATGCAATGCCAAGCCTTGGTGTATATTGCAGCACTGGCAGGTACAACAGTTTCCAGAAGCCAGTCAACAGGTTACATTTGCGCAATCTCAGGCTAATGCAACAGTCAAATAAGCGAACAGTGTTTGGTTTAACAGGAGTAACATGACTGAGTGATTTCAGGCCAGAGGTTACCAAATCCAATCCAGATGTCCAGCACCAATGATCAATTCTCATGCCAACATAAACTGGTAACCAGGTACAAATACACAAGTTACCAAGTTATGCTGGACCCAGCTATCCAAGACTGGATTTGAGCACCCTGGCTTGATTCAAAAATAAAACCAAAGACTTGCATCATTAAAATCCATTCTTGAAATAAATGTACAATTACCATGAAGCACTCATTGAGAACAGTACATAAACAAGTATTAATTCAAATACAACTATTTTTGGCCTTTTTTAATAAAGCTACAAAAACATTTAGACTACTGCCAAGAGAAAAAGCATAGCTACTTTTAAAGTGTCCCCCCACCAAACAAAAAAAAACAAAAACAAATCCAGATGGAGACAAGATTGGACAACATACAGTGGCTCAAACAGTTTAGTACATTGGGATGCAAGAGGTCTGTATACACCATGCTTAAACTCAATTTTGTGATACATGCCATCAATTACACAAGTTAATGACCTCTAGGACCTAGTATCCAAAGCTTTGCCCATGTATCAAACAAGCTCAAACTGGATGAAATCAAAGTCCTCATCATCCAAAAGGGTCAGGGCAATGAGGTAGCTCAAGAGGCGCTGGTTCTCATCATCCATATCCTCCAGCAACTCCAAAGCATTCTGAATTGAGGTAGAAACAGTAATGTTAGTAAATTCATTTGCAGTACCATAAAGTTGGAACTAGTAATTCCATGCTCCATATATACACAGCATTGCAGCTAGTTACAGGCTAATAGAGAAAATGAAGTCACCTTGGGTCTAAAGCATCTACGATGAAGTCGATGTCCAGGTGGTAGCTCATGGCTAAAGATGCACTCTGATGCAAAAGGACAGCATCCATGACGCATGAAGAAATTGCATTTTATTTTGCTGTGGGATTGAATCACAAGTCAAGACAGGCATGCTCTTGCTCATTTTGGTTGCAAATTTGCTTCAACAGAAACCTTTACAGCAAAAGCCAGACATTTGAAAGCTTTATCCTCATACAGCTGCATGATTATGCATCAAGTACAGAACAAGTTCAATTGTAGTATCAGCATAAGGTGTGATTTGGGTGTAGGATTGCCCTCAAGGCTTCCACTGTTGCCTTTTGGCAAGACTCCACTGAAGTTAGACTTGCCTTCCCTGCAGCCTTGTTTATATGGCTGTGGGAACAATTCTACATCTACAGGTCAACCATCCTGTAGAGTGCTGTAGTGAATCCAGAGCCCATCTCAAACACCAGACAAAGCAGGAACACCCTATCAAAAGGCACAATACTGCCACTTTTAAACAGCTGTTCAAAGCAGGACTGTTGCACCTTGCCTTGTTCTGTACAAGAGGTCTGAAAACAGAATGGGGTTCAAGTCATTCCACCTCCAAGCTGGTGGAATTGGTATTTTTAGAGTCAGAATCAATGTCTAAAAGGGACACGTCATGGTGAGAGAATTCATGCTGGCTTCAGAGAGAATTTCAATATCACCATCTATAGCCTCTCACTTCACACCTGGAAGCAAATTAGGGCAGCCAGCCATCTGGCAGGATTTTGGGAGGAGACTTGAGGACCTGGAGAAAAATCCATGCAAACTGCACAGACTCTAATGGACTCTGGATCTGAGAGATGTCTGGAACAGACATCTAGAAAAGCACATTCAACTTTAAAGCAATTCTTTAAAAATTGGATTAGACTGTTAAAGAACTTAAAGGTAAGAAGCATCCCAGACCACAGGACATTAAATGATAAAAGGGCAAACATTTAAACCCTCTTGGGTAACTGTTCAGGGGCTCAAGAGCCCAATTAAGCCCTGTTCAGGGGAAGCACCATGAATCACATGTACATTGACCAGTTTTGTATACTGGAAAAAGGCAGAATGAGACCAAGTACAATTTGGTTTTATGCATTGAAAATCTTACCTGCTCTTTTCTTTAAATGAAGCAATCAGTGCTTCCTTTGGCTCCCCCTCACAAACCCAGTACTTACTGGGAATGTAAAAAGGGGACTTGACTCGACACTGTGGACAGGCTCTGTTGGACCAGACAGTTCATGAAATCAGTGTAGAAGCAGCCAATCACCACTAGCTGAAAACAGTGCTTTATAAGCTTACTTGATAACCTCTTCCTGAAAGTCTTTGGTTTTTCGCCAGGTCATGATGCAGCTGAGACAGAAGGCATGACTGCAGTTGGGCAGGATTCCAAAGCGCCTCTCTCGCACGGTGCCCTTTTCATAAACCTTGTCCATGCAGATTCCACAGAAGACATCTTTGCTTTGATTGTAGGCCTCAGATTGTCCCTGAGCAACTGAAGCTGTTGCACCACTCTCCAACAGTGGGACTCCCTAAAGACAGAAAAGCCTTAGCCAGTCTATACCAAGCAATGTTGATAATTCTTGAGAGAAACCCAACTATTTTAGTCCAAGTGCATTAGATGTACATGACTCAGTCAGGGCAGCATAGTGCCAGCCCATATTAGTGCAAGATGACACCATCTTAAACACTTTTACCTCAGCACTTCCTACTGTGGAATGACAAGGTACAGCTAGAACCTGAGGGGCACAAGTTAGGCACTAATGACTGCTCCCCGGGCGCTCTGGTGTGGCTGCCCACTGCTCTGAGTGTGTGTTCACTGCTTCAGATGGGTTAAATGCAGAGGATGAATTTCACTGTGCTTGAAGTGTGCATGTGACAAAGGTTTCTTTAAAAAAAAATCCAAAGAATAAGGCAGACAGACATGACAAGTGTTCAAGTAGTGGAGAACCAGGCACAAGGGAAGCTTCCTGTGAGAAGCTCTTTAACAAATTAAAGAAAATTAAAAGAATAAAGAAATGTGCAGGTGGTCAATGTGTTTACAAAGCCACAACTCAAATCAGATTTGACACACTTGAAGTCAACCAAATGTGTCCAACCAGCAGCTGTAATGGGGAGCTATACTGACCATTAAACCTGAAATTGCAAGACACTTGTTAGAGTCTAAAGTCAGCAAGTTGGCTGAAATAAAAGTCCCAAATGTTATTACCAAATGAGAATAGTTACCTGCTGGTCTGTTTTAGAATCAGTTTTCTCTTGAACATCAGATGCAGCATTAACTGTAGCCTCATCAGATGCAGCATTAACTGTAGCCTCATCTGCACTATTACAGGGTAAACGGGGTCCCAGGCCATCACTTTCCTGTGGCTGCAATCCCTCCTCTGCAGAACAGAAAAGCCATCCTCTGCTACACCAAAACATGTAGTATATTGTGCATACATGTTACAAAAATTAAATCCAATTTACCCTGCTGGGGAAGTATAGACCCTGCTTCCAACACCGCATGCTCTTCCTCCTCAGCAATACCTGTAGTTGGACGTTGTGAAGTCTGCTGGTAGCTCAAGCTTGTGACCAATGGTTCGGAAGCTCGTCTCCAGTTATATGCACCAGGCGCATTAAGTGATGGCTCAGAACCCCAACGATCAGCTGAAACGTGACCTGGCAATGAAGCATTAACTACAGGTGCCGAACCACGCCTGGCACCAGAAGCACCACTGTCCGGTCCAGCAATATGAAGATACCTACAATTCAAAGAGGGAAAGTCAACAAGAGCCTTAAAGTGACATGGACTGAAAGGAAATTGATGCACCACTAACCTGCAGTTCTCACCAAACCAGCAGCCTCCTTTCTGGAAGTACCTGCACACCTGAACTAAAGGCACGGCAGGATATTCATGCAGATAAGAGCAGTGTGGACCAAACCTGCATGAGCCGTTTACAAACTGCCTGAGCAAGAAAACATTCAGAAGGACCATGTATTAGTATACAAGACAAGCACTTTTGACCGGATTTATAGCCTACACAAGTACCAAACTGTACCTTTTGGTTACTGATGTGCATCTTACCTGGGATTGCTTCCATGTCCCTTTAGCTTAAAAAGGTACATTTCACAGTCCCAGGTGAGATGCATCATAAAAAGGTATGAAGTGTTGAGACACCAACTCTGACCAAGCTGTTCTGCATTCAAGAGTGACCACAGATTCATAGCGGCAAGACCAAGAATGCCAGAAATAGACACGCATGTTAACTGACCTGCTTCAAGTACTCTTTTTTTTAAAGGAGGCATTTCTTACAGTTTGAGTTAGTAGTACAGAGAACGCTCATGGGATATTCACGTTGAAGGGAGTTAGCTGGGAGTCTCGGATTATGGAAACCAGTTTTCTGGGCATCGCTCCAGCAAACTGGCGACCAGAAGAGACTGTTTACGAGAAACAACTTTCCTAAGACACAAGACTGCGGAGACGGAAACCCAAACAGCCGGGTCAGGCAGTTAAAATACGGTTTTAAAGTAAAACACTAAAGCGGAAGTGTTTGTTTGCTACATGATGCGGACAGCTATTGTCATGCTGTGCATCAACCGGATGTAGTTATTAAAGTTAGCGACTCACTACAGTTAACGGCATTAAAAGTTAACTATATTAAATAAACGCCTTTATAAAGAGGCAAGTTTGAATACCTGCAAATTCGCCTTCCCAAATGAGAGCCACGTTTGCCCGAACGCCTACGCGGCACCGCACAGCCATCCATTTAGCGCTAGCTTTCTATCAAAAACTATCTCGAAGTTGAAACTACCAGGTTACTCAGCAACACCTGGTGGGGAAGCACCATGCCGAGCTACGTCACACAGGCCGCTTCTTCTGACCAATCACAGCCACGAGAAAAGTTTGAACTACTTCCGCGCGATTAACAAAACTTTCCATAAAGTTAAAAAAAAATCCAGATTACTTTTTTTTTAATTTATTGTTATTATTACTATTAAAAGAAGCAGCATAGAAACCCAACATTAAAGATTTTCTTACCTACAAATACCATTACGCACTCTGTGGTCTTCTGTGACCTGTGTAGTTTTCTCCATCTGGTAAAGTAATATACTGCTCTTCTTAACTTCTTATTTCATTCATTAAACGCACACATCTATATATATGTAAAATTGTTGGGCGTGACTTTAGCCAATTAAAATGGCTTGGGCCAATTGGTCCAATCAATCAAAAGACCCGCCTACCCTGATGACGACAGCGGAGCCGCTGAATCTGGGGCCTCGTGGCCTCGGCTATAATGTTATTGCCTTATTTGATAGATCTGACTCTATATTGACTTACGAGCAATTTTTGTCACACCAGGGCCTCGCAGTCACATTTACGGAGTTTAATTTATTAATTAAAGCTATCCCTAAGGGATTAATGCAACTAATTAAAAGTCACCTCTCTTATGGTTTGCCTACTAGTAGTGCAACAGAACTTTTATTGAATGGTAGACAGAAAATGCGACAAGAAACATGTTCGCCAGATCTTGCGGGTCAGAAAAAGAATTGCGCCAAGGGGGAAATTTTATTGTGGCTCTCTGATACGTAGTGGTTAGCGCTGTCGCCTCACAGCAAGAAGGTTCTGGGTTCGAGCCCAGCGGCCAATGAGGGCCTTTCTGTGTGGAGTTTGCATGTTCTTCCCATGTCTGCATGGGTTTTCTCCGGGTGCTCTGGTTTCCCCCACAGTCCAAAGACATGCAGGTTAGGCTAATTGGTGGCTCTAAATTGACCGTAGGTGTGAATGTGAGCATGAATGGTTGTCTGTGTCTATGTGTCAGCCCTGTGATGACCTGGCGACTTGTCCAGGGTGTACCCCGCCTTTCGCCCGTAGTCAGCTGGGATAGGCTCCAGCTTGCCTGCGACCCTGTAGGACAGATAATGGATGGATGGAAATTAAGTGAAGGAAGTTCATTTTAAGATTCTTCACAAAATTTACCCTATTAATGTTACCTTAGCTTGTAGTGGTTAGCACTGTCACCTCACAGCAAGAAGGTTCTGGGTTCGAGCCCAGCGGCCGACGAGGGCCTTTCTGTGTGGAGTTTGCATGTTCTCCCCGTGTCCGCGTGGGTTTCCTCCGGGTGCTCCGGTTTCCCTCACAGTCCAAAGGCATGCAGGTTAGGTTAACTGGTGACTCTAAATTGACCGTAGGTGTGAATGTGAGTGTGAATGGTTGTCTGCGTTTATGTATCAGCCCTGTGATGACCTGGCGACTTGTCCAGGGTGTACCCCGCCTTTCGCCCGTAGTCAGCTGGGATAGGCTCCAGCTTGCCTGCGACCCTGTGGAACAGGATAAAGCAGCTAGAGATAATGTCCACAAAAAATATGTAAGTTAATCAAAAGAATTTTAATTTTGACCCCGTTTGCCATTTTGACAACGCGCATCTAGTCAGTGTGAAAATACTGGGAGTGATGTCATCAGAGTGAAATATCGGGAATTATTATACGTACAGGACACTTTTTCGATGGAATAAAAACATATTCTATTCCCTTCTAGCGGGTTTCATTAATTTGGTTCAATAGCATGCAATATTGTTCGCATATCTTATCCTACGTGTATTACGTCACTCTACCCAATGGAGAATGAGGGTCAAATATGAATTACGATATTGCATGTTGTCAAGACAACATGACGGCACACGTCGGAGCTGATGCGAATATCCATTGAGAAAGTTTTCTGCTGCGCATGCGCAGAATCATTTCTTTGTTTGCTGGGAAAGAGAAAGACCCACTGAACACCTGAAAGGCTACCAAAACTTCATTAGATATTCTTCACGAATATTTACAAGAGAAAACCACAGGCTTGTAGTACTTGAATCCAGGACTTGGACTTGAGTCTGACTCGTCCCCTAATTTTAAGGACTCGTGACTTGACTTGGACTTGAGCACTGAGGACTCAAACTTGGATTCGGACTCGTAAACTGGAGACGAGGACTCGGATTTTTTTCTTTATTTTTTTTGTAACATGCCATAATAATTTGGCATAAGATATTTGTATCTACATTAATTTTTATACTAATTTCATGCAAGAGAATGCACATTCACCTGTTCATATGTCATGTTCAGGAACAAACTAACATTAATGGCACTAAAATGCCTGAAGAGAAGCCCCCAAGATTGTCCGCTTTGCTTATACAGACTTCTCGTGCAGTGGGAAAAAATGCACTGCTATGTGTTTCATATGTAGAAGAACTATTGAGGAGACGACGGGGACAACCTCGAACTTTTTCAATGGTCGTTTCGCAGGACTACACCCAGAGAAATAAGTGACACGCTGTGTTCATTGCCCTGTTGATAGCGTGGCTTGCTGACCGATGAACTAACTAGTGTTAGCCTTCTCTCATGTTACTTGCCCTGTTGATAGTGGGCGGGGCTTGCTGGGCAACGAACAAGCTTTTTATCTGTATTTATTGACTAAAATGGAGCAGTCAAGCAGTAACATTAGTCCAACACAGTAGCAGAGACGGTTTCACATAAAGGCAGCAACAGCCACCATGTGCGGTTGGAGTCTTGTTCCTACTTGGCCTCGACTCGAAATTTTCTTTAATGACTTGGACTTGAACCTGGACTTAGACTTGAGGTTTAGTGACTCGACTACAACACTGGAAAAACATACCAATGAAAAAACATCGAAAAACTGGAAAAGAGACACATTGGAGACATAAAACTTCCACGCTAGCAAGCGACTGTGACAATTTGTAAACAAACATGGCTGCCAGGTTTGCCTTGTTAAATATGGAAGATTTTGAGAGAATTTTGAAAGAGAAAGATGCATTGAAGACCTGAAAGCAATGTGTATGTATAATAATAATAATGGCTTTTTCATAGTATATCGGATATATTCCATTCAGCTAGCATGATATTGAACTTGTCTTCGACTCGTTCAGTATCATGCTAGCTGAATGGAATAGATGTGGTATACCACTCTACACTAGCCAATATTATTTAAATATGTCACTCAGATCTGTGATGCATTTCTTATGAAAAATGTGAGTTTTTCAACACAAGATGATACACTTCATATCTTCAAACCAATGTGTGATTTTCTTTTCATTATATAGACACATTCACAAACAAAAAGTACCCAAATTTATCAAAACAATTCAGTGATTTCCTCAAAAGTAACAGAGATTTAAGTCAGTTTTGATTCTCCATATCCCGGATGTAGCTCATATGAAAAAACATAGGTGGTGTATTTCCCAGTAAAACACTCACGTCCATATAATATTACTAATTACTTTGAGCATAGGCGGCACGGTGGTGTAGTGGTTAGCACTGTCGCCTCACAGCAAGAAGGTCCGGGTTCGAGCCCCGTGGCCGGCGAGGGCCTTTCTGTGTGGAGTTTGCATGTTGTCCGTGTGGGTTTCCTCCGGGTGCTCCGGTTTCCCCCACAGTCCAAAGACATGCAGGCTAGGTTAACTGATGACTCTAAATTGACCGTAGGTGTGAATGTGAGTGTGAATGGTTGTCTGTGTCCATGTGTCAGCCCTGTGATGACCTGGCGACTTGTCCAGGGTGTACCCCGCCTTTCGCCCGTAGTCAGCTGGGATAGGCTCCAGCTTGCCTGCGACCCTGTAGAACAGGATAAAGCGGCTACAGATAATGAGATGAGACTTTGAGCATACTCTTTAAATACATATCGAGGGTTGGCGCAGTGGGTAGCTTTGCCACCTCATAGCTCCAGTGTCTTCAGTTCAATCCTGAATATAGGTTACTGTGTTGAGTTTTTGGACGTGTTCTTGCAGGGTCTGTCTGGGTTTCATCCCACCTCCAAAAAACATACAGACAGGTGGATTGGTTATGATACATTACCCAACACATTTGTGTGCGCGCGTGCATGGTGCCCCGAGTTGAACCAGCATCCCTTCCAGGACATAATCCTAACTCACACCCACTGTTGCTCAAACAGGTTCCAGATCCACCACATCCTAGTTACTGAAAGCAAGGATGTTTCCAGTGGAAACGACTTGCAAAGAAAAGTAATGATTGCCATTTGGGCAACAAATTTCAATAATGGCTCTAAACCCCTCCCTAAACTGACTCTGATGGTTAGTAAATTAAAGCTTGATACAAATAATTTAAGATAAACACAAGTTTCATTTATTTCAAAGCGTCAGTTCAATCAACTAAGTCATAAATAGTTTTAAGATTAATTAATGTGAGATTTTAATCCTATTATTTTGTTGCACAGTTTTGATTGGAAATGTAATTGGGGCTACTAAATTATTTAGACAAGACACTAAAAAGAGAAGAAAATCTGACTTACCATACCTGTCCACCTGTTGCTTGCACATCATAAAGCTGATTAAGACATTGAGCAACTAGAATTTTATCAGGATTCATACACGTAGACACAAATAAATAGTTTGGATACCATGTTTTGTACAGAAAATTGGGCAATTATCTCTGAATTATACAAGACTGACATAGTAAGTCATAGTATTCACTTGTTAAGACTTTGGGCTACTGATCAGAGGTGGATTTCCCAAAAGCCTCTTAATGCTAAGAGTATCTTAACTAGGAGAGAGAGAGAGCTCATTGTGCTGCTCACGCTACCATTTTACAATCATCTTTGTGCTGCGATGCATTAGGGAAACTCAGGCCGGAACGTTGTAAGTTCAGATCTGTAGATATGTAGGACCTTATGTACAAGCCTCTGGGGAAAAAAAAAATTCAGATCAACACGTTGGAGTGGTAATGGGAAATCATAGAAAACAACAATTACGATATTGGGCTTTAATTTAGTGTTGACTGGATATTGCAAATTAACACCAAACAAAAATACCAAAAGTCTTGAAGCACCATGGGCGGGGGGGATGTTCTGGTTGGTGCGAGAAAAGCATGGCTTGAAGTGAAGTAGAGTAAAAGCGTGTGCACATTCAGCACAGATATTAAAAAAAAAACGATTCCACATAAACATATAAACATTATACTGTTTATACAGATCATTTATATTGTGCTCTTCGGCTTTTACAGCAGCAAGTGTAATCATTTTAACACAGTAAAATATCAAATGCTTACGAACAGGACAGTTAAAATCTAGGGGAAAAGATGGAATATTCTAGACATGAAATAAGTTGTAATGTACAACCAGTTTCATATCGATAGTGCTAGTGTCTAAAGGAAAAAAAATTTAGATGATATTATGCATAGGCCAATACATAAGACACATTACATGATTAGGATTTGTTAAAAGACTAAATTATATATACGGTGTGTATGTTAAGGTAACTAGATAAACAAACATAAATATGACTTTACTCCAACATTGAATTACATTGTGAGCGCTCAATTAAAAACAAATTATAATTCAGAATTGTATGCTTTGTATTTGTTCAACATCTACATCAGAATTCTCCTGTGCAGGACCAGAAAGTAAATATTGATTCCCCCCCCCCGATTAGTGATCTGCTTCTATTCTATAAATGACTGGATGTAACAGGTCTTTCTAAATTTTCCGTTTGAAATTGCAGAATTGTTGTGCAAACTTCTACACTGCTAACGGGGGAAGGGGATCAATATTTAGTTTCAAAAGTACAAACTGTTGTCTTTGGTGAAGAAACCAAAAGAATCAAGAAAATTATATTAAGCATTCCTAAATTCATTTCTGACAAACATGTGAAACAGTGCATAGTACTGGAGAAACGAGTTCATGCAGCAAAAATGTTTTTGTTCCGTATGCATATTAGATTGACTTGAAATGCAAGCTCATGGTGAAGTTGACATGGCTATTTAATTAGTTCAGCAAATGTAAAGCAAGGAACTGTAGGAGGAAACAAAGACAAGCAGTTGCTCAACACCTGAGTAATTCACCAAATGAAACAATTTCCCTACATTTCTGATCACTTCCTAAAGTTACAGTACTGGATTGAGTTCGATACTTCTGGTCTTTATCAGTAAATGTTAACCAATGAATCAAATTATTAATAAAGAGAATTTGAAAGAACCTAGAAAGTCCTGTGAAATCTGGATTTAGGTCTGTGCAGCAGCCTTGAAATATGTAAAATGATACAATTACTACTCCAATTACATTCATTTAAAGACTAACAGGAAATGACTGGAAAAAGGATGTCTATATAGGATATCTATAACACACGTCTTATCAAAATACTGTTATATTCTGGGTGATATTAATGTGCTGTTCACCAGCTGGAAACAGAGGTTGACCTTCACAAAAATTAAGATTTTTTTTTTTTTTTGGGAAAAAAGCCCTGCCCCGAGGAAAAAAAAAAAGAAAGAAAAAAAGTCAGTTTTCAAACAGTATTTGTAAAACTCCATAACCGGCAATATAAAAATTCTATGGTATCTGCAGCACCGTGGATGCCTGTGTGCAACGAGTATCTTAATTCAGTTTGAAAAGTCCTAAGTCATAAGACTTAATACATGTCTTTATAGATTTCTTGAAGAAGCGGATGAAGCGAGGTCTCCGATTCAGTCTTTTTTATCATTTGGACCAGCTGAGCGTTCTCCGTGACCAACTGTCTCAGGTCAGCCATCTTCTGCAGCAGTTTGGGGAAGAGGTGGACTGACTCAGGGTGGTGAGCCTGTAGGTGCTGGTCCAGAGCTTGGAGGATGCTGTCCTGAATCTGCTCAACCTGCTTCACATTCATGAGTCCAGGGCGGTCTGTTTCAAGAGACAGGTATAGAGACATGAGGCTTGGCTGATCATTTCTAGAAAAGACAGTTTAGAACGTACAGTCACACGAAGTAAGTACACCCCATGAAAAGTTTAGACTTTAACGGATTAGGACATACAGTCTTCATTTCAACAATGCGGATAGATAAAGGTGATTTAATTGAACAAGTGGCCCTTAAAATTAACATTACTGTCATCCTTTATATATTTGAAATAAACAGAAATGCAATTTCTATTGTATTAAAAGTAAGCACACCCATACATACAGTACATCATTATGTCAAATGTTCAAAATTGAAAATCAGGTGCACAGGAAATGGAGGGTTATGGAATGGCCTAGTCAAAACAAACATCTGAATCTCTGTGAAATGAATTAATCCTCAATCCAATCCCAGCAGACCAGTATCTCTTGCCTAATATCATACTATACCAGCCACTAAGACTTGAACCAAATGTGCTAAGCTCAATCATTTACTGAACTTGTGTTAAAGGGGAACTGAAGTCATTTTTAAACTTGCTTTATTTCTTAATTAACGTGCTATTCAATTACATTTTCGGTTTTATTAACCTTATATCATGACTCATATTGGCATATTATATTACACTTATCGGCCTTTTCGGTTTTTAGCCATGTTGAATGTAGCTCGTATGGCGTTGCTCATCTGCGCGATCTTCACGAGACTTGTGCGAGACTTCAAACGTGAAGGGTCAGCGCTGCGCCGCCGCCATTTTGAAAACTCTTTACACAGCAGCCAGATCGCCATATCATTCCAATTTAGATTAATGTCGAGATTTGTCAGCTTCATCAGTGAGGGAGATTATTCCATACGACTCCGAACCAACGTGGAGTAGAGAAGAGTTGGAAAGACGACAGGATAAGGATGAGCCCGTCGCGCTGGTATTTACGTCATTACTGTCGCACAATTAAAATGTGCCAAGCTGGTGGGTTTTCAAAATAATAAATACATGCATGTATTTTTGTGATAAATACATATTATACTGAGCACATTTCCCACATTATCCTCACTAAGGTTTTGGACAGCACTACAAAATGGCGTCCCCACTATATAGTGAGTAGGGAGCGATTTCAGACACAGAAAACTTCCGGCTTGATTACGTCAGCACGTCTTTTGACAACGTTGGCAGATGCTGGTCACTTTGATTTCCGTTGTACATTTTACTTCCGTCCTACAAAGTCTCACACAGGTCTCGGCGAATCTCGTTTACGGCCATTGCTTTGACATACAGTTAGGTCCTTAAATATTTGGACAGAGACAACATTTTTCTAATTTTGGTTCTGTACATTACCACAATGAATTTTGAACAAAACAATTCAGATGCAGTTGAAATTCAGACTTTCAGCTTTAATTCAGTGGGTTGAACAAAATGATTGCATAAAAATGTGAGGAACTAAAGCATTTTTTAAACACAATCCCTTCATTTCAGGGGTTCAAAAGTAATTGGACAAATTAAATAATTGTAAATAAAATGTTCATTTCTAATACTTGGTTGAAAACCCTTTGTTGGCAATGACTGCCTGAAGTCTTGAACTCATGGACATCACCAGACGCTTTGTTTCCTCCTTTTTAATGCTCTGCCAGGCCTTTACTGCAGCGGTTTTCAGTTGCTGTTTGTTTGTGGGCCTTTCTGTCTGAAGTTTAGTCTTTAACAAGTGAAATGCATGCTCAATTGGGTTGAGATCAGGTGACTGACTTGGCCATTCAAGAATATTCCACTTCTTTGCTTTAATAAACTCCTGGGTTGCTTTGGCTTTATGTTTTGGGTCATTGTCCATCTGTATTATGAAACGCCGACCAATCAGTTTGGCTGGATTTGAGCTCACAGTATGTCTCTGAATACCTCAGAATTCATCCGGCTGCTTCTGTCCTGTGTCACATCAATAAACACTAGTGACTCAGTGCCACTGGCAGCCATGCATGCCCAAGCCATCACACTGCCTCCGCCGTGTTTTACAGATGATGTGGTATGCTTTGGATCATGAGCTGTACCACGCCTTCACCATACTTTTTTCTGTCCATCATTCTGGTAGAGGTTGATCTTGGTTTCATCTGTCCAAAGAATGTTCTTCCAGGCTTTTTTAGATTTTTTTTTTTTTTTAGCAAAGTCCAATCTAGCCTTTTTATTCTTGAGGCTTATGAGTGGCTTGCACCGTGCAGTGAACCCTCTGTATTTACTTTCATGCAGTCTTCTCTTTATGGTAGATTTGGATATTGATACGCCTACCTCCTGGAGAGTGTTGTTCACTTGGTTGGCTGTTGTGAAGGGGTTTCTCTTCACCATGGAAATTATTCTGCGATCATCCACCACTGTTGTCGTCTGTGGGCGTCCAGGTCTTTTTGCGTTGATGAGTTCACCAGTGCTTTTTCTTTCTTTCTCAGGATGTACCAAACTGTAGATTTTGCCATTCCTAATATTGTAGCAATTTCTCGGATGGGTTTTTTCTGTTTTCGCAGCTTAAGGATGGCTTGTTTCACCTGCATGGAGAGCTCCTTTGACCGCATGTTTTCTTCACAGCAAAATCTTCCAAATGCAAGCACCACACCTCAAATCAACTCCAGGCCTTTTATCTGCTTAATTGAGAATGACATAACGAAGGAATTTTCCACATCTGCCCATGAAATAGTCTTTGAGTCATCTGTCCAATTACTTTTGGTCCCTTTAAAAACAGGGTGGCACATCTTAAGGAGCTGAAACTCCTAAACCCTTCATCCAATTTTAATGTGGATACCCTCAAATGAAAGCTGAAAGTCTGGACTTTATGTCCATGTCCATTATATAACTATAACTTGAATATGTTTCAGTAAACAGGTTAAAAAAAAAAAACAATTTGTGTCAGTGTCCAAATATATATGGACCTAACTGTATGGACTGATCTATTACATAGCATATTTCAAAACTCTCATAACTTGCTATAGCAGTGACGACATTGCTGTCAGAAATGCATTCCTACATTTTATAAAACGAGAAATAGAATTTTGATAAGAAAAATTTGCCTTCAGTTCCCCTTTAATCTAGTGACATGACGCGGATGAAATGAAGACAATAGATTTTAAAGCAGAATAGCAATCAGCATCCATGGACATAAAAATCTCGACTATGTTCATTTGCATACACACGATCACAAATCTGTATTGCTGTTGTGCTTAAACTCTCACCTCCACACAGTATGATGGCTGCAACAAACAGAGCCAGATCACTGTCATCCAGCTCCAGGGCATTGAACTTCACAGCAAATTCAAACTTGGGTTCCATAATTTCACTGAAGGGTTTGCGCAGGCTACGCAGAAACTCTCTGGTCACAAAGCCCTTCCCATTGGCTACCAAGAGTCCATCTTTATTCATGAGTGATGGTAGCATTGCAAAAATGGCCTCATGCACACCATACTTTAACAAAGTTACCTAAGAGAGGAGGACGGGCAAAATAAGCTCAAAGAATATAAAGACTGAATCTGACAGAAGTTTTATAGAACAGTGGAGCATTGAATCACTGTCGTAACCACATAAGAGGCTTTTAATAAGAATGAATCTTGTTCTCAGAACAAAAAAGTTAATCCTTGCTACTACATTAATACCTGATCATTAAGGAAGAGTTCTACAAAGCCAGGGATATTTTTGGCGAACTCAGTGAGCTCTCGAACGGTTTCCACTGTGGTGCACTGGCAGCGGTAGAAGACATGCACTCCAATTTCTTTGTTTGGGGGAGCACCATTCAGCTGGTTCCAGACTAAACCATTCTCTGCTTGCCACAAGGAGTCCATATCATGAATTACAAAGGGCTGGAGAAAGAGAAGATGTGCAAAGGCTGATTGATTGATAAACAAATCAGAGCATCCATTCTCTGTTTCAGTATGATACACAGATTAAACAGGTATATTACGTTGGCTGATGAGACGATTTTCTCCTTGACTATGATGTAATCTTAAAATACATGGTCTATTCACGAAATGCATTATTTGGCCAAAAGTATTGAGACAACTGCCCATCACACCCATACACTACCGTTCAAAAGTTTGGGGTCACCCAGACAATTTTGTGTTTTCCATGAAAAGTCACACTTTTATTTACCACCATAAGTTGTAAAATGAATAGAAAATATAGTCAAGACATTTTTCTGGCCATTTTGAGCATTTAATCGACCCCACAAATGTGATGCTCCAGAAACTCAATCTGCTCAAAGGAAGGTCAGTTTTATAGCTTCTCTAAAGAGCTCAACTGTTTTCAGCTGTGCTAACATGATTGTACAAGGGTTTTCTAATCATCCATTAGCCTTCTGAGGCAATGAGCAAACACATTGTACCATTAGAACACTGGAGTGAGAGTTGCTGGAAATGGGCCTCTATACACCTATGGAGATATTGCACCAAAAACCAGACATTTGCAGCTAGAATAGTCATTTACCACATTAGCAATGTATAGAGTGGATTTCTGATTAGTTTAGTGATCTTCATTGAAAAGAACACTGCTTTTCCTTCAAAAATAAGGACATTTCAAAGTGACCCCAGACTTTTGAACGGTAGTGTATGTGGGTCTTCCCCAAACTATTGCCACAAATTTGGAAACACATAATTGTATCAGATGTCTTTGTATGCTTTCCCTTCACTGGCACTAAGGGGCCCAAACCTATTCCAGCATCAATGCCCCTGTGCACAAAGCGATGTCTGTAAAGACAAGTTGTAGAGAAAGAACTCGAGTGGCCTGCTCAGCATCCTGACTTCAACCCCACTGAACACCTCTGCAATGAATTGGACCAAAGACTGCACCTCAGGCCTCCTCGGCCCATATCGGTGCCTGACCTCACCAACCCTCTTGTGGCTGAGTGGGCACAAATTCCACACTTCAAAATCTCGTGGAAAGCCTTCCCAGAAGAGTGGACATTATAACAGCAAAGACAAGACTAAACCTGGAACGGGAAATTCAGAAAGCACATAAACATTTCACCATGCAGTACCAGTCAAAAGTTTGGACTCATCTTTTAATTCAATGGCTTTTCTTTACTTTTAATTAAAAAGACACTCCATGTCTTAAAATAATGACGGACTGTCGTTTCTCTTTACTTAGTTGCATAGTTCTTGACATAATATGGATTAAGTTGTCGAATAAGGCTATCAATTGTATTTTTATTATTTACTGTTTGAGGGTCTCAGATGCATTAAGAAGGCAAGACAGTCCACTAATTAGTGGAATTTCTGATGAGTGGAATAACAGTTCAAATGTTTTTAATCAAAACTTGACTACCACCCCAGTACTCAAAATATGGGAATGGTTCCAGTGATGAGGGATTTTATAGTTATTTCATTAAAACACAAAGATGGAGCAAATAAACTTCAACTTGAACAAGTTCTAGTATGTCCTTGGTGTTCTAACTCCTAATAAATACTATTTATTACAATACAACCCCCGATTCCAAAAAAGCTAGAACGCCGTGTAAAACAGAAACAGAATGCGATGACTTGAAAATCATGGAAATGCTATATTTCACTGAAAATAGTACACAGACAGGATATCAAATGTTGAACATGAGAAAGCTTTTATTAAGGATTTATTTATTTTTAAATATATGCTAATTTTGAATTTAGTGCCAGCAACACATTTCAAAGAAAGTGGGGACAGGGAAATGTTTACCACTGTGTTGCATCACCTTTTCTTTTAACATATAGGGTTCCCACGATTTGCAAATAATCACATTCTGTTTTTATTTACATTTTACACAGCATCCCAACTGTTTTTGGAATTGGGGACTGTATATTATACAAACATAAGTACAAATGCAAAAAGTTACACAATTCTATAGCAAAAGTTTTCTTCTCTGCACTTGCGTAAGGGTAGTAGCTCGCTGGGCTGCGACAGCCTGCAACTATGCGAATTAGCGACAATTTTCACTTGGAATCACACTGAATTGATATTCGCATATTTTATCGCAATTGTTGGGTCGCCACCTAGTCGCAGGCTGTCGCAGCCCGGTGAGATACACTCGCACTTCCTGTCTCATGGAAACTGACTTGAGAAGGGTTCGTGACGGCTTTGCAACACCAGCGAAGCGTTTGCGGCCATTTTGAAAGAAATTTTGTCGCACTAATTTTTTGAACACGTTCAAAATTTCAGCGACGAAGGAGTGACACTTTGCGACTCATGCGAGGAAATTGAGAAGCCCCGCGAATGTTTCAAGACACTTTGGAAAATCTCTCGCGAATGACATTCGCAATTTGTCGCAAGCTGTCGCAGCCCAGTGAGATACTGGCTTTAGTAATATACTCTCAGGCTGTTACACTGCTGCACTGTTGTTGGAGTTAATTTTTCGATGATTATGAAATCTTGAGATTACTGGGCAATAAACAAACAAACAATGTACCTGACAAAAGCTACATAAACAAACAATACACTATTCTGTACTGTATTTTCTCATCCATGTTTTTGCAAGAGAGCCCGAGTTACAGCTTCACTAAACGCTGTGCTACATACACTGTTACAATTAGTTTCGAGATTAAAGTTTGGACTGAGAAAAATACGATTGTGAAATCTACTAAGTAATGAACATGTTTATTATTTAATAATAATAATAGAATAGAACACCTTTATTGTCACTGCACAAATGTACAACGAAATTTAGTTCATCATAGGAGAGCAAAGCCGCTGCGCATGTGCACGCCACCACTCTTGGGCACTTCAGCCCAAAGCCGTCCCATGTTAATCTAAATGCATGTCTTTGGACTGTGGGGGAAACCGGAGCACCCGAAGGAAACCCACGCAGAGAACATGCAAACTCCACACAGAAAGGCCCCCATCAGCCACCAGGCTCGAACCCAGAACCTTCTTGCTGTGAGGCGAAAGTGCTAACCGCTACACCACCGTGCTCCCCAATAATAACTGTGACATCCTTAATGCAGACTCAAATTCTTTGACTCATCAAACACAAACGTTTCAATGTGTAGGCAAAAGATGAAAATACCGCAGTGCAGTTTGTTTTGCCAGTGAGGATGCTTCGCGCCTTCTTCTTGGTCATATTGAGGTTTTTCAGGTAGGCTGAGTTGACGTGCTTTGCCAAAGTTTTGAGATCAGAACCTCCAGGGCTCAGTAGACTCTTCTCTCCTGCTAGCAGTCCTGCCACCAGCTTCTTCTTCTCTGCCTCTGGCATACGGCCATAACGAATAGCTGTGGAGTTACAGGATTTTAATTATTTAGATTTTAACTGTTCCTAAGCTCAAAGTATTCAGAAAGGACTGGCAAGAAACACACACACACACACAAAAAAAAAGCCTTAATCCTCATGTTTTACTGATATCGCCTTTTACTTGCTCACTGTTTGTGGCCTCAGAAATAATAACTATTTTTTTTCGCGGTCCAGTTTCCATCAAATCCTGTGCTCCGATTGGCTGGTGAGCGGGTCAGTATCCTATGATGCGGACCTCTGGCGACTCGCTCGTTCACAACAACAACAAACATAGTAGCAATTTTTGTCAACATTTATTTTCGCATTTCTCAGGAGAATAGCATTAATTTTACATCCTGGATAGTGATAACGACAGTGTTCACAGTGAAAGCGAGTTTTACTCCCCTGAGGAAGAAGAAATAAAAGAAAACATTTCAGGAGCTAAAAACCTCTAACTCGCTAACGCCGAGCAAAAACATGGCTGAATCCTGAATAAATCAATTTTGTATAAATAGGGGACTACATGGGCGGCAAAATGTAGTTTTTTTTCCTGCCATGGAAGTGAACTTGTATACCGAGGAGGAAGCAATTTGCATTACGGCTGTGAATGACGATTTAAAATGGCGGCATGGCTTGCCTCGGCTCGGTTCTCCCTTTCGGGCGCTCTTGTTTTCTGTTAGAATTTGGTAAAGAAAAAATATATATATTATTTACCAGCTTTAGGTCGGTCCATATGATGAAATGCCGTGACCTCGGCCTTGAATACTGACCTCAGCCCAGAGGGCCTCGCTCAGTACTTTCAAGACCTCGGTCACGGTATTTCACAATACGGCGCTCCCAGCTGGTAAAATAACCTGTGTATAAAGCAGGCTTGTAGTACTTGAGTCCACGACTCATGCCCTAATTTTAAGGACTTGACTTGGACTTGAGCACTGATGACTTGGACTCGTGAATTGGAGACGAGGACTCTGATTTTTTTCTTTATGTTTTGTAACATGCCATAATAATTTGGCAGAAGATATTCATATCTACATTAATTTTTGTACTAATTTCGTGCAAGAGTGTCACACCTGCACGCCTTGGTGCGTGCATCAGATAGACTCTCAGGCGCGCTCCAAGCGGACTCTCGCGCGTGTGCCATTAACGACTCGCACCTGTACAGGATTAAGGCGCAATCAGCGCGCCTATATAAAGACTGTGAAAACACACTTACTTTGTGAGGTATTGAGTTGCGTTGCTGACATTACTAAGCCTTATTCCCTTGTTTGGTTTGCTGATCCCTGATTTCCTGTTTCTCGTCTTTGATGGCCTGTTTGTGCTTCGCTCGACCTAATGCCTGTTTCACAAGTTTGCCTGCTGTTCTGCATTGTTTACCTGTCTTGACTTGTATTAATAAACACAACTTCTGCACTTACGTCTGTCTCCCAACCGTCTGACAGAATACTTCACGCTCCCTGACAAACAGAATGCACATTCACCTGTTCATGCGTCATGTTCAGGAAAAAAACTAATGTTAATGGCGCTGAAACAACCACCATCAAATGATGCGGTTGGAGTCTTGGACTCGGACTCGAAATTCTCTTTAAATGACTTGGACTGGACTCGGACTCTAACACTGGGGACTCGAGACTGGACTCAGGCTCGAGGTTTAGTGACTCGACTACAACACTGGTATAAAGTAATAATTAAAAAAAAAAAAATCATCCTTTTTCTCAAGCTACGTTTGTCTTTACTTTCACATAATTAAAAATTTATTAGACATGAAATGATTGAAGCTTTAATGCTTCCATTTTGACACAAAAGTAGGTGAGCACATTGAATTAATAATGAAACTCCTACGTAACTGGGAAACATCACTACTATGCAAACATCATAACCGTGCAAGAGCATCCAAAGTTTCCTACAAGGCAAATGATCACGTTAAATCAGCTCCTCTTATAAGTCAACTAATTCCAGATGGTTCCAGTGTGAAATCAAAATTACACAGCGTAATTGTTGTCTTCTTATCTTTGGCTTTTAATGTGGCTGCACAAATCTCACCATCATGGGACATGCCGAGAGCCAGACATTTCTGGAAGCGGCAGTACTGGCATTTATTGCGACTCTTCTTTTGGATTCGACAGGTCCGTTCACAGCGCTCATACTCTAGCTTCATACGAATGGTACGTCTGAAAAACCCCTTGAAATCAGAAAATAATACACCTTTAAGTGTAAACATACAAAAATCTGAATACTTGTAAAAAAAAAAAAAAAAAGATTCATTTCCTTCAATCAAATTAACATGTACAGCAACCTCTGAAAGTACTGGAATGGCAAGGCTAATTCTTTTGTTTTTGTTATGCACTAAAGATAGTTATGAGCTCAAAAGATGAATATGAGATGATGGGTCGGAATTTCATTTTTCCTCATGTCTACACCTAGAGGCGTTAAACAACTTAGAACATCACCTTTTTTTAACCCACTTCCCCCCCCATACAGAATAAAATACACTGTAATTACTAGGGGTGGGACATTAACGCGTTAATTAAGATTAATTAATTTCAAACAAATTAATTTGTTAAAAATATTAACGCATTTTATCGCAGTTTGCATGCCAAACAACTCGGAACCGTTGTTAGTGCACCGTGTTATGGTGTGACAAATATACTGACGCACACAGTTCCAGCAATGGAGCTTGAAAGCACGCCGGGTCTGCTGGACGGTAAATTTATATTCAAAAAACGACCCGATGGAACTGTTGATAAAACCACAGTTCATTGCAAACTATGCAGAAAGGAGTTTGCTTATCACAGAAGCTCGTCAACTTTACGGTACCATTTAAATGCCAAGCATGTCACCGCGATTACTGAAACAGCTGCAGCTCGAGGTAGCAGTTCTGGTCAGCAGTGCAAACTCGAAGAAATGGCTGGATTCCAGAAGAAAATGAGCAGGGCAACGTCGGAAAATTTAACGAACACGCTGGCCAAGTGGATTGCCCTGGACTGCAGACCGCTATCGGTGGTAGAAGACAAGGGTCTACGAGATGTATTGCAGATTGCGGCGTGTGATCCAGAAGGTAACAACTAAAATGGTTAGTAAAATGGCACTGAAACTTTAGTCTCTTCAATTTTGGACAGGGACCATACCTTTGTTTACTATTTTGAAATGAAATGCAATTTGTTTTTTCCAAGACACTTTTTTAAAGCCACTTAAACCTAATGCCGCTTTTCCACTACCAACGCGGCTGAGTTGGGCTGAGCCGTGCGGTGCTGAGTTGGGCTGAGTCGAGCTGAGCGGGGCTGTTGGAGTTGCATTTCGACTACAACCGCGCTGAACCGTGCTGGCTGGAAGTGGGTGGACACATTGGGTGGAGTTAGCGAAAGTGAGTGGACGTCACGTGATGTCGTTAGGCGGCACAAACAGTGACATCAGTGATCTTTTAAGCGGTAGTCTCACGACCCGGATAGTAAACAATAAACATGGAGGACATGGAGTCGTTAGTGTTGCTGGTCTTGGTGCTGTGGCTTGTTGTCACCGACAACGCCAACAGATACTGGCAAGAGCGTATAGATGAGGCGAGGCGCATAAGGCTCCAGAAATTCTCGTAATTCGTAATTCTCCTTCTTCCGGGTTTACGGTGTTTGCAGATCCCAGCGTGCTTGCGGGGCGTGTGGGCATGTGAGGACACTCCTCCTCACCAATCAGTGCACAGGGGAGTGTCTGCTCACGCCCCCAGCCCCACTCGGCTCGGTTTGGCTCGCTTCAGCCCCACTCCAAAACCGTGTGAGTTTTGGGTGTTGAGTAGGGCTGAAGCGAGCTGAGTCGTGCTGCTCTGAGGTAGTCGAAACGCGAGCCATGTCGGGCTGAAGTGAGCTGAAAAAGGGTAGTGGAAAAGGGCCATTAGTCTCTTTAATTTTGGACAGGGACCTTACCTTTGTTTACTATTGCAAAATGAAATGCAATTTATTGTTTACAGCCATTAAATGAGCTTGAATCTAAAAATCATGTCTGTGTATTATTTGAACTCTTCACATATTATTTAGTTACATAAAATAAATGTTGCTTTTGGGGCAAATACGGTAGTACGATTAATTGAAATTAATTAATTACAAAGCCTGTAATTAATTAGATTTTTTTTTAAAATCTAGTCCCACCCCTAGTAATTACTAAACCATTTTAAAGAAATTACAAATTTGATGAGATTTTTTTACATTCCTTGTTGCCTTCAGCTTTTGTTACATCATCCTTTATCAAAACCAAATAAGAGAACAGAAAGTGTTCACACATTCAACACATATCATAAACTTGAGTAGCAGAGAGATCAAGCAGGTACCTTGCAGCCCTCGCAGGCGTGTACACCGTAGTGGAATCCTGAAGCTTTGTCTCCACATATCTTGCACTCCACGTTTAGCCCTGCACCTTCGGACTCATCTCGGCCCAACTTTAAATGATCAGACAACGAGAGAGTAGAACTCTGCAGTGGATCTGAGATGAACAATTAGAAAAGAAAAAGTTGTAATACTATGAATAACTGACAGAAGTGTATGAGTGTTTATGAAGAGTCTATGCAAAAAGATACTAATGCTATCGAAGCAATAAGTCATTATTTGCTTGAAAAAACAAAACCTAGCCATTCTATAGACCCCTTGCACTGACGTCACATTTACGTTAGCAACCGTCGCTACCCTTATCCTGGGGGACAAGCGAACTTTGTTTACATACTGTTCACATACTGGAGCCAAGTGAAGATGTCCGAAATCATCTGTTATCCAAAGAAAACTACAGCTAAAAAAGCTCTACTACCGGACTATTTGGATAATCTTAGTCAGAAAGAAGCAAAGGATAGATATACGTAGAAATTAGGAGTTTATTCGTCATTATGAGCTGTACAAAATTCCTCGAAACGACTGGAGTGATGGTGCAGATTTGTGGCCTAGTGTTAGCTACATGTTGGAATATACCACTTTCTTATTCCTGAAGAGTCCTGATATGGAAGAACAATTAAAAAACTACAAAAGCAAGAAAACCTCCTTTGTGGAAAGAAGTCCCCCCCGACATCAGCTTTTGGCAACAGACTGCTGCGAAAGCCAAAAGCATTCACTCTCAAAGGACTCCAACCTGAACTGTGGGCTAGATCATATTCCCAGCCCTCCATGTCTCAACAACTCCAAGGACATCTAATTACAGAGCTATTTGTACTCCATCAAAAAGAAGACATCCTTTTTCTGCTTCCGGTTGAGAGTACGTTGTGCGCATTCTGGCTGCCGCTTCTCACCAGAGCTTTTTTATTTTATTTTCTCTCTCTTTTTATTTTATTTATTTACATTTTTGGTGCGTGTGTGTGTGTGTGTGTGTGTGTGTAGTTTGATGTTTGTTTTTGTTTGAGTGTTTTGTCCGCCGGTTGTGGTGTAGCTCGGAACCCAGTTTTGGGCGTCAGTTCCCTCCAGGCCTTGGTTCGCCGTGGGTGATGCCTGTGCTCCTAGCTATGGACTGCAGCGAGTTCATTGCTCATTTTAACATTGTGGTTGTCCAGCGCGCTGTGCTTTAGTGCTTGGCGTGGTGTTCTGAGCGATGTTGCTCAGTGGCGTCGCGACGGCTGTGCAGGCAGTTTGGAACGTACCGGTGCTTTGCGTGGCAATGCTTCTGTGCTCGCTTTGTGGAACCATGGTGTGGTGTTCCGAGTGATGTTGCTGGCGGTGTTGCGGTGGCTGTGCGGGACTTGTTTTCGTGCGCCTTTTGGTGGGACGGTGGCTACTACACCATTGGAATGACATCCTGGCCTCTATTTGGTAGACTTATTTATTTATTTATTCCCTATAACTGTAAAGCGACCTTGGGTTTTGAGAAAGGCGCTATATAAATTGAAATCATCATCATCATCATCATCATCAATACAGTGGTACCTATTATCGTTAAAACAATATCTGAAGTGGTATTATTTGTAAAATAAAATATCTTGCTCTAGACTTTCAAACAACGTTGTAAGATCTCATCTCATCTCATTATCTCTAGCCGCTTTACCCTGTTCTACAGGGTCGCAGGCAAGCTGGAGCCTATCCCAGCTGACTACGGGCGAAAGGCGGGGTACACCCTGGACAAGTCGCCAGGTCATCACAGGGCTGACACATAGACACAGACAACCATTCACACTCACATTCACACCTACGGTCAATTTAGAGTCACCAGTTAACCTAACCTGCATGTCTTTGGACTGTGGGGGAAACCGGAGCACCCGGAGGAAACCCACGCGGACACGGGGAGAACATGCAAACTCCGCACAGAAAGGCCCTCGCTGGCCACGGGGCTCGAACCCGGACCTTCTTGCTGTGAGGCGACAGCGCTAACCACTACACCACCGTGCCGCCCATGTTGTAAGATTTTATTTTAATTTTATCTAATATTGAACGGTACTATAGACAGTTTTCACATGACGTCACAGAGTCGGGGATTCCCTAGTGGCGGCCATCTTGTGGGGCAAGCTTACCGTACGGGTCACTGAGCACACATTGTAACGCACGAGTTACATTTATTTATATATTATTTACATTTATAGTTACATTATTACTATTTAAAGCTAGCAATGGTGCACACCTGTTGTATTCACGGCTGTCGTAATAGGTCAGATGATGACGTCAAGCGGAGCTTTTATGGAATTCCCACTGTACGGGAGCACGAAGACGAGCAAACAAAGAAACTCAGCATACAAAGGAGAAATCTATGGCTTGCGAGAATCAACCGCAAGGATTATCAGCCTTCCAAACACAGCAAAGTCTGCTCCGATCATTTTATAAGTGGTAAGTTGTTTAAATAAACAATCAATTGTGTTTAAGTTTGTTTTTGGAAACCAAAACATCGTGTAAACAATCTCTGGAGAATGCCTAACTGGAACCGCTGAGTGTACGTTTACATTGTACACTGACATGGTACTGTAATACCACTAATGGATGTACAATTTGTCTTAAATCAACTCGATATTATACACACACATTTATATGCAGTGTTGAGAGCTCTAAAATTCCAATGTTTACATACCTTGGCTGTAATTAGGACACGACTGTCACTTGTTTTTATATGGTGGACTTCACGGACCCAGCCACAGACAAAATAATTGTATGACTCCAGCGACTTGTATGCTTTGAGGTCGTCAAGTGTGTCGGCACTTTTACTATTCACGAAATAGTTCACAATATCAGGGTACGATATGGATGGCAGCCCTGCATAGTCACTTGAAAATGCATCTTTGTCCACTTCGTAGGGGTCAATTCCCCCAATCAAGGCCAGTTTGGCTGCATACCATTGTCGTGAGATGTTGTCCAATGTATCTATATACTTCCGTTTGCTTGATTTTGCCGACATTGATCTTTATTTTAGAAAACTGACTATAACACTTCATAAATTCGTCTGAGATAACGTAGCCGGTAATGGCGATGGTCCGTTTTGTTTGCCCCACAAGATGGCGGCTGGGGGGGCGTTCCCCGGAATGCCGTGACGTCAGTGAAAACTATCTATAAATTACAAACACTAACAGAATCAGCGCAATCCAGTTGTAGCTGTAGTCATACAGTAACCATAATCACCCTTGCAATAATAATTTCAATAAACGGTTAATGTTCAGTTCCCTCTTCATTTATTCTCAATTCAAAAGTCACAACTGAGTCGCATCGATCGATAAGGGTGTAACGGACAGTAACATTTTTATCCAAGATAGTTTTTCTTGCCTTCGTCGATTTATTTCCGTTTCACATGCATGCAGCTGTTGTAAAGTTTAGTGTGTTTGTGTAGAACTCTCTCGAACTGTAGGTTCATTTACTACACTCTGGCTCAATGGTGACATTTTGCACAAGACTGGGTTCCTTTGATAACAGGAGCAAAGCTTCAGCACTCTCTGCTCTTAATCTTTTCTGTTCTTTCAGGCTACTGTATATCGTGCATGTCACTCCTGGTTGGGTTTTTTAACCGAGTTATGTCCGGGTTGTTTGCTTGGTGCCTAATCTGGGTTTTCTGTGTTGAATAAGGAAGCTGCTTCATCTGTAAGAAAATCAAACACTTTCATGAAGAAGCAAACTTGAATGCGAGCAGAAATAAAACGAGATTCTTAAGCAAACTCTTCCATACTCTCTCACGACTTTCTATTTTTTAAAATACATTTTAAATAGAATCGCGAATTTCTCTGGAGTTTTCAGGCCTAGCTCCTCTCATCGTATTCTCTTTAACCACTCATTTCTTCATTGTTCTTGAAGCATTTCCGTCTCTTCGTTAACATTTTTCTTGATAGCGGGGAGACGGTAATACCTTTTATCTATTTCTCGATTTGAACGACCAAAAACAGCACAAAAATGAATCATATTGAAGACAGATTAAGCCTTGCTTACACGACAGACAGTGTCTGTCTGACCCCCAGGTGAAATTATCACATATGATGCATGACGTCATGCGCAAGGCGTCTATAGAGGGCTACCGCATGACGTCACCGCGCTGCGAGATTTTGTTAGGCGCCATATTGGAAGACCAAGTACATGCACTCACAATATAAAACAAAGTACGAGCGAGAGTAAAGTGACACGATGGATGATAATTCGGGTTATGTGAGTACATTACCAGCTGCAGAAAGGGCACGGTATGTGGAGAAACTGGCTGTGATTGATGGGTTTGACCCATATGATAAGATTCGCGGCAAGGGAGAATGGAAACATGAGGAGGACCGGACACCAATTCTGCCATCTGTTTGCTACCCAGACATTGTAAACTATTTGTTGTTTACACCCAGTGCCTACACTCAGTGTTTGAACTATGCCGATATTTTCGGGGGGTCCCTTTTTTTCCCCTTGGGGGGGGGGGCTTGCGCTTGTCTCGGAGTGCGGATCTCCAAACACATGAGAAGCCTATCTTACGCACATCACGCGGACTCCACACCTCCACACACGCATCGCGTCTGAAGTCATAACTCATCAGGGGAAATCGTGTCCGCATTGGCGTGTTCAAAAAACAACCTCACGTCAACAATGATACCACACGGAAGAAAAAAAAAAAAACAGTCAGGCTACTCAACAACCAACCTGGCAGCAGCAGTCGTTGTCATATCGGTTTATTTTATCTTTGATGTAAACACAACACTTCGGATATGCAAATGCTTCCCGTTACACACGAATGCTATGTCAATAAACATCATTTTGCCAATATTTTAGAGACCCCCCAACATTTCCCAAATCATGTTTTCAAGGGATCTCATGTCTGTTTCAGGGGATCTCGGATCCCCCGAGTACCCCCATAGTTCGAACACTGCCTACACTGCTGATGACTTGAAAGCCTACAAAGGGCTACAGGCTTACAATTATGTTGTTAGTGGCTTGGTTCGTGATATTACAGCTGTTATTAAGAATAACCTACACGTAGTTATGGCCAAGGTAATCTTGTTGATATTTATCTTTTAATAATATATCTTTTCAGTTGAAAAATTAATACTTTTTGTTACTATTAAGGTATCCATAATTTAGGTTAATTTATCCGAATTATACATATGTATTTATGATCTATGCCTACACAACAACTATTCTTTATTTATATAATAGGAGGGAGAGCAAGCCCCAAACCATCCTAAATTATTATTATTATTATTATTAAATTGTAGAAGTCTGGGAGGCTTGCTCCTCATACAGTTATCAACTTGGGGCCAATTTAGCATGTTTTAAATCTGAATTTCTTGCGTTTGCTTACCTCAAAGTGTCCGCAGATCATGCACAGACTTATCCATTATATCCACAGTTTTTTGCCAAGTCTCACACAGGTTTCTTTCAAGTCTACTGTTGGGCCAATAAATCATAAATAAAACAGCTCAGATTTGTTTGTTTAAGTCGTTTGCCACTCCACTTTATTCTCGTGGGTTCACATACCGCTACCGTTATTATCCCCTTATCATGAGTTTGTTGGTCTTCCAAAACGGCGCAGGGTCTGTTTACTTCCGGTTTCGGGTGACGTCAGTGAAAGGGGTCTATAGATAGTTTTCACATGACGTCACAGAATCGGGGATTCCCTGGTGGCGGCCATCTTGGAGGGCTAGCTTACCGTATGGGTCACTGAGCACACATTGTAGCGCGCGAGTTACATTCATTTATATATTATTTACATTTATAGTTACATTACTACTATTTAAAACTAGCAAATGGTGCACACCTTGTATTCACGGCTGTCGTAATAGGTCAGATGATGAAGTCAAGCGGAGCTTTTATGGAATTCCCACTGTACGGGAGCACTCAGCATACAAAGGAGAAATCTATGGCTTGCGAGAATCAACCGCAAGGATTATCAGCCTTCCAAACACAGCAAAGTCTGCTCCGATCATTTTATAAGTGGTAAGTTGTTTAAATAAACAATCAATTGTGTTTAAGTTTGTTTTTGGAAACCAAAACATTGTGTAAACAATCTCTGGAGAATGCCTAACTGGAACCGCTGAGTGTACATTTACATTGTAATGTACACTTAATATCGCTCGTTTGTCACGTTTCTATTTGACACTTGTCACTTCACTCACGCAAGGGTCATTTTTGAAAAACATTTTAGGTTTATTCTGTATGATTTGATTTGTGTTTGGGATGCAAACAGCACGCCTTTCGGCGGATGCCACCTGAATCGCGCAGATCCGTTTTTTTTTTTTTTAGGGGGGGGCGTTGGAGTGTCTGATTATAATTTCAAAGTAAATTCTGTATTAAAATTACTAAATAAGCAAATCCGTTACAGTCCATGAAACAGGAAGTATAAGGATGAGAAAAAACCAGTTTAAATCGGGAAGCTGCGCACACTTGTGCAGCCTGAGCGGTGTGCAGGACTGCGCAAATGTGCACAGCTTCCAGATTTAAACTGTTTTTTTCTCATCCTTATACTTCCTGTTTCATGGACTGTAACGGATTTGCTTATTTAGTAATTTTAATACAGAATTTACTTTGAAATTATAATCAGACACTCCAACGCCCCCCCTAAAAAAAAATTAAAAATAAAATAAATAAATAAATAAATCGGATCTGCGCGATTCAGGCGGCATCCGCCAAAAGGCGCGCTGTGAATATATAAAGTTGTATATATCAGACAGCCTTTAAAGTTTGATGAAGTCAGTTTCAGGCTTTGGAGCAGGCTTTGGCAGTTTCAGGCTTTGGCAGCCCTGCATAGTCACTTGAAAATGCATCTTTGTCCACTTCGTAGGGGTCAATTCCCCCAATCAAGGCCAGTTTGGCTGCATACCGTGAGATGTGTATCTATATACTTCTGTTTGCTTGAGTTTGCCCACATTGATCTTTATTTTAGAAAACTGACTATATAACTTCATAAATTCGTCCGAGAGAACGTAGCCGGTAGTGGCGATGGTCCGTTTTGTTTGCCCTCCAAGATGGCGGCTGGGGGGCGTTCCCCGGAATACCGTGACGTCAGTGAAAACTATCTATATATGGTTTCAAAGCACTCATATGTCAAGACAATGACATGTTAGTCAAATCATTTGTAGTAGTAGTTGGAATTAACATACATGGATGTACTGAATGGTGACAACTAATACTGGCATAACATGGGGTGGAAAATAGCCAACAATGACTGACGGTTTTGTATTAAATCTGAGCAATAACCCAGTAATCCAACCAGACTGGGTTTTCAAAGGCACAGACATAAAAAGAAAGCCTTCAGACAATGAATAACTGCAGAAGAAATCCTCCGATTGCTCATCGTCTGGCAACGTCATTTTGCATCAAGTCAAGCTTTGTCTCTTAGAAGGCATTTTTAACAAATGTGTCTTGCGGGGTGTTAAGAAACTTCTCCGACAAAGCAGCAAACAGAAGAGATTACAGAATGCAAAAGAGCCTAAGGCATGCATTCGTCAACCAGTAGCAAAAACTACTATGGGGGTACTAACACTAGATTTGACCCCCCCCCAAAGTTTAGGTCAGCATGTAACCTAAAATTTTTTTTTTGAGAAATACACTGATGCAGAATCAAAGTAGTGGCTCCATAATTATTTGGGAGTTCTAAAAATATTCTAGAACTAGAAGACATGGTCATCACTATCCCCCGCCACAAGCATCTTACGAAGACCTCTCAACACTTACGCCCTTAAAAGCCCATTGCCTTAATATTGACTTATGATGTCGTAAGTGCTGTGACACCTTCATAAAACGCTACCCAGCTTTTTTCAGTAGTATGAGCATGCAAAGTTTCATCGATGTAGCTGATGTAGTTTCTGAGAAAACTTGTCCAAATTGAGTCCACTTGTACAGGGCTTTCCACTAAGGCTCATACTAGCCAGCCATCACAAATAAGTAGCCAGCCGGGGGGGAGTAAACACAAAATAAACTCCTGTGCATGCAGTTCCCAGGATTAAATGTATTTTCCACAGACCATTTATTTATTCACTTTACTCAAATACAAAGTAAAATGGCAGTAAATCATCTTTCTTTTCTTGCGTATTGCATCATGAGGCGTTCCTGACTTGTAAATCTCTTATTTTCGGTGAATGACACATTCACGCAACTGAGCATGCTATGAATTAACAATGACAACGGTCTGCAGTGGGGCTACACAATCAAACACTCAGCGAACATTTCTCCATTTGTGTATGAAAATACACACCAACCACTCAGTTTGGTTTCATTTACAGCCAACGGTGTCTTTTGATGCCAGCACGTAATTGAACGAGAGAAGACTGGTTTACCAGAGACAAAAGCGTCATCTCTGCTTCTGTTCCCTCCGATGTCGCCTCCAACGTCCCCGACACACTACTGCCTCCGCCGAGTGCGCGCACACACACACCGTCGGGGCCGCGGATGAGTTACTCTCCCTTGATCAACGAAGTCGGCGGGGAATTTGTGGTTATTATCGGTACAAACAGCGCGAATCACAACTTAAATGAGTGCGGTTCAGTTTGACATTATTGTCAGTCCGTTAGATAAACATTTAATTTTATTAAAATCAAAAATTAATATTTAGAGCCTGTGGGCTACAAAAACAATAGTCATTAAAGCAGCCGGCTGGACTTAATTGTGTAGTCGGCTGTATGGCTGGCAGCCGGCGCTTGTGGAAAGCCCTGCTTGTATAAAGTCCAATAACGAAAATCAAGGGCCATAACTCTGAAAATGATAATTTCTCGTAAATGATTTTCAAACTCAACTTAGATCATGAATAGTAATATTAGCACGCAAAGTTTCATTGATGTAGCTTATGTAGTTTCTGAGAAAACTTGTCCGGATTGAAACGGACGGACGGATGGACTCCATTCCTATATCCTCCTGCGCACTTCGTGGCGGGGGATAATAACGAACATATGCAAAACTAAAGCTTCATAATGCTATCCCCTCAGGAAAATGACTGGAAAAGATGAGTAAAAACTACAAAAATCACACAGCCATGTAAAAAACAGCCAGTTCCTTCAGTTGCCACTCCACTAGGGACACTTCGTTTTGTTTGTAGGAACCCTCTGCTCACTTCCACAGAACTGTCATGTTGTTTTGAGCTTTGCAATGGTTTTAAAACTAGCGTTTTGTATCGGCAAAAAGACATGCCCCTCGCACTGCCACATTAGCGCTTTCCGGCTGAAATCGCAAAAAGTGAACCGCCTCAAAACACATCCGATTGACGTGATTGTGGTAGCAACTCAATGTATGCACTCCCTATAATGCGAAAATAGACCTAGAAAGCACATCACTCCGGATTATTCCTTTAAAGGTCTACTAAGGTGACAATGTCGATTTTTTCACTATACATCTGAAATAGTATATTAATGAGATGCAACCCTGACTTATGGACAAATCCGAACTCTTTACCTGTAAAACGAGGCTGAAACTATGCGTTATGTCACACTTGTATGGAAAAAGGCGGAAATATTGCCGGAAACACCCGAGCTGCTTTCCGAACGGTTTCAGCAAGCTGTGACATCACTTACAGTACACGGCCACATTCGACAAAATGGACAATAGAGTTGTTTTAGCTAGTTGTCATTACTGAGGCTTTTTTGAGGACACCCATCATACAGCAAACATCAAGCTGCTTAGTTGCATCAGCAATTATTACGTTTACACCCAAAGGAACTCAAAAAAACATATCTGCTTTATAAAAAGTTAGGGCAGCCCTAAAAAGTGTTTTCTTACCCTTTGAACTTCTCTTTTGCGGACTACTGACCATGTTGTCTCGTTTGTCGTCTGCTTTTTGGCCGAAGGTTGTGGGAACCGCATCTGGATTCAACGCTGGCTTGTACGGTATTCCTAATGCCGGTGCATCAGAGTTGTTTGAGTGAAACAATTTTCTTCAAAATGTTCCGAGCACACGAGCTGCGAATGTGCCGTTTTTGCACCCGAAGGACCATTCCAGTCAGCCGGTGAGAGGTCTGTACCTGTGCGGCAAATGGCATTTATCCATTGCCTTCTTATGTTTTTGTCCTTTGGGAATTGATGCAGGCTCGTTTTTTTTCCACTTCTGCCATTGCTGCATCCTCCCACACAACACCTGGATCCAACCATTATTTGAGGTAAATCTTAAAAAACACAAATGATCCTCACTGTTCTCACTTCTCTCAATTATGGCGGTGTGCACTGTAAGTGACGTCACCTGTCGGGAGCTTACGAACTAGGGCTGTGCGATATATCGAATATACTCGATATATCGCGAAAATTCTGTGCGCGATACATAAAATTATTATATCGTAACTATCGAGTATTTTATGGTCATCTTCCGACTTGCGTTTGTTTCGTGTTTGTTTAAAACCTTTCCCGGTGGTTTTCTCCCTGTCCCTCAGGCAGTAACGTGAGAGGCTGCCTAAGGGTAAAGAAAACAATAACGTCACGCACTCTCCAACCAATCCCGGGCGACATCTCAGTGCTGAAAGGAACTTCCGGGAAGATTTTCTAGTTTCAGTTGTGTTGCCAGATTGGGCGGTTTTAAGTGCATTTTGGCAGGTTTTGAACATATTTTGATTTGGAAAACGTTAGCAGTATCTGGCAACACTGCCGGCGGGAAGATTTCCTGGTTCCGGTTTCCAGCGCTGACTCAGTTCGTGCAATTGCTGGTGTTGTATAGGCTACCGTGTAAGCTCTGGCAATTTCAGCGACAAATTACTTCCTAAAAGAACTAGTAAGGGGTCAGTCAACTGGCATTTTTTGGATATCGCGAGGAGGACGTGGAACAGCAAATGCCAGTTTGTAAAGTGTACAAAAAAAACCAAAAACCTGTCATCACGAAAGGCAGCAGCACTACAAATATGTTCCATCACCTGAAACTCACCCGGTACAGTATGAAGAGTCTCTTAAACTCCAAACTACTTGCCCACGAGCTAACCCCCCCACGAGCTAAACAAATGACCCTAGCAACCTCGTTCTCCAAAGCCACCCCATATGAGAAAACGAGTCAGAGATGGAGAGCTAGAACGGATGCAATCACTAACATCATTGCCAAAGACATGATCCCAATTAGTATAGTGGAAAAACCAGGCTTCCAAAAATTACCAAACACACTCGATCCCAAATATGAATTGCCTGGTCGCAGACATTTTACAGAGAAGGCAATACCGGAATTATACACATCTGAGAGGCAGAGCCGGAAAACATTCAGTTCAAAAGTGTGCAAAGAGAAAAATTATGTTTTGCAGATCTCTCTCTTCTCTCCTTCTCTCTCTCTATTGTGAATGTTCCAGTGGTTCTCAGTAGTCAGGTTAATAGCTTGGAGATCTATTTTTTAAAATAATTTAATGAATGAGCACTTTTCTTATTTAGGCTAAATGTCTTTCTCAGTGTTGAGCTTGCACTTTATTGGTTTGAGCTCTGAGCAGCTCTGTATTGTGTTGCCCCTTTGTTGCAATTTTCAAGATTGTTTTTGCAGTTTGTGCCACATCTTTGTTGAATAAAAATAGTCTTATTTCAACTCAATTGTGATTAATCACGAACATGACAATTTAAAATGTGTTGTTGAAAACCACCTGTAAAGTTAACCAAGAATGTTATTTAATCTGCAGGGATTGTAGTGAAAACAGTAAAGAGTAAAAGTTAGATTTCATGGGGTCCTTTAGAGGAGATTTAAATATATCGAGATATGTATCGTATATCGTGAAATGGAGAAAATGTATCGGGATATTCATTTTTTCCCATATCGCACAGCCCTATTACGAACATTTCTGATCGTCAACCGAGCAGCGATAGCGTGTAAAATACGCGAAAGTAATTGGCTAAGTCGTTTACTATCGTAAACGGTCAGAAAATGGGCTCGTGTGGTTGAAAGCCACTATTTGTTTGTTTAAAATAAGAAAAACGGGTAGGGTAATGGTCATCTTAGCTGGCCTATAAATGAAAAGGTTCTTGCAGAGATTCAAATTTGGAGTTTGTACATAATTAAACCTGGTGGCTGCAAAAGACTATTATTATTAGGAGAGATTAGGAATGTTTTCTCATAGAATATGTTTGAATAAAAGTACATTGCTGCAAATAGATGAAATAATTTGGAAACAAAACAGTTCTTTGTTTAAATGACATGGCTTGCTGCTGATCAGTTGTTTACCTGGACATGTGCTGGTTGTTACAGTCGCACTGATGTTCTGTTGTTTATCCTTTTCAGCTTCCTCCCCATTCGGAACACATGGATTGTCCACGGTCTCTTTACTTTCCCCTTCTTCACCCAAGGCAGAGCCAAGCTCTTGCAGCTCAGAGGAGGTTGATACGCTTTCCTGAACCATTAACCAGGTTGCGTCCTCAGCAATGTGAGGAAAGTTGAGGTCAGGCTGCAGTGACCCTTCATCTTCAGTAAACCCATCCAAAGCAACACTCTGCACGACGGTCAGCTCTGCCAGACTGCCACTCTTCTCTACAGAAGCTTCTTGCTCGACTCCCTCCATGGCTTTTTGTCAGCCTGTCAGCTAAAGTTTGCATCACTCCATCATGTAGCTATTACGGCTGCCCTGTTGTTGAGATGAGAAATGAAAAAGGACCGCCGTTAGCTGGCGTATACTGTAATACATAAGACTGTTCATTTTATAGGAACATACATATTTAAGAAATTACATTATCAGACAAATCAATCAATGCTGGAATATTCTTTTGCCCCACGAAAGATGGACTGATGATTGCAGGCCCATAACAGGATAGACTAACATGTAACACTATATAATTAATATATGCGGTGGATAAGAATTCATGGCCTTGACTTTTTCTACATTGTGTACTGTTACAACCTGGAATCAATACACAGTCTGCAAACCTATTGACAATTTTAAAAATATTGAAGGTTATGAGCATTTTTATTTTAAGTGGTGCCAGGCGTAATGCTTTCATCACTCCGTAATCTTGCAATTAAAAACACGCACAGTGCTTAATTGTGAAAATAAAAAAAAGACGTGAGAAACCACACATCGAACAGCCAAAGACCTACCATCTACCACTGAGTTTTTAGGAATTAGCAGATTCATCCATTTTGTCTGTCTAGTATTTGAGCTGTGAAAATGACCAAAATACAAATCTCTATAGTGTCTACTGGTAAATGAATAACTGTAAATAACTGTGGATGATCCCCCTCTCCCTGGGGATTATGCAAGGTCAGCCAGTGGCCAGTGACTCAGATGGTTTTTGAACACAGGAGTGTAATAGAAGGAGGAAAAAAAGCCCGAGGGCTTTGCTCAATCAGCCACTTGAAGTGTTACAGTATTTAGAAAAAAATTAATTGAACTCTACAGGGACCAGAAAACTGAACACATTAAATTAATTTTCCTGAATGAAAGAAAATCACTTATAACCACTGTCTGAGGCTTCTGTGCTAGCTGTGTGTTTGACTAACTGCACACAAATTACTAACAGTAAAGCAAAACAACTGCACGTGTGCGCGTGCATGCGTGATCTGCCTCATCATTTATCACCATAAAATCACATTGAGACATGGCCCATTTCAGTCAGGCCCAAAACAAAGCCATGGGAACTTTTCTTGACTTTTAATAAAATCATGGTGTAGAAAGCAAAGCCCCTCGAGAAGCTACAATTTTGTAGTTTGAGAGAGATTTTTTTTGTTCTGACATTCATATAGATTTGAACACTGTAGAAGAAGGATGCTATCCCTTGTGAAAATCTTTCAAGGATCTTCAAGGATCCGTAAAGTTCTTTGTGAGGGTCTTTGAGGATCTCAACAAAAATCCTCAGAAGATCTTCAAGGATCTTTAAAATTCTTGGCAAGATCTTCAAGGATCTACAAAAGATCTTTTAACTTCTTGGCAAGATCTTCAAGGATCTTCGATTTTTTTGCCAAGATCTTCAAGGATCTATAGAATTCTTGTCAAGATCTACAAGGATCTTAAAAAAAAAAAACATTCATCTCCAAACAAAACAATTCTTTATTGGTGCTATCATAACATATGAACACAAATTTATGTTGGACATTCAGGAAAAAGCAAACAGATTAATGAGAATATTTTTATGTTGCCATCTATTTGTTTTTTCCTGAATGTTCAACATAAATGTGTTCATGATACGTTATGTTATGATAGCATCAATGAAGAATTGTTCTGTTTGGAATTGAATGTAATTTTTGTTTAAGATTCTTGTAGATCTTGTCAAGAATATTAAAGATCCTTGAAGCTCTTGGCAAGAACTTTGAAGATCTTGACAATAATTCTAAAGATCCTTGAAGACCTTGCAAAGAACTTTGAAGATTCTTGTAGATCCTTGAAGATCTTGACAAGAAAATTGAAGATCCTTGAAGATATTGACAAGAATTCTAAAGATCATTGAAGATCTTGAAAAAACCTTTGAAGATCCTTGAAGATCTTGCAAAGAATTTTGAAGATCCCTGAAGATCTTGGCAAGAAAATTGAAGATCCTTGAAGATCTTGGCAAGAAGTTAAAAGATCTTTGGAGCTCCTTGAAGATCTTGCCAAGAATTTTAAAAGATCCTTAAAGATCTTTTGAGGATTTTTGTTGAGATCCTCAACAGGATCATCAAAGAAAGACCCTCACAAAAGAACTTTACAGATCCTTGAAAAGAGTTTCACCAGGGATTTCTCAGTTTGTTTTGTATTTACATCTTGTTGTTTGCTAGTTCCTGTGAGAAGCCAACTTTGCACTTTTAGGTCATCACTTATGAGAACATGCCCCCAAAAGCAAACAGCTCCAGTTATGGAAAGCATTACTTCATCCAGATGTTCACTTCAGAGAGGTCCCACTGTATTTTGTAAAATCCATGTACCACAGACTTGATTTTGGCTGCTTTCTTGATCTTGATATGCATGCAAAGGTCTTGTTAAGATCTTGAAAATATCCTAAAAAGAACTTAATGAAATCCTTAAAATCATGAAAGATTCTTTCAAATATCCTTTTAAGACGTTGGCTATTCAGGATTCCGTGGTATATCCTTATCCAATTCTTATGAATCATAATTATGCAACTTTCAATCTATTTCCATCCTTGCCAATTCCGCTGAATTAGGATCATTTAAAAAAATGGAAAGATCCTCAAGGATCTTAAAGTATCCTAACAAAGATCTCGTAGAAACCTTGACAAGGATCCTGACAAGATCCTGATTAAATCCTTGAGGATTCCAGTTAAGATCTTTAGAAGATCCTGAAAAGGATCCTTTTAAAGACCTTTGAAGGATCCTTGTTAAATTTTTGAGGAACTTTGCCAAGATCTTGGTGAAGACTGACAAAAGGTCCTGAAAAGATCCTGATCACATCCTCAAAGATCCTAGCAAAGATCTTAACCAGATCCTTCTAAGGATCCTTGTAATATCTTTGAAAGATCCTTGTTGAATCCTTGAGGATCTTGCAGGATCCTTGCAAAGATCTTTGCGGGGATCATTATGAAGATCTTTGTAGGATCCTTAAAAGATCTTTGTCAAATCCTTGAGGATGTTTACAAATGATTTTGCATATGAAAATCTAAGATTCATTAAGGATCCTATAAAGGTCCTTATCTTTAAGGATCTTTGGCAGGTCTTTGACAATCCTCATGGATCCTTAAAGATCCTGTGAGGTTTTTCACCAAGGATTAATTGCTTGTGTTAAACCATTGCGCGGTATTGTGAGATTAAATTTGTTAAATTTTTTAAAGCTCTACTTGAATGTCTAAGCAAGTCACACAATTCCAGTTAAATTTTTTTTCCAAAAAAAAAATCCCACTTAACCACAGCTTGCAGTTTTTTTTGCTCCCACCCATCCTCCAACTTACATTGTGTAAAAATAAAAATTATTGGGGGGGGGGGAGAGCGCTCCGGTTTTAAATACATTTGTGCAAGGTGTTGAAGTGTGCTTTTGTCTGGGGAAAAAGCAAATCTTACTGATGAAAATATGGAATTGTTTGATTCTGTGCAAATCACTGAAATACTACACCAATTTTCTAAGTAATCCACCTTCGGAAGCAGTGCAGCTTCTAAACATTGCACAGTTAATCAGCATTTTTCACCACAGAACTCACAGCCAAGCTTGCCATTCCCGTTTCTCAACAATACTCCTATTATTCAGAAATTCAATGAAAACTCCTGTTCTTATAGACACTGCACTTTTTAATTTCAAGCAAACAAATCCAAAAGCTCTCCATAGAAACTGCTCATTAAGATTCAACTAGATATACATATTTAGTGGACTGTAAGAATTTAAGGTATTGATTTATATTATTACAATCACACAAATGAATCTGTATGGTAGATTTGCAGATTGGCCATATACTCTCAAGATGCCTTTAGGGAAATGTGATAACTCCACAACTAAATTCCAGAAGCACGAGCTTGAAATAACACTGAGCAGTCACGAGAAGAATGGAAGCTGAAACCAGGTTGAGAGCCATGTAATCCAGGGAACTTTTGATAAGAAGATTATTAGGCTGTCATGTAAGAACGTGTGCCTAAGCATACTGGAAATTTTATTAAAATGTATTTAGGTTTGTAGCCTATTGAATAAGGAATCCTATGCAGCTGGACAAACACGAGCATCTGTTCAGACTTGTCAGTAACCAGTCATGCTGGTTCTCACATTAAACTTCACTGAAGTGTGTTGGGGCACAGAATAACTTACACAATCAGAATACACAATTCTCCTTTTGTAAACATGGACCGAGTCTTCTCACTGTTTTGACCTTCTTTAGACTTTCGTTTTTAGGCAGCACAGCAATGCTTTTCCCAACTTCAGGATTTATGACTCCTTAGCTTCATTATAATTAATACTACTAATCATCATAACCCCAATATCCAAACTCATCTTGATATGCACAATGTGGAATAAATATAGAATTTGATATTATCGCCCTTTTTTTTTGGCAAAGCACTTTGGGACACGAACAGCTGAGAAGCAGAATGCCAGGTGCAGTTACAACTTTTAAGTGTACTCAAGTTTAAAAAAAAAAAAGCAGCTACTACTTCTACTACTATTTTCTCAATGAAGCGAGCTTGTACTTCTGTGGGTGTGTTAACTGCCTCTGAACCCATTTCATGCCTGAACATGTGGATATGCTTTTATGTAGTATTAAACAGAACCACATGGAGTTTTGCAGCATGTTTATTTTCCATTTAATATAGCTGTACTTGATGTGTACTTCTAGTTCTGTTTTAGTCCTGGGTATGACTTTAAACTGCAACTGGTGGTGAGTCTCAGGTCCAGGAGGACTTGAGTACTGGGGAAAATGGAGTTACTCCTTAATCACCATTGCTCCCAGGTCCGCTCTGACCCGGAGTGGTAGCACCTGCTTGGGTTCCAGCTATGGGTTAAATACAGTAGTACACCACCAATAAGGCGCTGGTAGCAGGCTGATTTTCAGTGCAATGTGGCAGATGAACCCAACAGGGTCAATGGCACACTACCTGATGGCATGTGGAAGAGCCACTCAAATGGCCAATGGATGGCATCACTCGGCAAGTCAGTTGTCACTGCAGGGCAACTTCCATACCCGTCAGGTCTGTGGCACTTTTGTGCACCACTTGGCATCAGGTCTGGAGGTCCAGAGAGACAGCATGATGGAGGCACGACATTGTTTGTCTTACCTTACTGTGCAAGGTACTTCATTAGGAGAGGAGAATGAAGAAGTCTGGTGCGGGCCTCATGGCCCATTTGCGTTTCTGCACATCCTAATGAAGCAGTCATCATCGCTAACGATGGACAGCCAACAACGACTTGATGTTTAAGCTAGTTACTTGATATTACATAACACACATCTGTACTTTACTGATATAATACACTGTACAAGTGGGAAAGTCAGACATCAATCTGCTATCACACTGTTCAGCTCATCTTAGGAAAATCTGAAAGTTCAATAGCATACCATCCAGTGAATGTTCAGGTCCAACATACTGACCGTTTGGTTGCTGTATTTATTGATCCATGAGCTTTACCTATTTATAATATATTTTACAATTTCTACACCCATTTCTATTTCCTAATCTTGTGTGGCTGCTGTAATAAAGCATTTTCCCATAAAGAGCCAATAAATTGTGTGTGTGTGTGGTGGGGGGGGGGGATATTGAGGGGTGGCATTTAAAAATAAGAAAAGAATGGTTAAATGTTCAAATAATTATCAAACATATAACTGTGGATGTATGCTGTGGCAGATTTAGCTGTTTACAGTTATCCATGGAACACATTCCTCTGTGTATAAATACACAGACACATAGTCATTAACTATTAATTAATACCATAATATTTTCGACAAGATAATCATACTGTGAAAATTTCAAACTGTTACACCCCTAGCTCCCACTTGTCACGAATGCCATGGACTCTGAACAGATGATCTCCATGGAGAAATGCATGCTGCTTTGTCTCGTCGCCTAAAGATAAATAATTTATAAAAAGGAGCGTGACTGGACAAACTGCAACAGAGAATCTGCAACATAAGCTGCGAAGGGTCATATTTTCAAGAGAGACTTGTTGAACCACAGCCAGTTTTTTTTTTTCTCCATACAGCATGGGGAAAAAGCATTGGGACACTTTTGTTTTGTTATTTAATATAACGTCTTATGTTGTATGTTTGTTTATACCATAAATATGGACAAAAGTATGTATTTAACATACTCATAGAGATGATGTGTTTAAAAACAAAATTGGTAGCAAAAAAAAAAGTGCTCAGACATCACGACTTACCACAAAGGACTTGGTGGGGTGTGTAGCTGGTGCTGCCAATTACAGTAGATTGTCAGTAGATTAAGTCAATAGATTGGCAAGACGTCTACTTCTTGAGTTATTGTAGCTGGAAGTTGGGGTCATTGTCTTATTGAAATGTCCATCTTCTCCCTTAATTCAGTTTCTTGGCTGATGAGATATACTAGTGCATCTCAAAAAATTAGAATACCATGAAAAAGTTCCTTTTTTTTCATAATTTAATTCAAAAAGGTAAACTTTCATATATTATATATTCATTACATGTAAAGTGAAATATTTAAAGCCTTTTTTGTTTTAATTTTGATGATTATGGCTTATAGCTCATGAAAATCAGAAATCCAGTATCTCAAATTATTAGAATATTCCCTAAGATCAATCAAAAAAAGGATTTACAATACAGAAATGTCCAACTTCTGAAAAGTATATTCATTTATACACTCAATACTTGGTTGGGGCTCCTTTACCATGAATTACTGTATCAATGCGGTGTGGCATGGAGGTGATCAGTCTGTGGCACTGCTGAGGTGTTATTGAAGCCCAGGTTGCTTTGATAGTGGCCTTCAGCCTATCTGTATTTTTGGGTTGGGTGTTTCTCATCTTCCTCTTGACAATACCCCATAGATTCTCTATGGGGTTCAGGTCAGGCAAGTTGGCTGGCCAATCAAACACAATAATATCATGGTCAGCAAACCATTTGGTAGTAGTTTTGGCACTGTGGGTAGGTGCTAAGTCCTGCTGGAAAAGGAAATCAGCATCTCCAAAAAGCTCGTCAGCAGATGGAAGCATGAAGCGCTCTAAAATCTCCTGGTAGATGGCTGTGTTGACTTTGGACTTGATAAAATACAGTGGACCAACACTAGCAGATGACATGGCACCCCAAATCATCACAGACTGTGGAAACTTCACACTGGGCTTCAAACACCTTGGATTCTGTGCCTCTCCACTCTTCCTCCAGACTCTAGAACCGTGATTTCCAAATTAAATGCAAAATGTACTTTCATCTGAAAAGAGGACTTTGGACCACTGAGCAACAGTCCATTTCTTTCTCTCCTTAGCCCAGATAAGACACTTCTGACATTGTCTCTGGCTCAGGAGTAGCTTGATATTAGGAATGCGAAAGTTGTATCCCCTTTCTTGAAGATGTCTGTTCGTGATGGGTCTTGATACACTGACACCAGCCTCAGTCCATTCCTTGTGAAGCTCTCCCAAGTTCTTGAATCAACTTTTCTTGACAATCCTCTCAAGACTGCGGCCATCCCTGTTGCTTGTGCACCTTTTCCAGCCACCCTTTTCAGCAATGACCTTTTGTGGCTTACCCTCCTTGTGGAGGGCATCAGTGATCATCTTCTGGACAACAGTCAAGTCAGCAGTCTTCCCCATGATTGTGGTTGTGTGTACTGAACTAGACTGAGAAATGCACTGTGTTCATACTGTTTTACTCAAACTCGAAATGAAATATTCTAATATTTTGAGATGGGTTTTTTTATGTTTTTGTACTGTATGCCATACTGATTAAAATTAAAATAGAAAAATGCTTGAAACATTTTAGTTTATGTGTAATGAGTCTAGAATATATAACATTTTCACTTTCTTAAATAACTGATGGAAAATATTGAACTTTTTCACAATATTCTAATTTTTTGAGATGCACTACTATGCTACATTTTTGGTGTCTTGCACATTTTAATTGACAAGTCATTATGACATCACTTGCCGCCTTGACATGTTTTATGTGTGTGTGTGTGTGTGGGGGGGGGGGGGGGGGGGGGGGGGTGTTACAAAGACCCTGCCCCATGAAAGCTCGTCTTTTGTTTGAGCTGTCTGCACTTTTACAGCTACAGGCCAGAGTGCAACATGCTGTACTGCAGACTGAAACTACAATACAGCAACAACTGTGAACAACTAGCGTTAGCAACTAACTCGTCAGATAATGTTAGTTATATATGAGTGATATCCAACATTGACAATTACCTTCTCAAAACAGTGATTAGTATGGTCCACGTTAAAGGGATCCTCCAGCAGATTTATTCTCAAACTTATTTTAAGTAAAAGTAGTCACAGATTTCAAAAGTCAAGCTTTCATTTTTGGAGACCAAATAAACAGTGTTCAAGAAAAATGAATTTTCTTTAAAATGTCAGATGGGCTTGACGTATGTGATGACGTCAGATAGTGGTCGCTTGGAGCAACTCAATGGTTTATGTTCTTAGTTTATAAACTGGAACTAGACTGCATTTCTGCAGAGAAAATGCAAAGCGTGCTTGCTCAGCTGTGGCAGAGGGTCACCAACAGAAACTAGATCAGACATTTGACTTCGCGCTGCAAAATCTGTTTTAGCATGATCTACAGAAAGTGTGCGTGTGGCAAAGTGTGTGTAGTGTGTATTGTGCGTGTGTGTCAAAGTGTCACCGACAGAAACTGGATCAGGCATGAGACTTCAAGTGGCAACCTTTTTTTTTTTAACATGATCTACATGGTGCTGGGTAGATTGACAGAGTGTGTGGCATGATTTAAAACAGAGATTTTAGAGCGTGAAGTGCCATGTCACACTAAGAGTTGAGCCATTTTAAACTGAGATTTTAGAGCGCGCATCCATACACACTCCACACACACAAAATACACACAAATTATAAAAATGTCAAACTTAAAATTTATAAATTACAAATATAGATCAATAACGTTAGGCCTACTGACGTACAGCAACCTAATTGTAAAGAACCAACATTTAGATTTATTGCTGCATTATAATATTAACAGCAGACCTAACAGTTAGGCCTGTTTCTTCTTCTTCAGGCTATTTCCCACATGGTGTGGGGTCACCGGTACTAATCTGTGCCCTCCAATACCTTCTGTCAGTTGCCATTTCCTCCGTCACTCCAGCAGCTTTCATATCTTCCTTGACAGTGTTGTAGTCGTTGTTTTGGTCTACCTCTTCCTCTCCTTCCGATGGACATCTCTCTCACTCTTTTTCCAACAAACCCAGGGTCACTCCTTAACACGTCCATACACTCTTAGCCTTGTTTCCATGAGCTTTCCACGCAAAGGCCCCTCTCCTAACTTTTGTCTTACCAGTTCATTCCGTACCTTGTCCAGTTTAGTCAGACCAAGAGCGAATCGCAGCATCTTCATCTCCGCCACGCCCATCTGCTTCTCTTGTGCCTTGGTGACTGCCACTGCCTCCATTCCATTCAGCATTGCTGGCCTGATGACAGCTTTGTAGAGTTTCCCTTTGACTTTTGGGGCTACCTTTTTGCCTCACATGATGCCAGTCACTTTTCTCCAGCTGTTCCAACCAGCCCGGATCCTTTTGGCTACTTTTCTATTACTTCCTCCGTCTTCTTGTACAGTTGACCCCAAGTACTTAAACTCCATTACTTTTGATACCTCTTCTCCAAGTAGTGTAATTGTACCATTCTGCTGATGACTGTTGCTTATTCGGAGGTATTCAGTTTTTGTCCTGCTGACCTTCATGCCTCTCATTTCCAAGGCTCTCGTCCAATCCTCAAGATTTTGTTTCAATTCATCCCTCAACTCTTTACATAGGACACAGTTAGGCCTGTTTAAAATTAAAAATTACATGATTGCAATCCAATTGCAATTAGCCTTGACTAGATCCAAATGGTAGATAATACTACTAGTACTACTACTAATAATAATAATAATCCATAATTAATATTCGTCCAGGATATTAATGTTAGATTACGTTACATTAATGGCATTTAGTTCTTATCCAAAGCAACGTACATATATATATATATATATACACACATATATACACACACACACACACACACAATATAATGTAGAGCAGCCTGGGGGAGCACTTGGGGGTTAGGTGCCTTGCTAAAGGCACTTCAGCCATTCCTGCTGGTCCAGGGAATCAAACCAGCAACCTTTTGGTCCCAAGGCTGCTTCTCTAATCATTCGGCCATCGCTTCCCTAGATTAGCTCTAGTCTAACACATTAATGCTAACATTAGTGACTAGATTTTCAAGAGTCTAGATCTATTGGTCCTAACTTTTTGACTGTATTTGTTTAGTCCTACAACTTCTAGATCTACTTACGTTCTGGCAAAGAGGGATGCTAATTTTTGTGAGCCCCTTGCCACATTAACCAATTATTTTCTCTTTCGTTTGTACGCATTGCTGCTTTATAGGCTTACATTTACCTTTCTTCACTGACTCATTATTATAACAAGACAAAATGGTCGACAGAGCATGACTATGACCCTGTGCTAATAGTGTGCTGTGTTTGGTAAACACACGTTACTTTCACTGGAAGTCAGCATCATTCACTAGTACTCGTTAGGGCACACTTACTTTCTATTTCGGAACATATGTGCCAGGCACTTGGAAAGTTCTGGAAAATTATGAGAAGAGCACATTTAAATTTGGGCATGGCATTGGTATTTGAGGGCAGGGCGTGGCGCTCTGATGAAATAAACTGGCTGGAACACTGCTGTTCATAGTGCGTGCAACCAGGTTGATTTGATGCCACTCCATAAACGAGGAAGGAACTCATGGTTGAGAAGAGTACTCAAAGTTAACCAGTTGAAATTTCAAGTTGATGGGATTTACTGTGCCTTTTGTTGGTTGGAGGCAAAGAATTACAAGTTGCAACTCCACCTCAAATGCAACATAATTTTATCTCTGAAATGTTGCAGTACATTGCTCCTTCAGTGACATGTAATGCCCCAAGGACCATTTGCAGAGAAGCAGCCCCATATCACGTTGCTCTGACCTCTGTATTTCACTGAGGGTGTGGTGTTCTTAAGATAACAGCTGCAATCCTTCTTTCTCCAAACATGATGAGCTGAATTATTGTTCTCTATATAACTGCTGTTCCTGCTGCTTTCAGGTTCATCCTTCAACTCTTTTTGATTGACTGCTGTCTTCTCTGTTACCTTGTTCTTCATTCCTTTCACAGCACACTGTGAAATCTGGCATGGTACACCCATCAGGGGAGGAATAGTTGTGGTTCCATGAACCTTCACTTCCATATTATCAAAATAATTTCTGCTGACAGATGCAGGGCTGGGCGGCACGGTGGTGTAGTGGTTAGCGCTGTCGCCTCACAGCAAGAAGGTCCTGGGTTCGAGCTCCGGGGCCGGCGAGGGCCTTTCTGTGTGGAGTTTGCATGTTCTCCCCGTGTCCGCGTGGGTTTCCTCCGGGTGCTCCGGTTTCCCCCACAGTCCAAAGACATGCAGGTTAGGTTAACTGGTGACTCTAAATTGACCGTAGGTGTGAATGTGAGTGTGAATGGTTGTCTGTGTCTATGTGTCAGCCCTGTGATGACCTGGCGACTTGTCCAGGGTGTACCCTGCCTTTCGCCCGTAGTCAGCTGGGATAGGCTCCAGCTTGCCTGCGACCCTGTAGAAGGATAAAGCGGCTAGAGATAATGAGATGAGATGAGATGCAGGGCTTTCCACAAGCGCCGGCTGCCGGCCATACAGCCGACTACACAATTAAGTCCAGCCGGCTACTTTAATGACTATTATTTTTGTAGCCCACAGGCTCTAAATATTAATTTTTGATTTTAATAAAATTAAATGTTTATCTAACGGACTGACAATGTCAAACTGAACCGCACTCATTTAAGTTGTGATTCGCACTGTTTGTACCGATAATAACCACAAATTCCCCGCCAACTTCGTTGATCAAGGGAGAGTAACTTCGTCCGCGGCCCCGACATGTGGTGTGTGCGTGCACTCAGCGGAGGCAGTAGTGTGTCGGGCCGTCAGAGGAGACATCGGAGGGAACAGAAGCAGAGATAACGCTTATTTTGCCTCCGGTAAACCAGTCTTCTCTTGTTCAATTACGTGCTGGCATCAAAAGACACCGCTGGTTGTAAATGAAACCAAACTGAGTGGTTGGAGTGTATTTTCATACACAAATGGAGAAATGTTCGCTGAGTGTTTGATTGTGTAGCCACCACTGCAGACCGTTGTCGTTGTTAATTCATAGCATGCTGAGTTGCGTGAATGTGTCATGCACCGAAAATAAGAGATTTACAAGCCAGGAACGCCTCATGATGCAATACGCAAGAAAAGAAAGAAGATTTACTACCATTTTACTTTGTATTTGAGTAAAGTGAATAAATAAATGGTCTGTGGAAAATACATTTAATCCTGGGAACTGCGTGCACAGGAGTTTATTTTGTGTTTACTAAACACAAAATAACCCCCCTGGCTGGCTACTTATTTGTCATGGCTGGCTAGTATGAGCCTTAGTGGAAAGCCCTGCAGATGTTTCAAGGTGCTGACTGCAAAGTCATCTGAAATTTTCAAAATTTTTTTTGTACTACTGTGCATGGCATTTTCCTATGTCTCGCAAGAACATCATCATGCAGACAAGATGTGATCATTTTGATGTGCTGAAGGCCGCTTTCCTCTGTTTTGGGACCATTTTCCTACCTCTTGAAGTAAACAGTATGGCCCTACGGAAATTGCCAAATGCGAGGAGCTTTGACTAATTAGCATAACTATGGAACTGGGTCACACCAAGATGGCAATGCACGTAAAACATCATGCCGATTAAAAATTTAGATTATACCAGCAGATCACATGACATCCAAAAGCTGAAACATGCAGGCATCACAGATCCATATAATTCACCCACAAATGTATTTAATTATTATTTATTCTGCCCACTGTATGCATACTCTCTCCCTCGGTGTGTGTGTTTGGGCCGTGCCGCGTGTATGTTCGCTGCTTCAGAGGAGCTAAACGCAGAGGAGCAATTTCACTGTGCTTGAGAGTACATGTGACAAAAATAAAGGCTTCTTCTTCTTAAATTTACCCACAAATGTATTTATTCTACTTGAAGTGTTCGGCAAACTAGCTACCGGATTTGGGACACTACAACATCCTGAACTATTTAGTATTTGGACTTCTAAATACACCGGAGATGCTAAAGACAGACAAAAATACAGATGTCTCAATATTTCAAGGCAGGTTTGCTGCATGCTGGAATGTTATGGGAAATTCCCGATAAAGAAAAACACCTTATTATGACAAAGGCAAGCTTAAACATAGTCTTCTAACAGTAATAAACAAGCCAGGGCCTAGATCTAGCATAATTTATGGTGTTTAGCCTTGTCTACATTACCAGTACATAATAAACATGCTGCTAGTCTCACCAAGCATTAGGTTTAATAAAATACATCGCGTCCAAAGCCCACATCCAGATGTACATTTTAACATTACACAGAGATTTCACACTAACCGGATATAAAATGTTCTCCACACACACGTGAATGCTTTGTTGGCATCCAGGCTTCCTGCTTAACTGCAGCTTGCCATTTTTCTCATCTTTCTGCGTTCGCTGGGAAGCGGTGAAAAGTTAAACCAGGCTTATCCCCACATCTGTTATTACATTCAAAAGCAATACAGGTCTCTGGCATTGTTCTTTTAGATGTAACTTCTACAAGTTTATCTGTAGATGTTTACTGAATTGGGCTGTAAAGTCACTCGTGTACACTTGTGCCAATTGTTGTCAAACACAAAGCTTGGCTGAATAAACAAATCCACGGTTACGATGACATCATGTTAAAGGCCCATATAACTCCATACTCGCTACCATGGAGTCAAGCCCATGCATTCTAAGGCTGATAGCTAAACACTAGCAGCAATAATTTAGTTATCTGTCCAGAAAAATTACACGTCATCTAACCTTGCCCCATCTTGCACTTGCACTCATTAGGCAGGCTTTCCTTTTAGCTCGTGGGAGAGCAGAGTCCACCATGTTTGCCCACGCTGACTTGTTTTCGTTAAAAGTAGGTCAAACATGCCCCACGGTGGTCATGTGATATTGCTGCTCGCTTGCTTCAGCAATTTTCAGAATCGTAAAACGCGGGACACATTTTATATCGGCAAAACAGTGACATACAGGATACATGGTGTGTGCAGCAGAGAAACATCTTGAAACTCCAACAGCAATAGAAAATTTTGCCCAGAATTCAACTTTGCAGCCAGCACCTTTAACCTCTTTGCTATTGTGCTGTAGCTTTTCTGTGTGAATGTTGTTTAATAAATGATGTCCCTGAGAACTTCAGGAAGCTCCTTCACCTTCACTGTAATTACTACTTACTGTATAGCATGCAGGATTATTATTATTAAGTGTATGGGCGGCATGGTGGTGTAGTGGTTAGCGCTGTTGCCTCACAGCAAGAAGGTCCGGGTTCGAGCCCTGTGGCCGGCGAGGGCCTTTCTGTGCGGAGTTTGCATGTTCTCCCCGTGTCCGCGTGGGTTTCCTCCGGGTGCTCCGCTTTCCCCCACAGTCCAAAGACATGCAGGTTAGGTTAACTGGTGACTCTAAATTGACCGTAGGTGTGAATGTGAGTGTGAATGGTTGTCTGTGTCTATGTGTCAGCCCTGTGATGACCTGGCGACTTGTCCAGGGTGTACCCCGCCTTTCGCCCGTAGTCAGCTGGGATAGGCTCCAGCTTGCCTGCGACCCTGTAGAACAGGATAAAGCGGCTAGAGATAATGAGATGAGATTATTAAGTGTCTGAATACTTTTCTCTTCTGTCAATTTTGTTGTTTTTTTTTAAACATAACTTTACACACACCATTTTTGCTCTTATTTACAAGTACAAAGTCAAAAGATGTGTGTAACTTTGAAGTGGATATATACAGAGGAAAAAAAAAATCACAAAAAATAGCTCTGTGGAGAAAAATAAAAAAAAGTCTCTCATCTCATTATCTCTAGCCACTTTATCCTGTTCTACAGGGTCACAGGCAAGTATGGTGATCAGCTCTGCTACATTATCCCTGGTCTAGACAATATAAATGTGGATGTGATATAAGCATGATCATAAACAGGAGCAAAGATACAAAATATACATCTTTACTTCTTCTGTCAGATTGATCAATCCCTCTTTAACCATATCTATACCTTGACATAGCTGGGATAAGCTTGTAAACAAAAGGAAATATTCACATTTAGCCTATAGTAACACTGAAGAACAGGTCATTTCTAACTACACTGTATACAAATAGATTGTGCAGTGTTATCTAGAGTTAGTGCAAAACATTTAAATAAGTATAGGTAATTGTATGGGGCAGAGTAAAGTTAAAGGAACAGTCCACCGTATTTCCATAATGAAATATGCTCTTATCTGAATTGAGACGAGCTGATCCGTACCTATCCGAGCTTTGCGCGACCTCCCAGTCAGTCAGACGCAGTCAGATGCGCTGTCACTCCTGTTAGCAATGTAGCTAGGCTCAGCATGGCCAACGGTATTTTTTGGGGCTGTAGTTAGATGCGACCAAACTCTTCCGCGTTTTTCCTGTTTACATAGGTTTATATGACCAGTGATATGAAACAAGTTCAGTTACACAAATTGAAACGTAGCGATTTTCTATGCTATGGAAAGTCCGCACTATAATGACAGGCGTACTAACACCTTCTGCACGCTTCGGCAGCGCATTGATACGGAGCTCAGATATCAATGCGCTGCTGAAGCGCGCAGAAGGTGTTAGTACGCCTGTCATTATAGTGCGGACTTTCCATAGCATAGAAAATCGCTACGTTTCAATTTGTGTAACTGAACTTGTTTCATATCACTGGTCATATAAACCTATGTAAACAGGAAAACCGCGGAAGAGTTTGGTCGCATCTAACTACAGCCCCAAAAAATACCATTGGCCATGCTGAGCCTAGCTACATTGCTAACAGGAGTGACAGCGCGTCTGACTGACTGGGAGGTCGCGCAAAGCTCGGACAGGTACGGAGCAGCTCGTCTCAATTCAGATAAGAGCATATTTCATTATGGAAATACGGTGGACTGTTCCTTTAAGGATCAATTTCACGAGTGATTTTGCGACTCGGGCAATTTCAAAACTTTGAAATCACGAGTGAAATTGATCCTTAATTTTACGAGGAACCATACAATTACTTGTTTATAATATATAGGGCCAAATTCATAGTTTGGAAGCCATTCAAGTTCACAACATTTGTCATTCACGTTTTCTGAACCAATCAGGGCGCAAGACTATCTTGCACATTTGAATCAGTTTCTAAAGCATTCCTTGTTTTCGCAAATCTCTCAATTTTCCCTAGAGGACTTTTCGTGATTCTTGAAAAGTAACATCTTTCAGGATTGATCCCGGATATTTCTCTGGCCTCAGATGCCGATCCAATGCTGTCTGCATTACTTTAAGAGAGTCTCGTTCATAGTTTTCCCCATTTTCTTTCCTCACTTCTGCATAAAACTGCGATAGCACCTTGTCTAACTCACAGCATTCATATGCCACTAGAGAGTCGTTTATTTGTCTTTCTGCAGCCCATTTCTTAAACACGGATTCATACTGTGTTTCCGCTATGTACAATTGGCTGCGGCGGGCCGCCGCACCTTGATTTTTGCCGCCGCACCTTCAGGAATACCCTGAGGAGCTTGCCCAGTCTTTGCGTTTGGGGCGAAGCGCAGTTCCACTGGCCGAGCTAGCAGTTACTTGATTGGTTTCCACGGGTCGCCGTGGGCTCTGATTGGACAACGTTCCGCCTGGAGCAGCATAGCCAAGCCAACCTGAGGTAAACTAACTGCTACGCGGCTGTCACTTTAGCTGTCAAATTGGGAAAGGTAAGTGTTGGCAACAATTCTTGAAAAGTAGACAGCAGATGTTATGTTACCTTATATTTCCAATGTTACTTGAAATTATGTTTCGTTATGGCACATAATAACGTTATGTAAAACTATGTTAGGCCACGTTATGTTACATACTGAGTACTGACTACTGCTGAGACGTCTCGTTTGGCCTCCCGGTCTTCTGTGGTAGATTAGTCCGTTCACAAACTGAGGGGATGAATATCCACATGTAAACAACTACATAGATCTTCTAGATAGATTATCGTTTGGCATTTTCCAGATATAGTTCGTGAGAAATGTAAGGGCAGTTTTTTCGATTTCATTACAGCCTATCGCCAGAGTGCTAGTTTTTATTTGAGCTTAATTAAGTCGACTGATAACGTCAACGCGATATCTTTCAATTGCAGATGAGCTTGTTGAAGTATTTCGCCAAAAAAAGAAAGGTGACAGATGAAGAAACTGGGCAGGTAAGATTCATTCGTGCAAAATAAAAGTCATTCGAGCTAGGGATGGGCATTCGATTACGTTTTCTTCGCCGATTGTCGGGAGAATTAACGATGAATAATCGAATAATAATTAACATCTTTATATTAAAGTAATCATAATTATTGCTATAATTTATCCCATTAGATTCCATGGCGGCCGGCGTCGGCCGTATTGTATCCCATAGCGGCCGGCGTCGGTGTTTTAATAGGCTATATAGGTGAACGGACGACGCCATCATCCCATTTACAGATAAGCCTAAATACTCTTAAGATCAATATTTCAGACCCTCTTCGGTTTATTTTCATAATAAAAACACGTCTTTGTAATCAATTATTTTTAGATATTTTAGTTTTACTATAGATCTTGCGGTTTGCGAGCCGTCCTTGGATACAAACCACAGGTTCTATCTGAATACACTAAATATCGAAACTCTCTCTCACTCTGCATCCGTCTGTCTCTTTGTGGATCTAATTCAGAACATGGATCAGCTTAACATTTTGAAAACACTGGCATGTCAGCATGACGAGTGGTGCAAACTGTACCCATCCTTAAGCAAGCTGGCAGCAATAGCCCTGACTGTGCCAGTGTCAAGCATGAATTGTGAGAGAGATTTCTCCACAATGAACAGGGCAAGTATAACACTTTGCTATATAAAAACAATATGGGCACACAATAAATATTCCTCATTTCGTTCATATAGTCTGTTCTGTCTGATGCCTAACAGGTGAAAACAGACATCAGAAACAGACTGCAGGGGGACCATCTGGCTGCATGCATGCGCCTCAGCATCAATGGACCCCAGTCAGCGAGTTCCCCTATGAGCGAGCCTTAGAGCTATTTAAAAAAAAAAAAAAAAACAGGAAAATTAAGTGCTCTGAGCCAGCCTGCAAACTTTGCCACTGACATGTTTATGTGTGATTTCCAATAAATGTGTACTTTGTGAGATTTATGTTCAGGGGGTGGGGGTAAGGGGTCGCTCTGGGGTTAGGTGTGGGGGGAATTTAGTCTCCCTGACTGTTTTCTAAATTGCCTTGCTCTGCAGGTTATGCTTGTTCTTTCAAGACTAGGTTTATTCATTTATTCCCTTACAAAGGGTCACCATTTTAGAGTGCGTTTTGTCAACAAATTTCTCAGAATGCTCCCGTATCCTCGTACCGGGGTGGGACGTCTGAGCGCAGGTCTTGCCACCGCACCTTCAAACATTTTCTAGGGGAAACACTGTCGTACTTTTTTTGGTATTTTCATTTTCGCTTGCAGCTTTCAATTGGTTTATCATTTCTTCGTCAAATGTAGCGAAACGCAGCATTGCTGAGTCAGCAGAGTCAGCCATTTTGTTGACAAAATTTGCTAAATTTTGTAACTGTAACCAAGCAACGAACTAGCCAATAGCATTTCAGAAATACGGCCCCGTGTTAAGGAAAAAAAAAAAAAGCCCTCCTTGATTGACCAATCAGAATTGAGTAATTTGGCCCTATGTATTATAAAGCTATTTATAGCTACTACAACAACACCGCTACAAACCCTTCCTACAATCTTTAAAAATTAAATATTCACTGACAAGGCTGCCACATTGCCGCTGGTATTGTTAATGAGGCGTCCCAAACACAGAAATGGCCTTAGTGAAACTGTCACGCTGCCAAAATAGCAGTATCAGTTTGCACTAAAATCAGTGAGGGTGGATTTATTATAGGACAAACAAACTAGCTCCTAGTAAACTCGAATGTATCACCGAGCAAAACTGAAAAGTTCCAAAACCTCAAAGATAATTATATTCAAAAGCAAATCACAGGTATAATTACATTTACTAGCAAGTTGTGCTGATTTTGTAGTTTGAAATTCGCGTAAACATGTATTTCTATAATTCGGTGAGGCAGCCGTTTTGCCAAAAACGGGTTGTTTTGGCTATTCTAGTGCACTTATGCTACTTCCAGCTCCAGCAGGACAAACTAACATCGCTTCTTAAGCGCCTGTCACGAGAAAACCGCAAAGAAAAATAACTCGCGTTAACTAGCTAGCTAGCCGTCCAGCTAACGCGGTTATAGTCCAAACCATATTGACAGGAAATTTAAGTGTCACGGATTACTAAACTACGGTTTATACAGCTTGAAATACGCAGTTTTACGGTGCCCGAAGTTAATGTAGTTTGTTTTCTAACTTGCCAGAACACAAACCTCCATGTCGTTAGTCATCAGCAGTCCTACCTGCTGTTCCTGCTGTATTTGGTCTCGCTGCTCCCAGAATGAAGGATGAGTGACCAACTTTCGTTTGCTGTTGATATCAACTATTTCCAAGCAGCAACCGTCTACACATAGCAGTCGCATGACCAGAAAATATGTAGCTTAAGTTGTATTCTCCTTGTTGACCGTCACATTACTTCAGTCCACTATATCCGATTTGCCTTCTTACATGGTAGCCCGCTGCTAGCAAGCTAGCTAAGCTAATACGCGTCGCTTTTTTTTTTAAAGAGGTACAAACTTATTAACATATAGATAATAACACACTCCCGTTGTTATTTCTTCTGTTCTAACTAAGAGAAGAAGCTAAAAATCGTTGACAAAGTATCCAACTAAACTTTGGCTCAATCTTGCTTTGCTCACAGGATTGACAGCAGAAGCACACATACACTACACGTCAAGCATGGCGTGACGAAGACTGGGCGTGGCCTAATGACGCAAGTTACCTATTATTATTATTAGCAGTCGTAGTATTTGTTGATTATTTAATATATCATATTATTATTTAGTATTTACATTTACGGCGTTGGGCAGATGCCTTTATCCGGAGCGACTCTCTCTCTCTCTCTCAAACACAACAGTTGAGCAGTTGAGGGTCTTCATCATCCACGTGTCATACTTGGAAGCTTTGAAAACAACATGATATTTTCTTTGAGACGGCCGAGGCCGGTTCTAGTCCCTTACAGCGGAGTAGCCATACAAAAACAGAATGGATTGGTTGAGATTATTTAAAATATAACTCGGCTAGCTTGATAATAGGCCTTATCTTCAATTTCACGTGACAAAATATGATCTATGACCTAGGATGTCGCCACATTGTTGTTGCGGATGGGTTCTCATCTCATTATCTCTAGCCGCTTTATCCTGTTCTACAGGGTCGCAGGCAAGCTGGAGCCTATCCCAGCTGACTACGGGCGAAAGGCGGGGTACACCCTGGACAAGTCACCAGGTCATCGCAGGGCTGACACATAGACACAGACAACCATTCACACTCACATTCACACCTACGGTCAATTTAGAGTCACCAGTTAACCTAACCTGCATGTCTTTGGACTGTGGGGGAAACCGGAGCACCCGGAGGAAACCCACACGGACACGGGGAGAACATGCAAACTCCGCACAAGGCCCTCGCCGGCCACGGGGCTCGAACCCAGACCTTCTTGCTGTGAGGCAACAGTGCTAACCACTACACCACCGTGCCGCCCCTGTGGATGGGTTTTCAAACGTAAAACAGAGGAATATCACCGGTATTGAACAAGAGTCATCAGGAGATGATATATCCCCTGGCCCCCCACATGAAACCCCACTCCAAATTTAAGATAAGATAAGATAGCCTTTTATTATCCCACAAGGGGAAATTTGCATTGTTACAGCAGCAAAATATATATAAAGAGTTATATATAAAGGGTTCTCATCTCATTATCTCTAGCCACTTTATCCTGTTCTACAGGGTCGCAGGCAAGCTGGAGCCTATCCCAGCTGACTACGGGCGAAGGGCGGGGTACACCCTGGACAAGTCGCCAGGTCATCACAGGGCTGACACATAGACACAGACAACCATTCACACCTACGGTCAATTTAGAGTCACCAGTTAACCTAACCTGCATGTCTTTGGACTGTGGGGGAAACCGGAGCACCCGGAGGAAACCCACGCGGACACGGGGAGAACATGCAAACTCCGCACAAGGCCCTCACCGGCCACGGGGCTCGAACCCGGACCGTCTTGCTGTGAGGCAACAGTGCTAACCACTACACCACCGTGCCGCCCCTGTGGATGGGTTTTCAAACGTAAAACAGAGGAATATCACCGGTATTGAACAAGAGTCATCAGGAGATGATATATCCCCTGGCCCCCCACATGAAACCCCACTCCAAATTTAAGATAAGATAAGATAGCCTTTTATTATCCCACAAGGGGAAATTTGCATTGTTACAGCAGCAAAATATATATAAAGAGAAAAAGATAAGGCAGTGAAGGAGTAGTGCAAAAGTACTAAGTATACAAAAAAAGAATATCTATAAAAGAAATAAACTACAAAATTTAGAGATAAAAAAATTAACAAATTAACAGGTTTGTAGATATACAGTTAACATAAATGTGTTACGAAGGTGGAATTGCACGTGTAAGTATTGCACATGTAAGTAGGTACAGTGCTCAGCGTAAATGAGTCCACCCCCTTTGAAAAGTAACATTTTAAACAATATCTCAATGAACACAAACAATTTCCAAAATGTTGAAAAGACAAAGTTTAATATAACATCTGTTTAACTTATAACGGGAAAGTAAGGTTAATAATATAAACTTAGATTACACATTTTTCAGTTTTACTCAAATTAGGGTGGTGCAAAAATGAGTACACCCCACAACAAAAACTACTACATCTAGTACTTTGTATGGCCTCCATGATTTTTAATGACAGCACCAAGTCTTCTAGGCATGGAATGAACAAGTTGGCGACATTTTGCAGCATCAATCTTTTTCCATTCTTCAACAATGACCTCTTTTAGTGACCGGATGCTGGATGGAGAGTGATGCTCAACTTGTCTCTTCAGAATTCCCCAAAGAAAATAATTTCTTTACACCACAAAGGTGAAGGCTACAAGAAGATCAGCAAAACTTTACTTATCAGTCAGAACACTGTAGCAAAAGTGGTACAAAATTTTAAGAAAGATGGAACTGCAACCATCTCACAGAGACATCCAGGTCGTCCACGTAAGTTAACACCTTGACAGGAGCGTCTTCTGATGAGAAGGGTTGAAGAAAATCGGCATGCAAGTTCACTGCAGTTATCTAAAGAAGTAGAAAGTCAAACTGGGGTGACTATTTCCCGTGACACAATACGGCGTACACTGCAGAGGAATGGCATGCATGGATGCCGTCCATGAAAGAAGCCTCTCCTAAAGCCCAGGCACAAAAAAGCCCGCCTAGAGTTTACCAGGGCCCATGCTGACAAAGATGAAGACTACTGGGACTCTATACTCTGGAGTGATGAGACCAAGATAAATGTTTTTGGAACTGATGGCTTCAAAACTGTATGGCGTCACAAAGGTGAGGAATACAAAGAAAAATGCATGGTGCCTCCAGTGAAACATGGTGGTGGCAGTGTCCTTATGTGGGGCTGCATGAGTGCTGCTGGTGTCGGGGAGCTGCATTTCATTGATGGCATCATGAATTCACAGATGTATTGCTCTATACTGAAAGAGAAGATGCTACCATCACTCCGTGCCCTTGGTCATCGTGCACTTTTCCAACATGACAATGATCCTAAACACACATCTAAGGCCACTGTTGGATTTCTGAAGAAGAACAGGGTGAAAGTGATTCAGTGGCCAAGTATGTCTCCTGATCTGAACCCAATCGAACACCTATGGGGAATTCTGAAGAGACAAGTTGAGCATCACTCTCCATCCAGCATCCAGTCACTAAAAGAGGTCATTGTTGAAGAATGGAAAAAGATTGATGTTGCAAAATGTCACCAACTTGTTCATTCCATGCCTAGAAGACTTGGTTCTGTCATTAAAAATCATGGAGGCCATACAAAGTACTAGATGTAGTAGTTTTTGTTGTGGGGTGTACTCATTTTTGCACCACCCTAATTTGAGTAAAACTGAAAAATGTGTAATCTAAGTTTATATTATTAACCTTACTTTCCCGTTATAAGTTAAACAGATGTTATATTAAACTTTGTCTTGTCAACATTTTGGAAATTGTTTGTGTTCATTGAGATATTGTTTAAAATGTTACTTTTCAAAGGGGGTGTACTCATTTACGCTGAGCACTGTATATTGCACAAGAGTCATTTTAACCATGTGTAGCTAGCAGTTCACTGTAAAGTACTGATGCTGATAGTCAGTGCACACAGTATACGTTCAGAAGGGTTTCTATGAATGTAGACGTGATTTGGACAGTATTGTTCATTATTGTGAGGAGTGTCTGGTGCTGTGCTTGGTGAGGTGCCGGTTGTACAGTTTCACAGCAGTAGGGAGGAAGGAGCTGCTGTATCTCTCCTTAACACCGCAGATGGAGGAGTCGGTCACTGAAGGAGCTGCGCAGTGCTGCTACTGTCTCCTGCAGTGGATGGGAGGTGTTCGCCATCAAGGATGACAACTTGGCCAACATGCTCCTCTCCCCCACTATGTCCACTGAGTCCAGTGCACATCCCGGGACAGATCCTGCCCTCCTAATCAGCTTGTTAAGTTTTTTCCTCTCAGCTGTTGTGATACTGCTTCCCCAACAGACAACTCCATAGAATATGGCTAATGCTACCACAGAGTCATAAAAAGAGTTCAGAAGTGGACCCTGAACTCCAAAGGCCCTGAGCCTCCTCAGCAGGTAGAGTCTGCTTTGGCCTTTCTTGTACAGGGCGTGTGTGTGATCAGTTGAATTGGTTGCCATGGAAATATGAGGGGAAAAAAATCACAGAATGTCATAAGGCACAACTCCTCTAGCCACTTAACATAACTGTCAGGTTTCGTGAAAAAAATTCCTCATAGTTTTTGAGTTATGCTCTGGAAACTAAAATGTTTACAGACGGACAGACAGACAGACAGACAGATGGGCAGAGCGGTAGCTATCCCCCCGCATTATATGCCGGGGGGGATAACAAGGGAATTTCTAGCTATTGAAAAGACCAGGGGCTAAGTCAAGTTTTCCTGGGGCTTGTATTTTTTAAGGGAGATTGGTATAGATAGGTTGGGGAGGTTATGTCTAAATGGACAAGAAATATTATCACCCACACACATTTGAAGTTTATGATATATTTATTACGGATTTTTGCACTGCTCTTTTTAAGTTCATGTAGTTCACTTCAGTTTCTGTTTCCTTATTACTAAGTTATTATCAACACCCATAATGTCTCAGGAAACTGAGGCATGTGTTAATTGACTATTAAATATCACTAGTAAAATGTATCATCAGTTTAATTATATATATATATATATATATATATATATATATATATATATATATATATATATATATATATACACTGTAAACCCGAATAAGTTGAGTTTACTTTAAACAATTGAGGAAAGTGGTTGCCTTAAAAAAAATAAGTAATTATTAATGATTGAATTGAGTACCTTAAACTTACAATCTTCTGGTAAGTTTAAGGTACTCAATTCAATCATTTAATAATTACTTATTTTTTTTAAGGCAACCACTTTCCTCAATTTTTTTAAGTAAACTCAACTTATTCGGGTTTACAGTGTATATAAATTTCTCACTCACATAAAGACAAAGGCTACATTATTATATTACATTTAAAATCCCAGATGACATCCCATCTCACAAGATTATGATCATATAAATATGTCTTCCAAGTTTCTCTCACACATGCACACACATACACATAAATACCATTTTCTCCAACACATCCAGGCTCAGCTGACTACAGCAGCTCATTTGTGGTGTCTAGATAGCACAAATTTATATTGACATTAATATTGCGTGGCAAAACAAAAAAAGCTATTTTATCCCTATATGTGACTAATATGCCAAAGGCTGGCTATGGGATGGTCAGCTGGCTGGTTCTGCATAGGCATTAAAACATATGATTAAATTATGTCAGGGCAACTATTGGTGTCTCCATGAAAGATTATCAAAATTTTGAATGTGCACTGTGCAGTGCTCAATTATGTCCTCTCCTTCCCCCATGTTCCCCCTTCACCCCCTTCATCTTCAGATGCTGCAAGTCTGTTTCAGTCAGTTTTCTATTAATCTCTTACATTTTTTGAAGGCGAAAATACCCGGGGCTATAGCCCTGAGTGATAGGGTCCAACAATGCCACTGGTATTGAAAATAGCAAATTGCTACTTTGCACAGGGGCTTCTGGGAAGGGTGAGCTGGCTTCTTTAAGGGCCTTGCTTGAGGGCCCAGCAGTGGCAGCTTGGTGGTTTTGGGATTTTAACTCATGACCTTCCAATCAGTAGGCCAACATCTTAACTCAGTGAGCTACCGCATGTATTAGTCTCATCTTACTTTATGCTGAGATCAGACTACACAATTCAGCCTGATTTGTCATGGCCGACAAATTTCCAGCAACAGCCCAAAAATGAACGTTAGGAATGACAAACAAGCTTTGTAGTGTAACATAATCAAAGATACCCCATGACACATTGACAAAAAGTGTAGCATGTCAGATTTTTTTGCATTTTCTTGCCTAGTTTGAAAATTCCTATAGTTGGTTGGAATCAAGCTTGTAGTGTTGCTAGTCTCCTGAACAAAACACAACAAAAATGTATGGCACGATGATGACCTAATCTGACATGGTGATTATCGTGAAAGGTAAAAATATTGTGTAGTCTGATCCCGGCAATAGTTAAATTTTGGTTGTGTTAGATGCGTCAGTCTATAAACAAGGAGAACTGGTAGTGGATTATTAGTGTGTGTGGGTATAAACTGACTTTTGAAGAATGAATCACTGCTGATAAAATTAAATGTTTATGGTATGTGTTTGGATGATGATTATTAATTATACTGTAGGTTAACTACCAGAACTAAGATGCAGCTGTCCTGCCTGGTTCAAAATAATGGACTGTATGCAGTTAATTCAAATTATTTTTTAAAAGCTTTATCTTAAATACAAATGAAAATATATATGAGTCTAGGTAGGCGTTAATTGGTATGTTGACGTTGCTAAAGGCAATTATTAATGTTTTGGTACTTGAGACCGATCTTGGTCTTAAGACAACTTAAGACCAAGTTGTCTTATCGCAGTCTTGTCATAAACTCAGGTTAATCTTTACTTGGTCTTATCTTGGCCTATGAAGACTTTAAATATATATATATATATATATATATATATATATATATATATATATATATATATATATATATATATATATATATATATATATATTTACATCACCTGAGACCAAAACATAATTTCCATTTCCATGTTCTATTCAATGTACAAATAGGTTACGGTATGAAATTTCTGCTAAGGTATAAAATGTAAATGTCTAACTCATCATGTGTAGTTACAGCATGTGAAATTTCTTCATCTTCTTATATTTAAAATAATATAGCACATGTACTTGTAAAGCACAATTGTATTTGGTCTCAGAAAGTTGTATGACCAAAAAAAAAAAAAGCCAAATATATTTTAATGCATTTTAGTTACCTGATGTGTGCTTAAAGCAAAGAAAATGTGCTTTGATTTGCAAATCTTGACATGTGCTGTACTGCTATACTGTTGCCGTGCTATTGTACTGTTTTAAAATCTTTTTAAAAACTTTCCTATTAGTAGCAAACTCGGTATCATTTCATTCAGCTCACACATCCTTCATAACCCCATGTGGGGTTTATGTAGCAATGATATAAACAAGGATTACACTGCAGCACTTGCTAGAAGAATGGCCTATGCTTTACATGTCCTATGTCCTGTGGACGTATTTGTACAAAATGATTATACCAAAGTACATGGGTTATTTTGGTTAATCCAACAGAACTTTCATGTCAGGTTCGGAAAATACTACAACCAGCTAATTACCACATTTGAGTATCTGGTCTTGGTCTTGACATGGGGGTGAAATATTCATCTTTTGCTTGCAACAAGCTAGCCAGCAAACTGTGATGTCTGGCATATATTTTTCTCCTCATGTGCAGTGAATGTTACATCTATAACAGGTGAATATGTCAATATAGTGACCAGTCTAAAGCAAATGCTTGTACAACCCCAAATAAGAAAAGGTTGGGACAGTATAGGAAATGGAAATTAAAAAAAGAAAGCAGTGATTTCTAAATTTACTTTGACTTGTATTTCTTTGCAGACAGTCTTTCAATTTTATGCAGCCAATCAACAACAGTTGTGGCACGTGACGACACAGCATGACAAACCCGCCTAGTTTTGTCAATAGGCAAATATATTCTAGCCCATTTTGGTGACATTTCCATAATACATTGCCAGTAGGCAAGTTACAGACTCAGTTGCAGGTCTAATGAACATGAATGAAGTGGATTATTTACTCTATCTTTATTGTTCCACTAAAATATATTTGGAGGAGAAATTGAAAGTTGATTGATTAGACAATGTGTGCTCAGTCGAAGTCCAAAGTGCACAAAAGGACAGATGACAAAACCACAAGTTTAGGTTTTTTTTGTTGTTGTTGTTTGAACAAAAGGGTTACAAGTTTTCTGTGTACCATGTTTACCATGTTTGTTATTCAGATGTGTTAAAAGTTTGAAAAAAAAAATTTTATATATATATATATATATATATATATATATATATATATATATATATATATATATATATATATATATATATACAGGGTGCAATTTGTCAAAAAACCAGAAGGGGGGATGTTTTTTTTTTAATCATGAAACTTCACAAAATTAAGGTAACAATAGGCTAACAGCTCAATAACATCCGATGATATCAAATGAATAACACTAAATGAAAATGAACACTAAACCAGAGATAGTAAATTCATCTTCCTATCAATCTGACTAAATACACGAACACTAACACAACAAAGTTCGCATTGCTTGTCGCGTTGCTGTGATGTTTCTCTCCCTCCGGATTAAATGGACAGTGACTTGAAAATCACTAAAATACATGAATACTAAATGAACAGTTTGCTCTGATGGCGCAGTTCACATTGTGCGCAGCTTCCCGATTTAAACTGTTTTTTTCTCATCCTTATACTTCCTGTTTCATGGACTGTAACGGATTTGCTTATTTAGTAATTTTAATACAGAATTTACTTTGAAATTATAATCAGACACTCCAACGCCCCCCCCCCCCCCCCCCCCCCCCAAAAAAAAAAAAAAAAAATCGGCCGTGAAAAAGGCGGCATCCGCCAAAAGGCGCGCTGTTTGCATCCCTGCATAGAACGCAAAGATATTATTATCTACAATGTATCTATTTGCTGGGGACATTCGTGAACATCAAAGCTGCCACTTCGGGTCATTTTGAAAGTGAGTGCAATGTAGACCATAGAAAACTGTGTCACAACATGCCTGTCATGTCAACTTTTTTTTTGGCTTGTTTGTTTTATTGACGGGGTTGTCCCCGAGGATTTTTTTTCAGCAGAGATAAAAACCAGAGGGGGGGATGATCCCCACCATCCCCCCCAGCAAATCGCACCCAGTATATATATATATATATATATATATATATATATATATATACAGGGTGTCCCAAAACATGTACTCAGTCTTTAAATTACAATAAATGCATTGTTTATTAACTTAGAAACAAGATTAATGGTTAAATGCATAAATGGATAAATGCATGTTTACAAATGACAACCACCGCGATCCAAACACAGCCAATATTGTGGACCAATGGATTCAACAGCGTTACAAATCATTTCATTTGGAACTGCAAGACATTGCCTTTCAGTTGCCTCTTTCATCTCGACTGTTGCTGGTTTTGAGCCATAAACCATATCATAAAAAGAAGTCCATTGGAGTGAGGTCTGGGGAACGTGCAGGGAATTCAACACTACCTCTTCACCCAATCCATCTGTTCACACACACACACACACACACACTATATATATATATATATATATATATATATATATATATATATATATATATATATATATATATATATAATTCACTTAAAAAATACCACCAGCTGCCACTGACTGGCACCATTGGCTAAAATGAGTGAAAAGGTTACGAAAAATGTCTCTCAGATTAAATAACTTAATTTTACGCTGACAATATGAGAAAAAATGTAACTGTAATTATTCATTCCAAGAAAAAATTCAAAGATATAGAACCATATATTAGAACTACCACCACCTCTATAAATTTGTATAAATAAATACAACCCCGATTCCAAAAAAGTTGGGACAAAGTACAAATTGTAAATAAAAATGGAATGCAATAATTTACAAATCTCAAAAACTGATATTGTATTCACAATAGAACATAGACAACATATCAAATGTCAAAAGTGAGACATTTTGAAATTTCATGCCAAATATTGGCTCATTTGAAATTTCATGACAGCAACACATCTCAAAAAAGTTGGGACAGGGGCAATAAGAGGCTGGAAAAGTTAAAGGTACAAAAAAGGAACAGCTGGAGGACCAAATTGCAATTCATTAGGTCAATTGGCAATAGGTCATTAACATGACTGGGTATAAAAAGAGCATCTTGTGGCAGCAGCTCTCAGAAGTAAAGATGGGAAGAGATCACCAATCCCCCCTAATTCTGCGCCGACAAATAGTGGAGCAATATCAGAAAGGAGTTCGACAGTGTAAAATTGCAAAGAGTTTGAACATATAATCATCTACAGTGCATAATATCATCAAAAGATTCAGAGAATCTGGAAGAATCTCTGTGCGTAAGGGTCAAGGCCGGAAAACCATACTGGGTGCCCGTGATCTTCGGGCCCTTAGACGGCACTGCATCACATACAGGCATGCTTCTGTATTGGAAATCACAAAATGGGCTCAGGAATATTTTCAGAGAACATTATCTGTGAACACAATTCACCGTGCCATCCGCCGTTGCCAGCTAAAACTCGATAGTTCAAAGAAGAAGCCGTATCTAAACATGATCCAGAAGCGCAGACGTCTTCTCTGGGCCAAGGCTCATTTAAAATGGACTGTGGCAAAGTGGAAAACTGTTCTGTGGTCAGACGAATCAAAATTTGAAGTTCTTTATGGAAATCAAGGACGCCGTGTCATTCGGACTAAAGAGGAGAAGGACGACCCAAGTTGTTATCAGCGCTCAGTTCAGAAGCCTGCATCTCTGATGGTATGCGGTTGCATTAGTGCGTGTGGCATGGGCAGCTTACACATCTGGAAAGACACCATCAATGCTGAAAGGTATATCCAGGTTCTAGAGCAACATATGCTCCCATCCAGACGACGTCTCTTTCAGGGAAGACCTTGCATTTTCCAACATGACAATGCCAAACCACATACTGCATCAATTACAGCATCATGGCTGCGTAGAAGAAGGGTCCGGGTACTGAACTGGCCAGACTGCAGTCCAGATCTTTCACCCATAGAAAAAATTTGGCGCATCATAAAACGGAAGAAATGACAAAAAAGACCTAAGACAGTTGAGCAACTAGAATCCTACATTAGACAAGAATGGGTTAACATTCCTATCCGTAAACTTGAGCAACTTGTCTCCTCAGTCCCCAGACGTTTACAGACTGTTGTAAAGAGAAAAGGGGATGTCTCACAGTGGTAAACATGGCCTTGTCCCAACTTTTTTGAGATGTGGTGTTGTCATGAAATTTAAAATCACCTATTTTTTCTCTTTAAATGATGCATTTTCTCAGTTTAAACATTTGATCTGTCATCTATGTTCTATTCTGAATAAAATATGGAATTTTGAAACTTCCACATCATTGCATTCCATTTTTATTTACAATTTGTACTTTGTCCCAACTTTTTTGGAATCGGGGTTGTAGTATCTGAAGCATGTTTCCATTTCTCTTTTACTTTTTTAAATTTAAGAACTTAAAAGCAATCTATGATGAAATTTCCATGGTAAAAATGTCTTCAAGGATCATGGTCAGAGAACTGCAGAAAGATGGGAGCATTTTGGGTGGGGTCACCAAGTCTCCAGATCTACCATTAGACTTTACATCAGTTCCAACAAACTATTTAGAAAGTGTGGCAGAAAAAAGTATTTTCTTTCATTTAATCACAAACATAAATACCTGGAGTTATAGACATGGATATTATTTCTGTTTTTACCTGCCCATATTATTTTCTAACATATTTGGTTGTTTCCTTTTCCAAAAATAGAAACAAATTTGTAATTTAGACCGCCACGACTGGATTCAGGTTAAAGAATTTAGTCAAGATGCTTGGATGAATCCAGGAAATGCATCATGCAGCACTGTACAAGCACCCAGTGTGCTCCTATGTTAATTTACATGGCCCTGTTTGTCCCAAAAGCTTCATATGAATTCCTGATTGCTAATTCTAGTACATGAATATATCTGCCCAGTGTACATTTTTTCATGAGAGCCCACTCACAAAGCACACCTTCCATGCTGAACCCCAACTTCCAAGTCGGAAGCTGTGGAGCTTTAATTACCCAAAGAGCCCTTGAGGAACTCTTTCTAAGAGTGAGTATGATGTAGAGTAAAGAATTACACAATCAGGGCTATCTAAAATTTAAATGCTTTCAAGGGCGGCATGGTGGTGTAAGTGGTTAGCACGGTCGCCTCACAGCAAGAGTTCGAGCCCAGCGGCTGGCGAGGGCCTTTCTGTGTGGAGTTTGCATGTTCTCCCCGTGTCTGCGTGGGTTTCCTCCGGGTACTCCGGTTTCCCCCACAGTCCAAAGACATGTGGTTAGGTTAATATGGGACGGCCTTGGGCTGAGGTGCCCTTGAGTGAGGCGCCTAACTCCCAACTGGTCTCCCGTCGCTGTTAGCATGGCTGCCCACTGCTCTGGGTATGTGTGTGTGCTCATTGCTCTCGTGTGTGTGTGTGCATGTATGTGTTCACTGTTTCAGGTGGGTTAAATGCAGAGAGGAATTTCACAAATGTGTGATGAATAAAGTTGTGCTTGTGCTTTTAACCATTCAACTCAACAAGGAAGTCAGTGTCCCAGTGTTCAAAAGTTTGGTTTTGACATTACGACAAACACAATTTTGTCATAAATACAACAGAAAAGTTGTGACTTTATGTATAAAACTAACTATCTCTCTCTCTCTCTCTCTCTCTCTCTCTCTCTCTCTATATATATATATATATATATATATATATATATATATATATATATATATATATATATATGTGTGTGTGTATGTATATACATACATACATACATACATACATACACACACACACACACACACTAACTGCTATGACTACTACAAATAACATAATTACATGGAGAATAGAATGTAAAATAATTATTGAAGTAAAGTACTTTGAAGTGATTGGGGGAAAAAGACACAACCTCCATGCTAACAAACTATTTGCAAGGTGTTTATAATAAAGAAACACCCAGTTGTCAGGTTCTACGTAGAACCTATGTAGGAAAAAAGGATGAACTATTAAGAATTCTACTTTATCCCTTTTTGTCTAAGCTGAATGTTTTGAATCTTGTTGGAAAGCCAATATTTGTGTGATGAATAGAAAGATTTAAGTTGTGCCACGGGGAGAAAAGGGTATATAAACAAGATTAAAAGCTGTATGTAAGCCAAAACAAACATGAACCTTTTCATTATTGATCAGTCTAAAGTTTTGAATGCACAACTTGCCTGGGACATTTTAAAGCAGCAGTTTAACAGTTTATAAACCTAATAGTCAAAATGCTAATCCGCAATGCAAGGTTCCAAAATTGTGCATGGTCTCTGGAAGATTTTAGGATAAACACTGCCATATACAAAGATCTATAAAACATATCTGAATACATCAGTGAAGCTACAGTCATATGCTGGCACCACAACAGCAAGTGAGGTCACTGGCCGTATTTCTTTTACGGGAAGAGGGAACGGAAATCATTTCCAGTAAAATTGATTGATTTCTTATATATAAAAATATAATCAAACAGGAACTAACACATTCTGAACAAGGAAAAAAGCATTAATTGACGAAATATATTTTACACAATTATACTCCTTCCAGTTCCCCCTAATATATAAATAATATAAATAACATACATTGTTAGTTTAAAAAAAAATCTGAGACTTTCACCTTTCCAAATAAGGAATGTATGGTTCGCAGATACATATGAGGTTCTTGTTGTAAACATTCTGATTGGTCACTGGGAAAGGAGTATTGTGAGACGACCCTCAAGGCAAGTGTTAAAGAAGCAGAGACTCATCAAATACAATAGGCAACAGCATAGGTTAGTAGCTTATCTAAAACTTTTTTGTGTGTGTGCGCAGTTAGAATAATTTTGTCCTTGGATGAGAGTTATTTTTCTATTTTTACTATATACTCCAGGTTTTGAAATTTAGATCTCTACGTGAGAAGCCAATAATGAGGACAGTGATACATATTATAGTACTCCTTGTGCTTGTGCTTCAAATCCAGCAAACAGGTTTGTATATTATATTATATTATATTATATTATATTATATTATATTATATTATATTATATTATATTATATTATATTATATTATACTATATTATATTATATTATACAACCATCAGTCCGAAAAGGTTGGAATGGTATGTTGAAATTGAAATTAAATCTGAAAACAATGATTTGTAAATAATTTCTGACCTGCATTGCATTCAAAACAACAGAGCAGCACATTATTTGATGTTTTTCCCTCATAAATTTCTTTTTTTTTTTTAAATAAACACATCAGTTTTGATTCTTGTGACACATTTAAAAAAAACTTGGGATGGTAAAGCATTACCATTACTTTATAATGTTTCCATTCCTTCTCACAACACTTAAAAGATGTTTAGGGACTGAAGACACCAAGTGATGAAATGTTTCAGGTGTTATTTTGTCCCATTCTTCCTGCAAACAGGTCTTAAGTGCGGAAGAGTATGGGGTCGTCATTGTAATTTTTCGTTTCAAATTTTGCCACACATTCTCTATTGGGGACAGAGGGGCAGGGACCCTCTTCTACCACAGCCATGCCTTTGTAATGTGTGCAGAATGTGGTTTTGCATTGTCTTGTTGAAATATCCCTGAAAAAGACGTCGGCTTGAAGTCAGCATATATTGCTCCAAAATCTCAATGTACTTTTCTGCATTAATGCTGCCACCACAGAGGTGGAAGTTACCTTTGCCAAGGGTACTGACAGAACCCCATACCATGACAGATCCTGGCTTTTGGATTTGTTACTGGTAACAGTCTGTATGGTCCTTTTTGTCTTTGGTCCAGAGCACACGGCGTCCGTTTCTTACCTGGTATACTGATTTGTCTGACCACAGTAAAGTTTTAACTGGCATTTGTGGATGTAACTCTGTATTGTAGTGCTTGACAAAGGTTTGCCAAAGTAATCCGAAGCCCATGTAGTTATATCAGCTATAGCAGCTATAGATGAATGACAGTTCTTGATGCAGTGCCGTCTGAGGGATTGGAGATCACGAGTGTTCAGCTTAGGCACAGAGATTCTTCCAGATTCTCTGAATCTTTTGATGATATTATGCACTATAGATGATGATATGTTCAAACTCTTTGCAATTTTACACTGTCGAACTCCTTTCTGATATTGCTTCACTATTTGTTGGCGCAGAATTAGGGGGATTGGTGATCCTCTTCCCATCTTTACTTCTGAGAGCCATTGCCACTCCAAGATGCTCTTTTTATACCCAATCATGTTAATGACCTATTGCCAATTGACCTAATGAGTTGCAATTTGGTCCTCCAGCTGTTCCTTTTTTGTACCTTTAACTTTTCCAGCCTCTTATTGCCCCTGTCCCAACTTTTTTGAGATGTGTTGCTGTCATGAAATTTCAAATGAGCCAATACTTGGCATGAAATTTCAAAATGTCTCACTTTCGACATTTGATATGTTGTCTATGTTCTATTGTGAATACAATATCAGTTTTTGAGATTTGTAAATTATTGCATTCCGTTTTTATTTACAATTTGTACTTTGTCCCAACTTTTTTGGAATCAGGGTTGTAGTTTGTAAAACACTCATGTCCATATAACATAATATCATATAATACAATATATTACAAACCCCATTTCCAGAAAAATGACAAAAGTACAAAAAACAAATCTGTGATATGTTAATTCATATGAACTGACACAAGTGCAAAGAACAGATTTTCAATTGTTTTACTGACCAACTTAATTGTATTTTGCAAATATATACGAAGCTAAAATTTGATGCCTGCAACACATTAAAAAAAAAAGTTGGGACGGAGGCAAAATAAGACTGAAAAGTTTATAGGATATTCAAGTAACACCATTTTAGAAGATTCAACAATAAGCAGGTTAACTGATAACAGGTGAGGGTATCATGATTGGGTATAAAAGTAGCATGCACCAAAGATTCATTCTTTGCAAGCAAGGATGGGTTGTGACTCACCCCTTTGGAATTTTTTTAAGCCTTCATTCGTCACATGTACATTAGACCACAGTGAAATTCTTTCTCTGCATTTAACCCATCTGGGGACATGAGCACACATACCCAGAGCAGTGGGCAACTGTGCTGCAGCACCCGGGGGGCAGTTGGGAGTTACGTGCTTGCTCAAGGGCACCTTAGCCATGGACGTAGAGGAAGAGGAAAGTGCTGTTCACTCCCCCCACCCACATACATTCCTGCTTGTCCAGGGAATTGAACCAGTGACCTTTTGGTCTAACCTTTAGGCTATGGGTTTCCCAAATTTTGTGCCAAAATTCATGAGAAAATTGTTAGTCAATTCAAAAAGAACATTTCTCCACACCAGATTGCAGAGAATGTAGGTCTTTCAAACACTACAGTACATCATATTGTAAAAAGATTCAGGGAATTCTGAGACATCTGTGTGTAAAGGGCAAGGTCGGAAACCACTGTTGAATGTGCATGACCTTCGATCCCTCAGGCAGCACTGCCTGAGGAACCATCATGCTAATGTGACAAACATGGGCTCAGGAGTACTTGGGAAAACGGTTGTCACTTAGAGTCTGCTGCTGCATCCAGAAATGCAACCTGAAACTGTATTATGTAAGAAGGAAGCCATTCATCAATTCTGTGCAGAAATGCCACTGATTTCTCTGGGCCAAAACTCATCTCGGATGGATTGAAAGACAGTGGGAACATGTGCTGTGGCCAGAGGAGTCCATATTTCAGCTTGTTTTGGGGAAAAATGGACGTTGAGTTTGACGTTGAGGTTGAACATGACCATCCAATTTGTCATCAGAGAAAGGTGCAAAAGTCAGCATCTGTGATGGTATGGGGGTGCATCAGTGCCCACGGCATGGGTGAGTTGCATGTATGTGAAGGTATCATTGACGCTGAGGCATATTGGGATTTTAGAGACACATATTGCCATCAAGGCAACATCTCTTCAGACGAAGTCCATGCTTATTTCTGCAGGACAATGCTAGGCCTCATTCTGAATGGCTACAACAGTGTGGCTTTGTAGACACAGAGTGCATGTGCTTGACTGGTCTGCTGCCAGTCCAGCTCTGTCTCCTATTGAGAATGTATGTGGCATCATGAAGAGGAGAATCAGACAATGGCGACCACGGACTGTTGAACAGCTGAAGTTTTGTATCAAGCAAGAATGGACAAAAATTCCAATTGCAAAACTGTAACAATTAGTATCCTCAGATCCCATACGATTAAGAAGTGTTATTAAAAGGAAAGGTGATGTAACACAATGTAATAATGCCTCTGTTCCAACTTTTTTGAGTGTGTTGCAGGCATCAAATTCTAATTTTTTTATATTTACAAAATACAATTAAGTTGGTCAGTAAAACTATTGAAAATCTTTTCTTTGTACTTTTGTCAGTTAAATAAAGGTTCACGTGAATTACCAAATCACATATTTTTGTTTTTATTGCATTTTGGAAAATATCCCAACTTTTCTGGAAATTGGGTTTGTATATTATATTATAATAATGTGTAATCTAAATTGCTGTTTGTGTTACACTGACAATTTTTTTTCCCCAGTCTCCCAGTTAGTACAGTGTTATGCCAATTTTAACCCAACAAATGGAGCATGCAGCAATATTTTGGGGGAAGTGGAACTTGATGACTGTTGTATGAACCCTGGATATGGGTATCAGGATAAAGATAGTGTTTGCCAGTCTTGCAGGTAAGTTCAGCACTAATTTTGGAGCCACTGCCATTGGCTTGTAATCCTTCATTTACACTGGACTTAGCGAGTGACTTCCTGCAAAACTTTCAAGAAAGACATTAATACTGTTGCGATGACTAGATATTTTAATTTGGCAGTGTTACATTATAATAACTCACAACACTTCATGTGGATCATGTAGATCATTCATTAAAATGAATTTTCTAAACATTTATTTAAAATCCATGAGTGCATGTATTCATTAACTTGTAATTTAATCTATATTATAAAATCATTGTAATCACAATTTTACAGCACTGTATTTTGGATCAAGGTGAGACAGTAGTGTGGGAGATTTGTTCAACAAAGTGTGAACTGAGACTACGTACAAACTAAAAACCAGAGATCACAGAAATTACTTAAACACAAGAAATGACTAGGGAAATGGAAGCAGACCAAATAATAACTGATAAATTACACAAGTGACTAAGAATAACCATACAAAACAGGCATGCAAATACACTTGGAATTACAATGACAGTATATTGGTATTGCAATGACAAGTGACTAAATGAAACAGTCCTCAATGAGTTGAGAACAATCACCTGCTAAAGAGCTTGTTGAGGCCTACTAGGACATACCGTTCATTACACATTTATTTTTTGTGTATTCTAGGCCAGTGATTCTCAAACTGTGGTACGCGTACCACTAGTGGTACGCGGGCTCCATTCTAGTGGTACGCCAAAGAATCACTTAATTAAATATAAATAAAATTTAAAAAATAAAATAAAACGTGAAATACTATCCATAATATCCGAATGGATGAAAATATCTTATCAACCGATGACAAGAAAATGAAAGGAGATACAAATTAAGTTAATAATTTTAAAAAGTTTGCAAGTGCTTCTGGGTAGCCGTACGTAGCATACGTATGCATTCCCGCCGGTTCCGCTGACAGACGGTTATCCGCCATTGGCAGACTAGGCTGTGATGGGAAAAGGTGGAGCTGGCTTTGCTAATTATGACAAGTACGACAAAATTACTGTCGTGGCTTAAATCCGTGAATGGGAGCGTGGATCAGGAGAAAGGGAGAACTGAAGAGGACGTGTGTGAGCCGAGCGCAGATGCTAACGACAGTGGCAAAACCAGCCCCAGAACTGCTAGCAAACGGCAGAAACCAGTGAGGAGGAAGTCTCATCTCATCTCATCTCATTATCTCTAGCCGCTTTATCCTTCTACAGGGTCGCAGGCAAGCTGGAGCCTATCCCAGCTGACTACGGGCGAAAGGCGGGGTACACCCTGGACAAGTCGCCAGGTCATCACAGGGCTGACACATAGACACAGACAACCATTCACACTCACATTCACACCTACGGTCAATTTAGAGTCACCAGTTAACCTAACCTGCATGTCTTTGGACTGTGGGGGAAACCGGAGCACCCGGAGGAAACCCACGCGGACACGGGGAGAACATGCAAACTCCACACAGAAAGGCCCTCGCCGGCCACGGGGCTCGAACCCGGACCCTCTTGCTGTGAGGCGACAGCGCTAACCACTACACCACCGTGCCACCCTGAGGAGGAAGTATGACGAAAAATACATTAAACTGGGATTCATTTGGAGCGGGACAGAGGAGCTGCCCAGGCCGCAGTGTGTTGTATGCGGGGACGTTCTGAGCAATGAGTCCATGAAACCATCGCATCTTAAACGGCATCTTACAACCAAACACGCAGCACTAAATGACAAACCAATGGATTTTTTTTAACGAAAACGTGATGAACTGAAGCAGTCCAAGTCCACCATTCTGTCCTATGGTACACCCGTAGCCAAAGCACAGGAAGCTTCATATCGTGCCAGCCTCCTGATTGCCAGAGCCGGTAAGCCGCACACAATCGGGGAACTGCTGTGTTTGCCATTAGCCAAAGAGATGACACGTATCATGTGTGGAGAGAAAGCTGCCAGAGAGTTAAACTTGGTGCCGCTTTCAAATGACACCATGTCAAGGAGAATAAATGACATGGGTGACGATGTTAAAAAGACACTGATTGAGCGCATTAAGAACAGTAGATATTTTACCATACAGCTTGATGAGACTACAGATGTTGCAGATTTGGCCAATTTATTTGATTCATTATTTAAGTACAGTCTTTTATTTTCCTATATTTAAAAACAGTGTTACTGTTCAAAGTACTGTGTGTAATGTTACAGTGGCCAACAATATTAAATATACTTGTTAAATAAAACCTCCGCCTTGTTTTTAATGAATACTTAGACCTACTACGCTACTGTATTTTAATGTTGGTCATTATGGTGGTACTTGGAGAGCCAAGTATTTTCTGAGGTGGTTCTTGGTGAAAAAAGTTTGAGAACCACTGTTCTAGGCTATACAGGATTTTTAGCAGCTATAAAAATCTACGAAATTGGAAAAAAGGAAGACCATTCACAAAACTAACAATGTATAAATATAAAAATCACCCATGCCTTACACTAAAGATGTGAGGTTTAATAATGTTGTCTTGTCTGGGTCTCTTTCATCAATATTCTTTGCTGTAATGAATGAACGAATGAGGGAACCTGATTTCAGCCTTGTGGTTTCCACATCCATCATTGCAGTCATTCTGTATGTGTTTGTAACACATGTACAGTTGTGGTCAGAAGTTTACATATAGTGACATGAATGTCATCTTGGATATGAATGTCATGGCAATAGTTGGGCTTTCAGTAATTTCTTTGAACTGTTCTTTTTCTGTGGCAGAATGATTGTACAGCGTACATCTTTAATTAAAAAAAAAATCACTAGAATTTGGTGCACAAGTTTTCATTTTCTTTGGATTTTCTGAAATCAACACAGGGTCAAAATTATACATACAGGGTCAAGAATTTACATATGCTGTCAAGGACCAGACAGGAGAGGAGATCAAATGCACTCAAACCACAGTTTATTAATAACAGGGGAAAAGGGAGTTAAGGCTCGGTCCCACTGGCCGATGGACACAAAACGTATGCAAAAAGGACACAGCGGACGAGCAAAATTTCGGGGGTGGCTCTATCCGTTTTCATCCGCTCCAGAAATGGACAAAATTGGCGAAAATTTGCGAAAACAGAACGGAAAAGAACGGTCGTGGGTAGTATATAGCGGGGATGTTAAATGCATGTTCATAGGAAGCCTAGCGGATGAAAGCGGACGGAAGTGGATGACAGCTCCGAAGGGGTTACCGGTGATAACTGAGAAGCGGACGCATAGCAGATGAAGGGGATGCATCACGTACGCCTAACGGAAACAAAGGGCATGTTGCGCGGATGTATATCGGATGCAGACCGTTCACTGCGCTAGGTGTCCTTCTGCATACTCTAGACATACTCCAGACATCCTAAATATACGAGATACATCTCAGATATAAACGCTTTGTCCGTTTTGAATACTTTATATACGAGATGCATACGCTTACATCCTTTCTATTTCCGTGCTACTAACGATGAATAGACGTTTCATGTACCTTATCTTTCCTCCCTCTTTCCGTTTTCAGCTGCAGCGGATGTGAGTTGTGAGGATGCCCAGAGGATGCAGAGAGGATACAGCAGACGTTTAACGGATGATGACGGACATAGAACATTTGTTGCTCGTATATGTCGTGGATTTACATCGTACACGGCGGAAAGTTCATCCGTTCTAAAAGTTTTGTGCAGCTCAAAACTTTTTGCACGGATGAAACCACAGTGGACAGATGCTCGATGGATAGAGCGTATGAAGCACGTATGCAATGAGTACACAACAGATGCATAGCGTTTTCCAACAGATGGCAAAGATTTTTTTACGTTTTACATCCATAAGTGTAGTGGGACCGGGCCTTTAGGAGAATGTGTGTGTGAAGTTCAGTGGCAGGAGGACTGAGAGGCAGGGATGGCTGGTGGGAGCGTCTGAGGTCTCCCATCCAAGTACTGACCAGACCTGGCCCTGCTTAGCTTCTGAGATCAGACAGGATCAGGCATTGTCAGAGAGGTGTGGCTGTAGGCTGACAGCACTTGGGTTTCAGGCAGTCTCCCAGCAGTAGTCCCTCAGCAGGCTGGAACACAGTCACAGATCAGATAGCAAGATAGGGGACAGAAATGCAGGGTCAGGTTACCGGGGCTGGAGAGTAGGGCTCCAGGCAGGGCTGCTCACACCAGGCTGATGGAGAGGCAGGCGAGCAGCAGGGCTGGGCAGGCTGGAGATCAGGAGAGGCAGGGTCGACAGGACAGAAGGCAGATCAGGTTACCAGGGCTGGAGAGCAGACAGAGTCAGATGGAACAGAATATCATCAGGAGTCAGAGTAGTAGGACTACAGAGCAGGTTATCACGCTGGAAGTTGCAGACGATCTAACACAGAAGCTTGGGAGGACTGCAGCTTAAATACACACAGGGGGGAAGCAGGTGATCGGCAACAGCCAATGACAGCCACTGGAAGTTAATAAGAGGAAGTGAGTGCGGGCATGGCCGGTAATGCTGAGTGGAGATGTACTTGAAGAGAGAAGCCCACAGGTAGGACCATGACATATGCTCACTTAGATTATTAATTCAGAGGTGCTGAAACTTCCAAAATGTCTTTTACCTTGCCGAGGTCTCTTAACTTCCTGCTAGTGATCATGACTGACTACAGCTGGTAGCTTCTTTGTGCCTTCATAAAAAGGTTTGTTTACAGCACTCATTGGATTGACTAACACACAATACAATGGGAAAGTCCAAGGAGCTCAGTGCAGATCTGAGAAAGTGGATTGCAGATATACACAACTCTGGAATGTCTCTTGGAGCCATTTCTAAACAACTGCAAATTCCAAGATCAGTTCAAACAATTGTATGCAAGTTATTGTGAGGTATAGTCACTTTACCAAGCCACTTTGCTTCAAGAAAACCCAAACTGTCACCCTCAGCTGAAAGGAAATTGGTTTGGATGGTCAGGAACAACCTGGGAACCACCATGGCACAGCTCTGCCATGAGCTGGAAGCTGATGGATCACTGCATACAGTTCGGTGAGTTTTACATCACCATGAACTAAGAGGCTGCCATCCAAGAAATAACCCCCCTGCTCCAAAATTGACACCTTGAAGCTTAACTAAAGTTTGAAGCTGACCACATGGACAAAGAAAAAAGGCTTCTGGAGGAAACCTGTATGGTCAGATGAGACAAAGATTGAGTTGTTTGGCCACAATGACCACCATGTACAGAGGGGCACTGTACCAACTAGTGGTGGTGGTAGGATCATCATGCTCTGGGGCTGTTTTGCTGCCAGTGGAACTGGCTCATTGCACAAAGTGGATGGAATAATGAAGAAGGAGGACTACCTCAGAATTCTTCAGCATAAACTATTAGAAACTTGAACATGACTTGGGATTTGGGAGTTACAACAGGATAATGAATCCAAACACGCATCAGAGCTGGTTGTGGAGGATAAAGCAGGCTAACATTAAGCTTAAAACAAGTCCTGACTCCAACCCTATTGAAAATATATGGACCATGCTTATAAGTCGAGTCCATGCCAAGAAAAAAAAAACAAATTTAATTGAACTCTACCAATTCTACCATGAAGAGTCGTGAAATATCCAACCAGAATTCTGCCAGAAGCTTGTTCATGGTGAACAAAAATGTTTGGTCAAGATGAATCTTGCAAAGAGACATTTTACCTAAATATTAGGTGTGCTGCATGTATATTTTTGACCCTGTATGTATAATTTTGACCATGTGTTGATTTCAGAAAGCCCAAAGAAAATGAAAACTTGTGCACCAAATTCTAGTGTTTTTTTTAAATTAAAGATGTATCCTGTACATTCTACCGCAGAAAAAAACAGTTCAAAGAAATTACTGAAAGCCCAAATATTGCCATGACGTTCATATCCAAGATGACGTTCATGTCACTGTACACTGTAAAAAATGTCCGTAGAATTAACAGTGAATTTATGTAAAATCATGACATAAAAAAACTGTAAATACAAAAACAATGAAGCAGTGTGTAATTTACATCAATATACTGTAAAACTCCTAACCAAATACCACTGTTAATTTAACAGTAAGAATGTATGTTGAATTGATCATATTTTTTTGTAGAATTTACAAATTGTTGTAGTTTAAACACAGACAAACTGTAATACTAAACCAGAATGTGATAGATAAAATTACATCATTGCCCTGTTAAAAAAATTAAAAAATGTCAGTAGAGGCTCTCCGGCACATTTCGTAAAACTCTAAATCAAATAAAATATCTGTCTAGTAGATCATTGCTTGTAACCATCATTTTGGAGCCACAAAAACCAATAATCGAGAACACTCACAATTCATTCCTGCATGCTTTTTTATTGTACAATGAATATCCGTAAAATTAACAGTTATGTATTGATTATTGTACATTGAATACCTGTAAAATTTACATTTAGTTATCATTAATTGTACATGGAATCCCCGTGAAATGTACAAGTTATTCTGTAATGTTGTTTACATTTCACTGTATTTTTAACAGGATTATTCTGGCAACCACAGCTGCCAGTATTTTTCCGTAAAAACAGCTGATTTTTTTTTTTTACAGTGTATGTAAACTTCTGACCACAACTGTAGATTCCCTGTGCACTCAAATGCATAAGAGCTGCTTTATGAAACTAGTACACCGTTGAATAGTCCAGCTTCTTGCTTGTGTTGATATCGCACAAAATGTAACAGGTATTCAATCCATTGCATTAGGCGGAGGATTAAACTTTAGTTTTGCCAAGGTGGCCTTGATGCCAACTTGCAGCGTACAGGGGCTTCAAAGTTTGGGAGAATAGCAGGGTACAAATAATTTACAGCAGGGTGCAAAATGGTAAAATGTCTGCCAGCAGCAGACATAATGCATGCAAAGCGTGCAGGGATATATATATATATATATAGAGAGAGAGAGATGCGAGTACGAATTTTTCATGGGGTGGGATGGTTTGGAACAGGCCATCTAAAATTGGGATAACATTTACCCGGGACGGGTATTTGAGGCAGGTCGTCTAGCTTAAGCTTGATTAGCATTGTTACGCACGCCAGTGTTTCCCACAGAAATTTTGGAGACTATGGGGGCAGCCCATGGGGGAGGTGCGGGGGTTGTTTAAAATTGAGTGATATGTTAAATATTAAGTTATTACTGAAAAACTATTGATTAAAAAAACAGACACTGAGAAATGATCCTATAAACAACTTTACCAATATAAAAGATTACCAGGACTACAAAAATGCAGAAAAATAGGCTTTACTTATCCAAATGCACCTGTTGGTTCAAAAGTTAAAGTGCATAGAACCTCACAGCACAACATGAAGTTACCTTAAAATATAATATAAATGCCTCAGCTTTCATGTAAGAAAAAAAACTATTAATACTAGTACTGTGTGCAGGCAGTCTCTCCTGAAGACTAAATTAAACAATAATTATAAACTAATAAAATAAATGGCTCAGGCTTCAGAGAAGAAAAAAAAAACAATTTGAACAGAATCTCACAGTATGATGCTGAAGCTGCCTAAACAATGGAAAATAAAATACCATTTTGGCAAAAACGTTGCCATCCATTAATTTCTTGTATTAAGTAAAAAAATATGTTGCCAGATACTGCTGACGTTTTACAGCCCAAAATATGTTCAAAACCCGCCAAAATGCACTTAAAACCTCCCAGATTGGGCGGGAAACCTCCCAATCTGGCAACACAGGTGGCAGTAATGGCTGCACTCGTGTCGAGGATATAAACACAGCTGACGCAGCAACGGACATACATGACATAGTGGATGTAATTTACGTTCACAACTTTTTTTGCTGTCAGAAATATTTAATATTAAATTTTGTGACTCGACTGACAATAGCCGGCGGCATAACAAGCCATAGCCGGCGATTTGCCGCCGGTGACTGGCTACTTTTGAGACCGCTGAGCATATTAAATGCTGCTGCACTGTATTCTGAGGTTACACACTAGACTTCAAAATGCTCCACTGGTGGGCCATCAACACTCTCCTCCAAGGCAGATCCCAAGTGTAGACGATGAATGAAAGTACATCAGGGTTTGTCTCTACATGTGACTGGGTTGTAAAAGAGAGCAACTGGACTTGCTTGAAGATTCTTGAAGACGTTTCACCTCTCAGTCGAAAGGCTTCTTCAGTTCTGTCTGACTAATAGGGAGTATCAGGTATTTATCCTCTCATGGATGAAAAGCTCATCTAAGGTGTCATTGAGTCATCCTGTTGGTGTGGGTCACTGGGGGCTGGATGTGAACGGCCTCGAGAGTCGTTAGGGTGATCAATGGATTGCCTGTTAAGGTGATCAATGGAATGCTGATTCTCTCTGTCCTCTTGTGAGTCACTGAAAACAGCTGGGTTTTAGAGGTTGCCACTGTGTCCTGTGTTTTGTGTTGGTGTTGATTACCTGTTTTCATTAGTGTCACCTGTTTCCAATTTATTTTGTGTATTTATACCCCTGAGTTCAGTCCTCTTGTCACGGAGTCTTTGTGCTGTTATGTTTAGCTCCAGTTACCTCTGTTTCTGTGTTCCTTGCCGTTGTCTCTTTGGTTTTGCACTTTGCTTTTCTTTTTGGACTTTTTGGACTTTGTGTTTACTGTTTTTTGATCTTCTGAGTGTTGGTATTTTGCCTTTTCTTTTCTATTTTTTTGCTTTTGTATTTAACTTTGACCTTTTGGATATTTTATTTTTCCCTTCATCTTCTGAGCGTTTTTTGGATTATATTTTTGTTTGATTTGTATATAGTGTAAATAAACTGTCTTTGATACTTTTCTACTTCCGCCTCACGCCTCTGTACGTGAGTCATCCCCTGGTGGCCTAGTGGGGGTTTGCTGGATTATCACACCAACAAACCAGGTTCGAATCCCAGCAAAACCTTAACACATACGTTGCAATCCTGAAATGAGTGTCCTTTGTTAAGATGAAGGTAGACAGCAGAGTCCTGGCCTGAGGAACTGGCTCTCCTGTGTTGAGCCATGTGCCTGTGAAGTGGTTGTTTAGTTTCCCCAATATACGAGTCTGTGCATTCCTCACTGCACTGAATTGCATACACTACGTTGTCCTGTTTGTGTCTGGCTATTCTGTACTTAGGGTGGACCAGTTTCTGCTTCAGGGTGTTACTGGGTCTGAAATGTACCGGAATGTTGTGTTTGTAGAAGATCCTCCTGAGTTTCTCAGATAGACCAGAAATGTAGGGAATGACAATGTTCTTGCATTTGTTCCTGTTATCCTCCTTGTCCGTTCTGTTCCTTTTTCTGCTCTTGAAGAAAGACCAGTTGGGATACCCGCAGTTCTGAAGTGCTTTCTTGATGTGATTCTGCTCCTTCTCTTTTCCCTCTACTGTTGTAGGGATGTTCTGAGCCCTGTGTTGCAAGGTCCTAATGACCCCCAATTTGTGTTCCAGTGGGTGGTGAGAGTTGAAGAGTAGGTACTGGTCTGTGTGTGTGGGTTTCCAGTAGACCTCGATGCTAAGGCTTCTGTCTTGTCTAATGTGTACATCACAATCCAAGAAGGCTAGATTATTCCCACTGACATCCTCCCGAGTGAAATTGATGTTGATATCCACTGCATTGATGTGCTTAGAGAAGGCTTCCACTTCATGGGTTTTGATTTTAACCCAGGTGTCATCCACATATCTGAACCAGTGGCTGGGAGCAACTCCTGAAAAAGTGGTCAAAGCTTTATGTTCCACTTCCTCCATGTAAAGATTGGCCACAATAGGGGACACCGGTGAGCCCATGGCGCATCCATGCTTCTGTCTGTAGAAACTTTCATTAAACTGGAAATAAGTGGTAGTCAGGCAGAGGTCAAGCAGGGTGCAAATCTGGTCCATGGTGAGGTTCATTCTATCCAGTAAGGTGTTGTCTTGAAGGAGAGCCAGTTCCTCAGGCCAGGACTCTGCTGTCTACCTTCATCTTAACAACAAAGGACACTCATTTCAGGATTGCAACGTATGCATTTTAGCCAGAGAGGATCGTAGGTATGAGCGAGGAGTTAAAGAAGCCATTTTGAGTCCTGGCCTGAGGAACTGGCTCTCCTTCAAGACAACACCTTACTGGATAGAATGAACCTCACCATGGACCAGATTTGCACCCTGCTTGACCTCTGCCTGATGAGCTTTTCATCCATGAGAGGATAAATACCTAATACTCCCTACTAGTCAGACAGAACTGAAGAAGCCTTTCGGATGAGAGGTGAAACATCTTCAAGAATCTTCAAGCAAGTCCAGTTGCTCTCTTTTACCACCCACAGTTACTATGACCTGGATGACTGAGAATCTTCACAGACATCTCTACATGTGAAGCAGCTGTACTAAGCTACACCTTGCTCACTGCACTGTTTTATAGCTGCAAATAACTTGTGCATTTGGCCCGTGCTAGTTTCTCTGTTCTACGTTCCAATGCTGTAAGGCCAGTCATTCTCTCCTCTCCATGTATATATAAGCACACTGTGCAGTGTGTACAGCTACCAGAAAGTGACAAACAAATGACTGTATTGTCTGTAGCTAGTTCATAATTTGTAATTGTACCTTCTATGGGAAACCATTCTTTAATGCCAGCTATAGAAAAGTGCTGAAACTATGACTATAACCTAGAGGACAATACATCACAGATCAGTCAAAAAGGGGGTACATGAATTTTAACCCATGTATTTTAATATACCAATGTTGTGGCCTTTAGTCAGCCTACATTCTTAATCCATATCAGTCATTCCATAAGGAAGGTTACATTTGACATTAGTAAAACCGACCAAAAAAATAAATTTAAAAAAATTGAAATGTTCTTTCCAAAATCACATATTATGTAGTGTCTCTTTACAATATATTTTCAGCATTAATGCATAATGCTATTTGCATTTTCTTAGAATAAAAAAACAGAGCTTGATAAGTGACATGTTGAATTCAACATTACCCATAAATTGTACCATGTGGTACCAGAAGGCTGGGACAGAAAACCTGACATCATGATTTCCACTGAAATACAATTCCACATTCAGGTTTCTAATAAACAACTCAAAAAACAAAAGCTATATTTTATTAGCAGTCTGCAATTTACTGAATCCTACACAAGACCAACAATCTAATCAAAGATGTTAGCTAAAAACCTTGTAAATACCTTGGAATTTTTTTTTTAACTTGTGTGTTTAAAGTTGTTAAAGGTGCTGACTGCAAAGTTGAATTCTGGGCAAAATGTTCTGTTTCTATTGCTGTTGGAGTTTTGAGATATTTCGCTGCTGCACACACTGTGTATCCTCTGTGTAAATGTTTTGCTGAGAGAAAATGCGTCTCGCATTTTACGATTCCGGAGATCACCAAAGCAAGTGAGCAACAATATCATGTGACCACCGTGCGGCGTGTTTGACCTACTTTTAACCAAAACAAGTCGTCATGGGCAAACATGGTGGACTCGGCTCTCCCGCCAACTAAAAGCAAGCGGAAAAGAAAAAGGAAAGTCTGCCTATAGTGAGTGCAACTGCAAGATAGAGATGACGTGTCATTTTTCTGGACAGATAACTAAATCATTCTAGCTAGCGCTTAGCTCTCTTAGCCTTAGAATGCATGGGCTCGACTTCACGGTAGCGAGTATGGAGTTATACACCTAATGTTTTGATCTTACAGAGAAAGAAATGATCACATAAAAGCAGTACCAGAGAAAAGATATATTCATCTTCTGTTTCATGGATCTATTCGCAAACATCAACCACAAATTACAGACCTGTGGCTCAAAACTCTCCGAGGTCGATGCAGAGTCACAATGTTTTCCGCGCATCGCCATCTTGGTGTGACCCAGTTCCTTAATTATGCCAATTAGTTCAAGCTCCTTGCATTCAGCTATTTCCGTAGGGCCATACTGTTTACCTCAAGAGGTAGGAAAATGGTCCCAAAACAGAGAAAAACAACCCTCAGCACATCAAAATGATCACATCTCGTCCACATGATATTGTTCTTGCGAGACATAAGAAAATGCCATGCACAATAAAATAATAATAATAAAATTCAGATGACTTTGCAGTCAGCACCTTTAAATGTTTGTTCACAGGTATCCTACATGGACCTCGTGGTCCCACTGGAGTGCATGCTCAGTGACTTGCACTGAGGGAGTGAGGCAGAGACAACGTTCCTGCTATGGCCTTGGAAAATGCAGTGACCCTTACCATCTAGGAAAGATACAAACTGAATCTTGTGAATCTGTCAAACACTGTCCAGGTACAGTATGAAAATGGACATAAGGATACAATAGATAACTATACTATATGGCCAAAAATTTGTGGACTCCTGAACTTAGCATTCATATATGCTTGTTGAATTTCCAATTCCAGATTTAGTCTATCCTTTGTGGTTAGAATAGCCTCTTCTTTTCTGGGAAGGAGACCTGGGGTGTTACTCAGTGTTCTAATTCATCCCAAAGGTGTTCAGTGAAGTTGAGGTCAAGGCTCTGTGTAGGCCACTCGGGTTCTTCCACTTCAACTTTGGCAAACTATGTCTTCATAGACCTTGCGTTGTGCACAGGGGCACCTGTCATTCTGGAACAGATTTGGGCCTCTTAGTTCCGGTGAAGGGAAATTGTAATGCTACATCATAAATATACATCCTGTACAATTATGTGCTTCCAACTTTATGGCAACAGTTTGAGTAAGAGCCACATACAGGTGTGATGGTCAGATGTCCACCATAGTTTGACCATATTGTATATAACAACAAAGCTAAGTGTAGCAGTTTCTTAATACCTGAATTTTATTTTAGAAAATGGAGCATGGTCTGAGTGGGGTGCATGGGAGCCATGCTCAGTTACATGTGAAAGAGGATTCAGAACAAGGACGAGGACCTGCTCTAACCCCCCTCCCAAATATGGTGGTGTTTGTGAGGGTCACAGCCTAGAAGCTGAAACTTGTGACACGGAGACTGTCTGCCCAAGTATAGTATTTTTTTTCTCTCAGTGATGAATGTTTGTCATTCATGTTCATGTAAGGAATAAAACACAACAGGGCATGCTGTTCAAGAAAAGTAATCAATGGCAGGATTGATTATTTTCTAATAACAGTATGTAGTGAAGTGCTTTATTCCTCTTATACCACAGAAGTTTGTCCGTGATTGCAATTATTTATATAAAAACAAAAAACACACAACACCCTTTAATTATATATAGTTACATTTAATTTTGTGGAATGTCTGTAAAACAAGGAAGTTCCTGTCATCACTTACACCAGGGGTGACTAAAGTCTGGCCCCAGGTGGAAATGTGGCCCATGGACTGATTTTAGTTGGCCTGCTGCATCTCTCCTAGTATGTATAGGTGGCCCACCTATCGAGTTCATTTTGTGCCATGATAAAATAAAATAAAAATAAAATAAACATTTCAAATAAAAAAACACAAGTAAAATATTAATGATCACCATTTTTTTTATTTTATTTTGCAAACCCAGTATTGTGTATTGAAAGAGATACGGGAACACGAGAGATGCTGCACACAAAACTTTACTGAACTCTGCCACTTACACTTACACCACGCATGCACACACACCTTACTCCTGAGGGCTTCATAATAAAAGGCTCTAACTTGTGCATTAGTATACACAACATTTTCCCCCTCCCCTCAAAGGAACTAACATTTTTTAACTAACTTAAGTGCATAGCTGCAAAGGAACTAACTTTTTTAACTAACTTAAGTGCATAGCTGCATAACAGTCAGGCTATTGGCAGTGGCCTATACCATGAAATTTAAGTCAGAACGTAACAAAGTCTTTCAAGTGTGAGGGGCGGACCCTGGCACGAGCAGGGCGCCCTTCCCCACTCCCTGACTGTGGCTCCTCTGCTGCAGCTGGGAAGACACCTGAATCCGGCCCTGTGGCAGGGCCGTGCCCTGGGGTTGAGGGAGTGTCAGTACCCAACTCGGGCAGTAAGTCAGGCACAACTTGCGGGTGTTGAGGCATTGGTGACTGTGGGGCTTGAGAGACATGTGTCTGTTGTGCCTCAACCTGATGAGGCACCCATGCAGAACGGGCTGGTGGCTGTGAAACTACCATCTCCCCCCCTGGGCTGTGCACTTTCCTCAGTCTTTTAGCATGCCAGCGTGACCCATCGCTAAGTTGGAATGTAGAAGGTCCCAACTGCCGCTGGACCAGGCGAGGCTGAGTCCAGTATGAAGCCATCTTGTTGTTGCGATGGGGTCTACGAGCTCTGACCCAGTCGCCTGTTCTGATGGTAGTGTCCTTGGCCCTGTGTTTCCTGTCGAAGTATTGTTGCATCTTTTGCTGATGTCTTTTCACCGAGGCTTCCACTTGACCTTGGTCATTGCCCTTTGTAGACACTACCCTGCCCTGTGCCTTGAGCCTGTCCAGCGGTAACTCCATTTCCCGGCCCAGCATAAGAAACACTGGAGACGTCCCTGTTGTGTGTTGGCTCGCTCTGTAGTGCATTAGGGTCTGGTTAAGCGCAGTCTGAAAAGCACATCCCTGAGCCAGGTGTGCACAAATGCCGTTCTTCAGGCTCTGGTTAAGACGCTCTACACCGCCGTTCGCTTGCGGGTTGTAGTATGCTGTACGAATATGCTTAATTCCCCTATCACTGAGAAACTGGGAAAAGTCTGCAGAGATAAATTGGGGCCCATTATCTGTGGTGATGGTGCGAGGCATACCCCAGCATGCAAATAGTGTGTCAAGGATATCTGTGATGGTCTGTGTTGTGACGGTCCCAGCCGGAACCACTTCAGGCCACTTAGAATGTAGGTCGTACAGCACCACCAGGAAGCGCTGATGATGAGGAATTCCCCGGCCATAAAGCTCTCAGCAGATGTTGAGCTGGAGGTGTTCCCAGGGGTGAGATGGCCACGGAACCGGCTGCAGAGGGGTTGGCGCTGGAGGTCCAGTCTTCCCACTAAGGAGGCATGGTACACAATCCTTAACCAGTGCTTCAATGTCGCGGTCAATGCCTGGCCACCATATCAAATCTCTGCACCTCTGTTTAAGTTTAACGATGCCGAGGTGCCCCTCATGCGCCATTGTCAGGACCCGGGCCCACAGGCTACTAGGCACCACTGTGCAGAGACCTCTGGAGATGCAAACATCACTCCAACATGACAGTTCATCACGCAGTCTTGAGAATGGCATGAGCTCCTCGGGAACCTTTTTTGGCCACCCCGAGTGAATGTACGTGCGCAGGACAGTCAGTGTACCATCACGTTCTGATTCTTGTTTTAGCTCCTCCAAGGACACAGCTGATTGCAAAGGTGTGTGTAGCAACTGGATGAGTTCAGGCTCTGTGTCGTCTTTGGGGAAGATGGCTGGTGCCGGGCTATCAATGGAACGAGAGAGGAGGTCGGCGACCACATTGTCCCTCCCTGGGGTGAATTGAAGTTCATAGTCATATTGCCTCAACCTTTCTCCCCATCTGTGGAGGCGTAGCGGTTTATGGCCTGAGCCTGAAGCTGATAATAGCGCAGTCAGGGCTTGATGGTCGGTTCTGAGTGTGAAGTGCCGGCCGTACAGATAGAGATGCCATCTCTCTGAGGCCCAAACACAAGCAAGCGCCTCACGCTCACCCACAGAGTAGCGTTGCTCAGTTGGTGACAACGCCCTGGAGGCAAAAGCTACAGGTCGCTCAACCCCATCCTGCATCTGTGACAGGACCACTCCAATCGCCCTATCTGAGGCGTCGCAGGTCACCAGTGTCTGACATTCTGGGCTGAAGTGAGCTAGGACAGGAGGAGTGGTGAGCTGGGCCTTCAGTCGTCGCACAGACTCGGAACATGCAGGAGTCCACTGCCATGGCTCATCCTTCTTCAGCAACTGATGGAGGGGTGCTGTAGTCTGGGAGTAGTTGGGCAGAAAACGGAGGTAGTAAGCCGTCATGCCCAAAAATGAAGCCACTTCAGAGGCTGAGGTTGGCCCCGGGGTTTTTGTGTATGGCATCGACATTAGACTGTAATGGAGCAATCCCTTTGGTGGAAAGGCGGAACCCCACAAAATCAATGTTTGGAGCGGCAAAGCTGCATTTTTCTGCATTTAGGGTCAAGTTGTTTTGTAGAAGAGCTTCAGCCACTCTCTGTAGGCGGATGTGGTGTGTTTCCGTGTCTGGGGCATGGACGACTATGTCGTCAAGAAAGACCGCCACACCTGGTATGCCAGCCAGGATCGTGCTCATCACCTTCTGGAAACAGCTGGGGGCAGAGCTTAACCCGAACGGCATTCTGGTATAGCGGAATACCCCTATGTGTGTCACAAAAGCCGTAAGGTCTCTGCTGGCTGGATGGAGTGGCACTTGTAGATAGCCTTGGCGTAGGTCGAGTTTCGTGAATATCGTAGAGCCATGAAAATGAGCAGTAAGCTCCTCTGCTGTGGGCAGAGGGTATCGGTCTGGAATGACAGCCTTGTTTGCTTGGCGCAGGTCTACACATATTCTTATCACCCCCGACTTCTTCTTGGTCACAACTAGATTCGAAATCCAGGGCGCAGCATTGACTGGTTCAATGATTCCCTGTTCCAGGAGCATATTGAGTTCCAGAGTGACGTCATCCCTCAGGGAAAGCGGTATCCTGCGCAGTGGCTGGATGACGGCTGACACGTCAGGTGTAGTCAGCGGCCTGTGGGTGAAGGCCGTCAGGCAGCCCAGGCCATCGAACAAAGCTGGCCATTTGTGCTGCCAGGAGGAGGCGATGTGGTGTATGTCTGAGCCAGCATCATCTCTGAGTGTGAACCCAAGAGCAGTGAATAGGTCTAGGCCCAAAAGATTGGCCCCTCGCCTAGCGATGTGAAACGGGAATGAAGGCAGGCACTTGGAGCCGTAGTGCACAGGAACATGGAGCACACCCAAGATCTCAATCTTGGAACAGTCATAACCACACAGAGCTGTGGCAGGATTGTCTAGAGGCAGGTGAGAGAAAAACTTGTAATAGGTGGTTGCATTTAACAGCGATGCAGCTGCACCAGTGTCCATTAACAGTGGCAAAGTAACATCAGCCAGTTGAACAGTACGTTTTGAAAGCTACCTGACCTACTGATACAGTTCTGATCTCTGTGTAGGTGTGCTGGGCTGGAGAGGAACTCACGGGTTGGTGCAAAGTGGCAGGGGCAGAACGGCACACTTTAGCAAAGTGGTTTTGTTTCAGGTAATTTCGGCATGTTTGCCCTCTGGCAGGGCAGTGCTGCACTTTGGAATTATGCGATTTAGAACCACAGTTTCCACAACAATCTGAGGCTCGCCTGTTCTGCCTCTGCGTAAATTGAACCGGGAGGTCGGACTGGCATGGGCTGGCAGAGTCGGTGTCATAGTGCGTGTGATAAGCAGGCTGGGTTTGCCGCGCAGCCGTGTCAACATTGGCGCATGCACCTGCTAGTAGCGTAGTGCATTCCATGGCTGTCTCCACTTGCATCGCTATCTCCACTGTTCTATTTAATGTCAAATCATCTGCTTCTAGCAACAGTTTTTCCCTCGTTTTCTCACACAATGTCCCTTCAATGAACTGATCTCGAATCATTTGCTCCTGCAGAATTCCATACTCACATGAGCGTGCCATGTCCTTTAGGTTCGTTATGTAGGTTCGCACCGACTCACCAGGGCGCTGTAGCTGCTTCTGAAGTTGGTAGCATCGGAGTAATATCCTTTGGTGGCCAGTGAAATGTTTTGTCAACGATGCGACAGCTTCAGCATATGTTCGTTGAGTGCCAAGTGTGCGAAAGATGCGCTGGCCCTCTACACCAAGACAGTGCTGCAGGAGAGCCATCTTTCTCTTATCGTCAATATCATCATAGTCTAAGGCAGTCAGATAAACTTTGAAACTCTCCAGCCAGTTCGCCCACGGGACTGGAGGATCTCCAGGAACAGCCAAGAAGTGTGCGGGTGGGGGTAGTCCAAACTCTGCCATCCTCGTCGCCAATATTGTGTATTGAAAGAGATGCGGGAACACGAGAGATGCTGCACACAAAACTTTACTGAACTCTGCCACTCACACTTACACCACGCATGCGCGCACACCTTACTCCTGAGGGCTTCATAATAAAAGGCTTTAACTTGTGCATTAGTATACACAACACCCAGGTCATGAGAATCAAATCAAAATTAATTTTCCAAACAGATTTCTTCTGATTCACACTCTTATTTAGCTTTAATTTTTTTCTATTTGCAGATTTTTCTGATCCGGGTTTTTGATTTTGCAATCACTCTCACTCTTCTGCTTCTGAAATCTCTCTTTTCCTTCTGACTTTTGGCAAAAATTTTGGCACATTTTCACAGGGGGTGGGTGTTAGCAGAAGCCCATCCATCCATTATCTGTAGCCGTTTATCCTGTTCTACAGGGTCGCAGGCAAGCTGGAGCCTATCCCAGCTGAATATGGGTGAGAGGCGGGGTACACCCTGGACAAGTCGCCAGGTCATCGCAGGGCTGACACATATGCCGCTTTTCCACTACAAACGCGGCTGAGTCGGGCTGAGCCGTGCCGTGCTGAGTCGAGCTGAGTGGGGCTGTTGGAGTTGCATTTCGATTACAACCGCGCTGAACCGTGCTGGCTGGAAGTGGGTGGACACATTGGGTGGAGTTAGCGAAAGTGGGTGGATGTCACGTGATGTCGTTAAGCGGCGCAAACAGTGACATCAGTGAGCTTTTAAGCGGTAGTCTCACGACCCGGATAGTAAACAATAAACATGGAGGACATGGAGTCGTTAGTGTTGCTGGTCTTGGTGCTGTGGCTTGTTGTCACCGACAACGCCAACAGATACTGGCAAGAGCGTATAGATGAGGCGAGGCGCATAAGGCTCCAGAAATTCTCGTAATTCGTAATTCTTCTTCTTCCGGGTTTACGGTGTTTACAGATCCCAGCGTGCTCGCGGGGCGTGTGTGGGCATGTGAGGACACTCCTCCTCACCAATCAGTGCACAGGGGAGTGTCTGCTCACGCCCCCAGCCTCACTCAGCTCGGTTTGGCTCGCTTCAGCCCCACTCCAAAACCGTGCGAGTTTTGGGGGCTAAGCAGGGCTGAAGCGAGCTGAGTCGTGCTGTTTTGAGATAGTCGAAACGCGAGCCGTGTCGGGCTGAAGTGAGATGAAGTGAGCTGAAAAAGGGTAGTGGAAAAGGGCCAATAGAGACAAACAACCATTCACGCTCACATTCACACCTATGGTCAATTTAGAGCCACCAATTAACTTAACCTGCATGTCTTTGGACTGTGGGGGGAACCGGAGCACCCGGAGGAAACCCACGCGGACACGGGGAGAACATGCAAACTCCACACAGAAAGGCCCTCATCAACCACTGGGCTCGAACCCAGAGCCTTCTTGCTGTGAGGCGACAGTGCTGCCCATTAGCAGAAGCCGTTCCCTTTAAATCTCTATTGGACCACTGATTTTGGAGTGGGAGGTGCCCAGTCATTATCGGCAGCAAAACTGCATTGTAGTTGCAAAAAAAAAAAGGCAAGCTGGCGAAATAATATGAGCAGCTATTGGACTGTTTGTAAATGCATTCAGAAATATTTCCTCATCACACAAGTGTCTTCGGGCGGCACGGTGGTGTAGTGGCTAGCGCTGTCGCCTCACAGCAAGAAGGTCCTGGGTTCGAGCCCCGGGGCTGGCGAGGGCCTTTCTGTGTGGAGTTTGCATGTTCTCCCCGTGTCCGCGTGGGTTTCCTCCGGGTGCTCCGGTTTCCCCCACAGTCCAAAGACATGCAGGTTAGGTTAACTGGTGACTCTAAATTGACCGTAGGTGTGAATGGTTGTCTGTGTCTATGTGTCAGCCCTGTGATGACCTGGCGACTTGTCCAGGGTGTACCCCGCCTTTCGCCCGTAGTCAGCTGGGATAGGCTCCAGCTTGCCTGCGACCCTGTAGAAGGATAAAGCGGCTAGAGATAATGAGATTAGATGAGACAAGTGTCTTCTTTCCTCTCAGTTGTGTAACAGTTTAAACAGTTAGCTTCCTTGATGAGGATGAAGTTGATTTCTTGTAGATGAAACCAGGTCCTAAGACCTGGACCTTTTAAGATGGAAATGGAAACTCCAGAAAAGAAACTACCTGAAATAAGAGCCCTTACATACAAATTCTAACACTATTATCTCATTGTTTTAATAATACTTTACACTTGTTTTTATATGAAATGGTTTCAAATGCCAAGTTTACAGGACCATTATTTAAAAAAATTATACAGTAAATTTCTTCTTATAGAGAATTTTGAACGTATATTTACTTTCATGCAAAACTGTCAGATTTTTGAGACTTTCATAATAAAGGATAATGGTGGTAAATAGGCAGGCAGTGGAAACAAAAAAATTTAGAAGAAGAAGCCGATGAGTGAGCAACCAACTTCAGCTTCATCACCGAGTTACCATTTTAAACTGCTACGCAAGCTGGATGGACTGAAAACACTTGTGCAATAAAGAAATATGTGTGACTGCTTAAAAAAACAATTAAAATAAAATAAAATAAAATTCAGTAGCTATCCATATTTTGTCAGCTTTATAATGTAGCTACAATACAGGTTCCCTGCTGCTGAGCACTCAGCTCCGTTCATCCACTGTGTCAGAGGCAGCGCCACGTTTAATGGAGTGGGCAGAAGCAACTGTTCAATCAGAGCAAACAGGACATAGAACATTACTAGAGCTAATCAGTGATGCCTCCAACCATTAAACATGGAAAACCTTTCGTTAATCTTTCCAAGTTTCCTTAACGAAAGTAGTCATTGTCATTTGTGCTGGAAAGAAACACACATTTATGAATATCATCTTGTGTTTATGAATTTTATGAAATTCATGAATATCACCCACTAAAATTACAACCCCAAATCAGAAAAAGTCAGGAAAGCAGTGATTTCTAAATTTATTTTGATTTATATTTCATTACAGATGGTATGAAATGATGATATTTCGTGATTCTTCTGGTCAACTCCATTTCATTTGTTCATATACATCCATTCTGGGTTTCAGGTCTGTAACACATTTCAAAGAAAGCTGGGATAGGGCAATTTAGGGCTGGTAATAAGGAAAAAAACAATTAAATAACGATGTGGTTTGAAACAGGTGATGTCAACAGGTGATTGTACGCTTCACTGATAGCCAGCATATAACTGTAGCTTCACTGATGTATTTAGATATGTTTTATAAACACATCATAACATGTATTTAGATATGTTCAAATCAACAAGCAAGTCAGTGTCCAAAAGGGGAAGTAGGCTTATGTGTTTAGTCATTTCTAATGTCAGCATTACGACATAAACACAATTTTGACAGAAACTCAACTGAAAGGAATTTAAGAAGATTTTATATTTTTGTTGCTTTACTACAACCCCAAATCAGAAAAAGTTGGGCTGGTATGGAAAATGCAAATAAATAAGAAAGCAATGATTTGTTACATCTGTATATTTGTTCATATTCCTGCATTCCTGCATTTCAGGTCTGTAACACATTCCAAAAAAGTTGGGACGGGGCAATGTAGGGCTAGGAATGAGGTAAAACAATTAAATAATGATGTGATTTGAAACCAGTGATGTCAACAGGTGATTGTAATCATGATTTGGTACATAATCAGCATCCAGTAAAGGCCTAGTCTCTGAGGAGCAAAGATGGGCTGAGGATCTACAGTTTGTCAACAAATGCATGAGAAAATTATTGAAATGTTCAAAAACAATGTTCCTCAAAGAAAGACAGGAAGGAATTTGAACATTTCACCCTCCACTGTGCATAATTTTATTAAATGATACAAGGAATCTGGGGGAATTTTGCCATGTAAAGAGTAAGGGCACAAGCCTAAGTTGAACACTTGTGAGCTCCGAGCCCTCAGATGGAACTGTAACAAGAACCGTCATTCATCAATAGCTGATATAACCACGTGGGCGCAGGATTACTTTGGCAAACCTTTGTCAAGCACTAAAATACAGAGTTACATCCACAAATGCCTGTTAAAACTTTACTGTGCAAAAAGGAAGCATTGTAAACTGTGTCCAGAAGCACCATCAACTTCTCTGGGCTCGGAGGCATCTGGGATGGACCATCACACAGTGAAAACGTATTGTGGTCAGACGAATCAGTATTCCAGGTCTTTTTTTGTAAGAAATCAATGGCTTGTGCTCTGGACCAAAAACAAAAAGGCCCATCCAGACTGATACCAGCAACAAGCCCAAAAGCCAGGGTTTGTTATGGTACGGGGTTGTGTCGGTGCCCTTGGCAAAGGTAACTTTTCTGATGGCAACAGTAATGCAGAAAAGTACATCGAGATTTTCGAGCAACATATGCTGCCTTCAAAATGACATCTTTTACAAAGATATTTCAACAAGATAATGTAAAACCACATTCTGTACACATTACAAAGGCATGGCTGTGGAAGAAGAGGGTGCCTGTCCCCTCTGTTCTTACTAGAAAATGCATGGCAAATTTTGAAATGAAAAATATGATGAAGACCCCATACTGTTGCACACCTTATGACCTGTTTGCAGGAAGAATGGGATAAAATAACACCTGAAATGCTTAATCGCTTGGTGTCTTCAGTCCCTAAACATCTTTTAAGTGTTGTGAAAAAGAACAGAAACATTATAAAGTGGTAAATGCTTTACCATTCCATCCATCCATCCATCCATTATCTGTAGCCATTTATCCTGTTCTACAGGGTCCCAGGCAAACTGGAGCCTATCCGAGCTGACTATGGGCGAGAGGCGGGGTCTTTACCATCCCAGCTTTTTTGAAATGTATTGCAAGAATCAAAATTGACATGTTTATTTAAAAAAAAAACCCCAAAACCTAAATTTGTGGTAAAACATAAAATAATGTGCCGTTGTATTTTTTTTTTAATTGTAATACAGGCTAAAGATTATTTACAAATCATTGTTTTCCATTTTAATTTAAATTTCAAAATACCGTCCCAACTTTTTCTGATTTGTGGTTGTTAATTGAATATATCAAAGCTCTAAAATAATATTTTGGTGACGGGTCTGCAGGTATTTTGATGTGGTTTAATCTGGCCCCATTTCAAGAACACTTGGATACCCCGACAGGCTACATCCACACGACAACGGCAACGAGATTTTTTTTTTAAAATATCACGTCCACATGGGCAACGGATCAGTAAAATATCAGGTTCATATGGCAACGCAACGCTTGCTGAAAACAATGCAATACACATGCCACACCTCTATGTGCGCTGTAAGACGGTCCCATCGGAGACACCAAAACAATAGAAGAAGTAGACGCATGCGCATAAACCCCTTCTTCTGTAGCATTAGCCACATAAAGTTTTGATTATAGTCAGTAGCGTAAAATAGTATCTATTGTCTAAGACACTTATTTATATTTCATATTAAAACGTCTATGTAAATTAATACATAGAAAGCCTGGCCAGGTGCTGAACGTTCTTCTGCCTTCACTTTAAGAGAAATTCAGGGCGAGCATGAGCCTAGGTTCTTCCCTGTCACTGTCACACGCGCACACCTTCTCACTCCCTGTCCTATGGCTATAGTCCCTTTAAATCAAGTGCTTGTTTTTTGAATGGAGACGCGGAAAGAGGAATGAACGGGGTAGATGGAGAGAGAGAGGAATGAAAGGGGGTAGATGGAAGCCGGTACACCAACATTCTGAGATCCTCCAGAATTATTTAATGGTCCGGAATAAATTGAATGCTACACGTTGATGGATTACTTTGTTGTTCTACGCCCTTTTTGAGGAATGTATTGTCGGACTTAAACCAACATCTGAAGAGGTGAGATCACTCCTTTTTTTCCCCTATTTTTGCTGGCGGGATTGTCATGTGGTTGTGACATCAGCGTAAACAAATCCGTTCTACTCATCCAGACGACTTCGCAACGGCGCCGTTGCCAGATTTTTTCACTCTGGAACCCGTTCTCCAGTGGCGTGCACAGATAGACATGAGGTGGTGCTCAAGCACCTGCCCCTCTGCCCTCTGTCCAAAAAAGTGCCCTTTTGAATTTTTTTTTACAGTTTACTGAGGCCAATGTCGACATGATCTTTTAGAAAAGCCGCGGCATTAAAAGCGTGCGTGAAAATAATGTCCCGATGTGTGCCCCCTCCGCACACACACCGGACCTCTGTCTCTCTTGCTCTGTCACGTGAACAAGCGTGCAGTGCATTCAATGTGAGGTTGCAGCAGCATAGCGTCCTGGAAGCCACGGCCTTGTCGTAGCGCAGACAACACATCGGGCAGTCAGTCAGCTCTTCCCCTGCCCCACCAGCCAGGTAACACATGAATCGAGTGAAAATGTATTGTTTGCCCTCTAAGCCCAAGCTGTAATTATTTTGTCGTGAAGTAGCCCGTCGCATACAGAAACAACTGCACATAAGTATTATATTTTCTGCTAGACCATTTTCAGATTTAGGAAAACAAAAATTTCTTTTTCTATTTTGTTCAATTAGAGATTCCTGGCAAAGTCAAAAAGCCTTGATGTAATAAATTAACATTAAGTGGTTGTTTTACACCTTTAAAAACTAAAACGGGTCAGTGGCGACCCGAACACAAGAGGAGGGTTAAATCTCAGACTTTTATAATAAGGTGTTCCACATGCGCAAAAAAGTGCCCTTTTTTCCCCCCAGAGCACTTGCCCCCCAAAATGTCTGTGCACGCCACTGCTGTTCTCAAAAGATTTCGTTTTGGGGCACCCAAAATGCCGGTGCCGTGTGGACGCCAGGCTGAAACGATAAACAATTTTATCAGATTCACCTGAATCCGTTGCCGTGTGGACAGGGCCTTAGACTATAAACAGTTGTTTCCCACCAGCCTCTCATTGTTTCTCCAAGTTAAAAATACAAAATAAGCTTGCCATGTAACTGACTTTCCCACTATGGAAAAAAAAATAAAGGAACAGCATTTCCTTTGTAATGACACAGGGAATTTCTTCCACTAATTAAAAAAAATAATCCAAACTTTACTATATCAATGTACTGTATATACATTGATATGTTTCATGTTTGTATATTATTAGTTGCCACAGAAAAGCTAATGTATTTGAATGAGTTCATTAATACAGAACTGTGATGTAGTTTGCAGCTGGTACTAGAGCCGTACTCTTACAGCAAAACAATCAACACCGGACCAATCAGATTCAAAAATTAAGTTTGACTGGTCAGAAAGTGTTGATCATTTTTAATTAACCACCATGATGCCATGTTTTTATAATTAACCACCATGCTACATCAGTAGCACTGTGACATTACTCTGATTTCATGACTAACTTATGTAAATGTTATTGTCTTTCATCCCTAGCTCATGGAGGCTGGTCTGCATGGGGTAACTGGGATGCATGTAAAGAGACATGTAAAGTAGAGGGGTTATTGGCACCTGAACAGTACAGACACAGGACATGTACAAACCCTCCACCATCCCTTGAACCACGTGGCAATAATTGCTTAGGCTCAAACGTAGACACTCAATCCTGCACAGGACTACCTTTCTGTCCAGGTAACACACATCAATTGTCCTATATGTCGATTAATTCAGCCCATTAAAGATTTGTTACTTCAACAGAGAACTAACTGTGCTGTTGGTAAGATAAAATATGTCTTCACAGTGAATGGAAACTGGGGGGATTGGTCAGCGCCCTCTGATTGCTCTGTGACATGTGGAGTGGGAAAAAAGACACAGTATCGTGAATGTGACAATCCTGCACCCAAATATGGAGGCCGAGACTGCCAAGGAGGAAATACCAAAATACAGCTCTGCACTGTTCCGAAAAACTGCCCAGGTGAAACACATTCATCAGAACATTTGTTTTCCGTTTAGCCGTAGGTGCTAAAGAAGGCAACTGGACTTGCTTGAAATTCTTGAAGACGTTTCACTTCTCATCTGAAAGGCTTCTTCGGTTCTGTCTGACTAGTTCCAGGTATTTATCCTCTAGTTGACCAAAAGCAACCCTAAGGAGAGTCGCTGAGGTCACATGGGTCTTTGACCCTCTTAGTCATCCTGTAGGTGTTAGGGTCACTGGAGGCCGGGTGTGAACAGTGTTAGCAGCCTAGACTAGAGAGTTGTTAGTTGCCTTCTTTAGCACCTACAGTTTACTATGACCTGGATGACTGAGAACCTTCACAAACATTTTCCATTTAGTTTCATGGTATATGTAATGTAACGTAGTACGAGTATATACGAAAATAGTTTGTTGCTAAGAATATACTTATAACAATTGCTGAATAATATCATGAGAGGGAGTTCTGTTGTACTGAATATTGGAACGACTGCGAATTGGCTGAAGATAATCACAGCTGTGCTGATGTTCAGTACAACAGTATGACCTCAAGTGTGATATAGCTTTTATACACAGTTCTGTAAACAAGAACTTAATATTGATTAAGATATAATAGAGCCCTGTGATGACCTGGCGACTTGTCCAGGGTGTACCCCGCCTTTCGCCCGTAGTCAGCTGGGATAGGCTCCAGCTTGCCTGCGACCATGTAGAAGGATAAAGCGGCTAGAGATAATGAGATGAGATGAGAAGATATAATAGATGGTTCTGTTAATTTTTGCTCCACTAGTGGAAATACACTACCGTTCAAAAGTTTGGGGTCACCCAGACAATTTTGTGTTTTCCATGAAAAGTCACACTTTTATTTACCACCATAAGTTGTAAAATGAATAGAAAATATAGTCAAGACATTTTTCTGGCCATTTTGAGCATTTAATCGACCCCACAAATGTGATGCTCCAGAAACTCAATCTGCTCAAAGGAAGGTCAGTTTTATAGCTTCTCTAAAGAGCTCAACTGTTTTCAGCTGTGCTAACATGATTGTACAAGGGTTTTCTAATCATCCATTAGCCTTCTGAGGCAATGAGCAAACACATTGTACCATTAGAACACTGGAGTGATAGTTGCTGGAAACCTATGTAGATATTGCACCAAAAACCAGACATTTAGTAGAATTTAGCTAGAATAGTCATTTACCACATTAGCAATGTATAGAGTGTATTTCTGATTAGTTTAAAGTGATCTTCATTGAAAAGAACAGTGCTTTTCTTTCAAAAATAAGGACATTTCAAAGTGACCCCAAACTTTTGAACGGTAGTGTACATCTTGCCTTCAGATAGCTAGCTAGCTAGTTCACATTGATTTATACTACATTTCCATAAAAGGTGCTATGTGTAAGAATTTTTGGTGGTTTAAAACATTAATAATTTAACCAAAATTATCAACAGAATGTGAAGAAATAACAGGGGATTTTAACATTGTCAAAGATGTCTATATGTTGTGTTGTAGAGATATCTACTGAACTTAGCATGCTAACCAGCTAGCCCCAAGACAGGATAGACTCTGTCTCGTAATACCACTTTGTACCTCAAGAGGTGATAGTGAGTCACTATTATCTACTCTGCCCTCAGCCCAAAATTAGAGGATAAGTAGTTGCGCTATGCATGTGACAGCACCATATGCGGAAGTCACTGCTGTTAGATTCATTGAGTGGCAGAAAGAACTGAATGATAGAACTAGCATTCAGCCAGGAACACACACAAAAAATGCTGCAAAACACAAAAAACCCACATCTAAAATGGGAAAGAGCTGTTGTACAATTACTGTACAAATAGATTCAACAAGAAACCTGAGCTATCTTTTTACAGACTGCTGAAAACCAAAATAAAGAGAAGCAAATCGATCACTGCAATTCACAGAAACGACTCAAATCCAGGCACCGGATTTGCAGTTACCATTGTGTTTCAGATATGTTGTATTTTTGGAGAATGGAAAAGAGACAGAAAAGGGACCCTAGTGGGAGAAATTGAGTCACAATGCTAAGTAACTGTACTTGTACAAACTAAGCATGATAAACAACAGCCAAAGACTGGATTACAGACCCCAATACACTACCTCCACCCAGACAGTGTAAACTCTCTTGCTTTTGGATTGAGGGTATACACTTTGCGCGAGTTTAAAAGTTACAAATCCCTAGAAGCTCATGAATAGTTTTGCTACGGCTTTGTGCAAGATCTGCTAATGCTAATTCACAAGCCAGCATGTCACAATAAATAAAACTATGCAGTCATATTTGTGTAAAATCCTGTCATATTACTCTATTTTGTCAGTCGACATGGTTCTTTGGCATCTGCTGTTCTGTATCCTTAACTTGAAAACAAATGCGTGTGCACAGCCGAGGGGAGCTCGGAGTGTGACTTGTATTTACAACATTGGTGTGAAAGCAAATTACACTCCAACTATAGGGGGAGCCCAGGAGCAAAAAAATAACAATTCTTACATAACGGGGCTTTAAGGGCCCGTTTACACGAGGACGCTGTTGGGTAAAAACGACTAAATATTTTATCGGAAGTGCCTTTCGTCTACACGGGGACGGCGTTTCCGAGGCTGAAAAATGGAAAAAATTGAAAACGCCTTCCAGAGTGGATAAGTTAAAAACAGCCCCCGTTGCATATCCGTCTAAACTACCCAATACGCGAAACTCTGCTCGGATCTGCTCACGTCGGGTACGCGTTTATGTCATACATATGTCATATACTGTACATGCCAGCCCGGGAAGTAAGAAAGTAAGTAAAAAAGTAAGAGCATGTCTGATTACATCGATCCAACGGACCTTCAAGCTGCTCTGGCAGCTTTAATAAACGTCCAGGAGTCCTTCGAACATCTATACCGAATCTGCACATATACCGTTAATGAACAGAGGCGGGTATAGTATGCTCTTACTTTTTTACTTACTATAGCCAGAGTAGTCAAAGTTTTCGCGGTGCAGATGTGCAGATCAGACAAGACGGAAGACGTTGCGCATGCGTGCAGACATAGCGGAGGTCTTTCACAGCACCACCTAGCCGCCTGGCATGCACATCCAATTGAATTCCACACATTTATGCGTCACCGTATAGACGCAGCTTTCCTCCTTGAAAACGGTCATGTAGACGCGGAAAAAAGTGAGAACGAAAACGGACTTTTGCGTTTTTGTTTCAGACCGTCCCCGTGTAAAGTGGGCCAAATACTCACAAAGTTAAGATGGCACTTTTTATATATATATATATATATATATATATATATATATATATATATATATATATATATATATACACACAAACTGATGACTGTAAAGTTAGATTGTATGAACCCTGTAACTGGATTGGATAAAAAATAGCTTTACACCATATTCAGTGTGCGATAATTCTATGAGAGTGGTCGTGGTATTTGGGGGAAGGGGAGGAACCGTGTTTCTTATGATAGGGATGGACACCCCGACATTCTGGCGATACGCTGCCTCCTACAGTATTTGTTTGGTGTGTGGAGTATGAATTTGCCAAGTGGCCAATTCTTACACATAACACCTTTAAACGTGCCTCCAGTAAATTCAGTATCCCTTTTTCTGTTTCTTCTTCATCTGACAAGCTTTCATATTTTCAAAAAGTTACATTCCTTAAAAATATCATGCCATGTCTGTTGCCATGTCTGTTAATTATGTTGCTAATCCTACTGTAATAACCTTTTCAAAGTAAAAAGTGGAATTTTATGTGGTGAACACAGACACGTGCAGTGACACACACACACACACACACACACACACACACACACACACAGGGAAATGTCCCAGTGCTGTTATACTCAATATCCATACTCTTGGAATGCTTCTTGATCAAAACTAACTGTCGTATAATCTTTATTATTCTGTCCACATTCACTGGAGATGAGCAATCGTGTGCTCTGTTTGGCTACTCTACTACTAAGCTATCAGCTCATATACCATGAGTAGAGAAAAACAAAATGGCGGAGCGTGTTGCTCAACCAGATAAGGACGAAATAAAAACTACTCGAAAACAAAAACCCCAAAAAATACAAAAAAAAGCAACAAAAGTATTTGATGGTAAGAACATATCTTTTTTATTTTTCAAGAATTATTATAGCATTTTCCACAAATTGCTACGGTCATTTCGCCGGTTTGTTTACATTCTAAGCGGAAATGATTTTGTTGGACATTTCGTATAAAGTTTTAATTTATTGAATATGCAAAAAATAAAAATGCTCTGTTTCTCAAAATCCAGTGAATATGGATAGAATAAAACAATTATTCCATTCATTCTCACCGTACATAGCCAGCTCTGCACTACACGCCTTGTCGGCTATCAGCTCACGTACGACTCAATTTCATGGAATTGTTAAATAACATGAGAATGTAGCAAACTCCCTCACACTGAACAAGGAAAAAAAATGTTTCTTTTCCTTTAGTGGATGGACAATGGACTGAGTGGTCTGAATGGCTTCCCTGTAATTCACCAAGTGATAGGTCAGTTACATGCAGGAATAGATTTGGGAGGCGAAGGAGATTGAGAGAATGTGTTGCCAAGGAATATGGAGGAGCTTTCTGTGATGGAGTAAATGTAGATTTCGGCCGCTGCTATGACATTGAAGGCTGTAAAGGTGAGTGCTTAACCAACTAGCATAGTTATTGGTTGTGAGTAGTGCAATGATTATGTTTAACAACACTTGTACTGTCTTTTTTTGTAGTAAGTTGGACATTATCACTTTTCTGTAGCACAATGTAAATATTTTAAATATATAAATATGTACATATTTTTACTCCTTCAGACTAAGATCAAAGAAAAGTAGCCTATGGCTGGGTTGCAGCCAACGTCACATCCGCTTCATTAGATATGCAAGACATGAAGTGGTGGTCAGCTAAGCTCACTGTTCACAAAGTGTTATGATCACTGGAGCGCCTTGCTAGTTGTTAAAATGCCCTATGCTTGTGTTGTTTTGGGCTGCTCAAATCAAACAAACCGTAAAACTGATAGTTTCTTCTGGGGTCCCCGTGAAGTGATTTTTAAAAAAAGGTGAAAGAGCAAAGCATTTTAGGAGACGACAAGAACGGTGGCTCTTGAACCTTTCGCTGCGATGGAAAGGAGCGGAGTCAAAGAACGCTCAAGTTTGCAGTGATCACTTTGTGGAAGGTTTGTAAATTCCTCCGATTTGTTTTGTTTGGATTTGCAAATCAGTTTTCTCATTTTCCATTATTTTGTGATATTTTGAAGTTCAGGAGATGCTCAAGTCCTCAGATGTGTTTTTGTTTACTGTTTGATCGTGGCCACCATATTGTAAACTAACGTATGTTTTCACGTTATTTATCAGGATGTCCTAGTAATCTTTACAAGGACAATGAGATAGATTGGGCTCCTACACTGAACTAGATAGGGAAGATAATCAAGACGATCTACATAAACACAAAAGCAGAGCTTACAAGTTAACAGCACAAAATTGCTTCCCCAGCCATGCAGTTACAGTGAGCCGTCATAACTTCTCCGTCCTGTTTCACCACTACCCAGGTCTTTAAAGGGGTTTCTGTGGACCTTTCTGAATAATTTACTTGGAAGAGAAGAGCAGGGAGGATTGTGAATTGAGTGGCTGTGGGTTGTTTACACCCGATATTAAAACTTGTAGCGTTCTAGCAATCATCACAAAGACACGGACAAAAAGCCCCAAAATGCCTCCTTACCCGGGCATAAACGATACAGGATTTATCTTGTAGTGTGTTGATCCCCAGATCTTTAACCCAGCCACATATAAAAAGTTGTACGCCTCCATGCTCTTCCAGGGTTTCATCTGTGTGTCCATGTAGAACGGTGTCTGCAGCACCACGTAGTTTTGAGATGCTGGGGAACTCAACAGATGGATAATTTTCCAACTCATAAGAACAATCCTTCTTTGATAATATGTAAGGATCTATCCCATTGCAAAGAGCAACTTTCTGAAGGTATCTTGACCATGCATTGGCCTCTAAACTGCGAAAACAGTCGGAGATGGTTGCACTTTCCATCACGACAGCCAAACTGGTTTACCTGGCCACCACTTCATTCGCTGGAAGTAAATGTGCAAGCAAAAGTCACGTGACTGAATACAACCTATTACTAACTTCCTGAATGAGGATAATATATGTGACAAGCATCAGGGGTGGGTTTCCCGAAAGCCTCTTAGAGGCTGTCCACATGGCAACGGATTCAGGTGAATCTGATAAAATTGTTTATCGTTTTGGCCTGGCGTCCACACGGCACCGGCGTTTTGGGTGCCCCAAAACGATATTTTTTGAGAACGGGTTCCAGAGTGGAAAAATCTAGCAACGGCGCCGTTGCAGAGTCGTCTGGATGAGTAGAACAGATTTGTTTATGATGACGTCACAACCACATGACTAGAACAAGCAGCACTCTCGCTGTTTTGTATGAACCACTGCATTGCATTCACTTTTGTATACAGCTTTTCTTTTAAATAAACAAGTAACTGAACCATTTCTTGAATTTCTTTTTTTATTGGATAAGACTGCTTTTCAAAATGTTCACACACAATATAAAAAGTTATATAAATTATATAAAAATGCTTTTCAAAATGTTCACACACAATAAGAAAATTAAGTTATATAAAACTATGCACACTAATAAAACTAATTTGTACACACAGAAGGCACGATTTCCTCGTGTAGTCGCAGCCATCTTCTTCTTGTTGTTGTGTGTTTGTTCCTGAGTGCTTCACGCCGGGTAGAAGAAGGGGTTTATGTGCATGCGTCCTACTTCTTCTATTGTTCTGGTGTCTCTGATGGGACCGTCTTACAGCGCATGTAGAGGTGTGGCATGTGTATTGCATCGTTTTCAGCAAGCGTTGCGTTGCCATATGTACCTGATATTTTACTGATCCGTTGCCCATGTGGACGCGATATTTTTTTAATAAAATCTCGTTGCCGTTGTCGTGTGGATGTAGCCTTTAGGTTAAGAGTGTCTTTAACTGCCTCTTAAGAACCATTGTTAAACTAATGTGGTTTTCCCGAACACCATCGTAGCCAAAGTAATACGATGGACCTGGATCACTCTTTCACAAACAAAGAGCATCTCCTCGCAGCCAAATATACAATGTGCATGTGCCTCCGAGGGACTCTCACAATCAGTGGGTGGAAGCTGGTGAATATGCTGCCGGTGTTAAATTATTTTTCTTATACATTGCTAGTACATAGAGTTAATTATGAAATAAATATACACAAAAGATTATAAATATATTTCAATATGTTATGGAATTGGAGTTATATATGGTCTTGTAAATGTGCATATATTATTATTATTGTATTTACTTGCTTCCTGATCATATTACCATTTAACTAGATGGGCCTGATCAACAAATACCAGAAGCTCTGTGGTCAGAATGGTCGAAATGGAGTTACTGTAAACCTGACTGTGGAGAAAATTCATCACAGACAAGGAAGCGAACGTGTCTACCCGACATCTCAAAATACACGTAAAGCAAAATTACTTGACGTTGTTGTTGTCACTACTGTTTTGCCCATAAACATTTTTGTGATTGCTCATGCTTCAAGCATTTGTTCTTTACTGACTTTTTCATTCGTACTGTACTATATTTCACATATGACCTCAAGAGATTTGTGAATTTGAGCAACATGAAAACAAGCAAAAATAATGCATTGTATTTTAAACCCTGATGTTCTTTTTGCATGAACATATCGTGCCCTTTTAAATGTGTTCTTATTTATTTTAAACTAGCTTTTTTTCTCTCTCTCACACAGTGAGCCGTTTATTGAAATATTCGCAGGAAAACCTGATATTACCTGCCCACCCTTGGAAATAACAGAAGAGACCAAATCATGTAAAAATCTTCCACCATGCTAGGCCAGGTCATCAGAAATGGAAAATGAATTTTTAAAAGAAGCTTTATCAACAACGTTTCCTAGCTTTTCTTTCTCTGATGCCTGTTTGTGTAAGCTTTCTGTCTGCCAGTGTGTCTCAAAAACACGCCTACTGCTGAATGGACTGCACTAATGAGGGCGGTGTGGTCATTTTATTCCCATCTGAAATGCATCTGTAACATTTCTAACGATGTGGACTACAAATAAAATCTTAGAATCTTACAAATAAACGTTTCTGTTAAAATAGTTACACATACAATTATATAGTATGGGGCATTAGGCCCTGTGGGGTCTTTAGCCCCACTACATTGAAAATGCATGGAATTTATCAGCAGCATGTCAGACTTTACAGATTACTCAGGAGCCGATCGGAATGTGTGATAACTGAACCCAGTGAATAAATAAATAAATAAATAAATAAATAAATAAAAATTGAAAGTCAGACTCTTCTGTTGATGGCTAATTGCTCCACACCTGTGTGGAATAGACTCTACTGTTTAAAAAAAAGTTGACTTGTTGGAAAACGGTTGCACTTTTATCATTGTATTTGATGCCAATTAATTTGTAATTATGTATTTGTTTGTTTTATTACTGTTAATAAAGTCACATTCTTTATACCATATATTTTTCAAAAAACAAAACCGTGGGACCCCCCCTTTGCCATACTAATGTAATATCATATACTCTGACCTGACTTATTTTCTCTTTTTTATTTGTATTTACTGCACTTTGATCCCACTTTGAGGGAAATACATATCTGGACAGTTTCAGAAATAGTCTGTGTGTACTTTATTAGAAAATGAGACAAACACATTAACCTTACAGACACCGGGAGCAATGTGTAGAAGTGTTTTGGTTATTATGTACATTTTATTATGTTCATTTGAATATTACACATGATGCTGATATGACTTCTTTTCAAGCACACTTCCAAGTAAAAACCAGGGAACTGGAAACTTGAATGTGATAGAAAATAACGGTCAAAATAATATGACTTCTTTTCATAGGACTATATAATGACATGTTGCTGCAGCGTTTCCGTAGTGTAGTGGTTATCACATTCGCCTCACACGCGAAAGGTCCCCGGTTCGAAACCGGGCGGAAACACTCTTTTTGACCTCGTTTCTACGTTAAATCTAAAAATAAAAATCTGTTTTTCCCTGGTAACTCAAAGTTAACAATTTCTTTAGATTGGCTGGATAGGAAACTCCTGAATAAGTTGCCAAAGTGTCAGTGGTTAATGATTAAAAAGCCCAAAACATTTGAATATATAATCAGACCCTCCAGGACTTCGCGATGTTGCGATTTGCAACTTCAACGCAAATTCAACCGATCCCCGCGAATTCAGCGCGGTGTTGCAATTATATCCAATCACCGCAACTTTCCCGCAAATTTGACCAATCGTTGGCGTCGTCTTGAGGTGACGTCGCCAAACTACCTTCCGCCTTACTTCCATGTTTCCGTTCAAGAGAAGCAGCAAGTGTTGCCAGATTGGGCGGTTTACCACCTAATTGGGCGGTTTTAAGTGCATTTTGGCGGGTTTTGAACATATTTTGGGCTGGAAAACGTCAGCAGTATCTGGCAACACTGCGATATGCGAGTCAGTGTTTATCTCATTATCTCTAGCCGCTTTATCCTTCTACAGGGTCGCAGGCAAGCTGGAGCCTATCGCAGCTGACTACAGGCGAAAGGCAAGGTACACCCTGGACAAGTCGCCAGGTCATCACAGGGCTGACACATAGACAACCATTCACACCTACGGTCAATTTAGAGTCACCAGTTAACCTAAATGTCTTTGGACTGTGGGGGAAACCGGAGCACCCAGAGGAAACCCACGCGGACACAGGGAGAACATACAAACTCCGCACAGAAAGGCCCTCGCCGGCCACAGGGCTCGAACCCGGACCTTCTTGCTGTGAGGCGACAGCGCTAACCACTACACCACCGTGCCGCCGAGTCAGTGTTTATGTAGGCTTAAATTCTGTTACTGAAAGTGTATTATGTTTACAGTGAAGGACTGTGCGCACTTTACATTATTTTTTTACTTAATACAAGAAATTAATGGATGCCAACATTTTTGCCAAAATGGTATTTTATTTTTCCATTGTTTAGGCAGCTTCAGCATCATACTGTGAGATTCTGTTCAAATTGTTTTTTCTTCTTCTCTGAAGCCTGAGCCATTTATTTTATTAGTTTATAATTATTGTTTAATTTAGTCTTCAGGAGAGACTGCCTGCACACAGTACTAGTATTAATAGTTTTTTTTCTTACATGAAAGCTGAGGCATTTATATTATATTTTAAGGTAACTTCATGTTGTGCTGTGAGGTTCTATGCACTTTAACTTTTGAACCAACAGGTGCATTTGGATAAGTAAAGCCTATTTTTCTGCATTTTTGTAGTCCTGGTAATCTTTTATATTGGTAAAGTTGTTTATTGGACCATTTCTCAGTGTCTGTTTTTTTAATCAATAGTTTTTCAGTAATAACTTAATATTTAACATATCACTTAATTTTAACTACAAAAAGAGAAAATCACAACAATTTCTCGCAACTTTCACTTCCTCCCGCAATGTAATCGCAACAAAAACCTAAAAAACACCGCAACTTTCATCGCAATTTTTTGGAAACCCCCCCGCAACATCAGACATTTTAGCCCGCAACAATCACAAAAAAGGCCCGCGGAATCCTGGGGGGACTGTCTAATGTAAGAGACCATACAATTCACTGACAACATCAAGACACCAGAATCTTGTGTCAAAATAAGTAGAGAGTAATTTATGGAACTTACACAACCTTCCTTTTCATAGTTGTTGCCGTTAGTCTGTGATGTTACACCAAGCTACAACAGATAGCCAGCTAGCTATAGCTAATGTTATTCTAGGAAGTTTAGAGTTGATATGACTATTCCTGATTAAGGCTTTAGTCACATACATAAGTACATGACAAGATGCATGATATAAGATCTAAGCCTAATGCTTAAATTTCCCTTTATATTCCTGGTTTGTAAAGTTTGGAATATAGCGTTCTGATATATACAAAGTCTAGATTGGGTGGTGTAGTGGTTAGCACTGTTGCCTCCCAGCAGGAAGGTTATGGGTTTGAGTCCAGTGTCTAACGGGGTCCTTGCTGTGTAGGGTTTGCATGTTCTTCCCGTGTCTGTGTGGGTTTTTTTTTTCTGGCTTCCCCAAACTGTCTACAGACATGCAGTAGATCTGCATCTGATAGACTCTCGTGTGCCTATAATAACCTAATGATCTAAGACGAATGTGGGATTTATCAAATGCCAAGGTCATTTATGTCAAAATAAATGCTGCACTGTGCTCTCAGATGCTAAACATGTGCTGTTATAAACTGTCAGTAGATACAAAATCCACTTGCAAGTTTTGATACCAATATAAATGTCATAAATAAGCTGAAATGCTTGGAAATTGCATGTTTCAGTGCCATTATAAAATTGTGGGGAGACCCCCCGGCAGCAAGAGAAGTATGCCCTCCCCTCCACAGCACCCTCCCCATCAGTGGGCCGCTGTGTGGACTCCAGGGCCACTTCAGAAATGGACCACTGTTTGGAAGTTGGAAACTTGGGGCCAACTGTAACACTGGGATTGTTTCATACTGTTGTTTACACACGGACTGTATTAGGAGGCACCACACATGCGCAGTTGTTGTTGTACCTGCGATGAGCAGAGACTGCATTGTACTAAACTGAGTGAGTTACGGAAGTGTTTAATAAAGTTCCCTGTGAGTAAGGGAGGGTAATACTACTCAACCGGCCAGTTTGTATAGTCAAGAGAGGACAGAACAAACTGAAACGCCAATGAACGGTGAAGCGTTGAAAGATTTGTAGCTCTACCTTTCTGTTTTGAGTGAGTAAATGTTAGATTAAATAAATCGAGCTTTGCTTTTCATTAACCCACCAGGGTGCACGCGTGGAGTAATATATCAACGTTTGTTCTGCATATAAAATAACATGATTGCTATTTCCTCGTTTCACAGAATTTTATTTCATGACTTTTGTCGTCGCTTGAGAATGAGAAAGGCAAGGAGCAAGCAGACTTTAAACTATAAAATAAACGAGTTCTTAATAAAACAGGAAAGTCGTGCATGTAATTGTTAGTTTTGTCTTTGCTGTTGACGAGTCAGTGACACAGATGATCACGATACAGATCATTCAATCCCCAGCGAACCACACAGATATTTGGTGATTAAAAGATGCCAAAGCTCTTATCCAGCCCCAAACTGAACATTATAAAGTGTCGATAACTGTCTTTGCTTGACTAAGTGCCACGTAGTCGTGCGACACCATCATCAACAACATGCTACATTAATAGTATACTTAATTATCTCGGGTGTGGAAGGAGGAACAATGGAACACTAGGGATAGATGACAATAAAAAATTATTGCAATAAATTTATTTAAAAATAAATTAATAAAAAAAAGGCACTGGGTGACCTTGTTCATGAACTCATGTTAAAATGTTGCTCTACAAGCCGAAATAGCTCAGTTGGGAGAGCGTTAGACTGAAGATCTAAAGGTCCCTGGTTCGATCCCGGGTTTCGGCAGTTTTTATTTTCTTTCCCTCTTTATAAATCACTCACACTCTGTAATGGAGCACTGAGAGAGTACCCTGAGTCTTTCTACAACTCCTGCTGCTGTCAAGTGGACATTATAACAAAGCGGCTACATGATCCTGCTGCTGACCGTAGTTCAATAAACACACAACTCTGTCGATATATGGCGCGTTAACCTATAAACCATTAGATGTGTACAGGGAAGACTGCCAGCTGGCGTATATGCGTTTCCGTAGTGTAGTGGTTATCACGTTCGCCTCACACGCGAAAGGTCCCCGGTTCGAAACCGGGCGGAAACACGTTTTTCAGTGTTGACTTCCAGAGTCAGTGATTAAAGAGTTAAAACAAGTGTTTTTCAATTCAGTTTCAGTTGTATATCACTTTTAACAATAGATATTGTCACAAAGCAGCTCCAGTTGTCACTGTAGTGTGATCTAACACGTGTTGATATTGGGCCAGAGCACCAGAGGGCCATCTAACAGATCTGGGAAGTATAGTGGGTCAGAGTTCACTGTATAGTAAAACCAGTGAAAGATAACCTCCTGGTCACGTCCTTATTCACAACAAAACAAGAACCTAACAGGACATGGTGTCAGAAGCAGTGCTGCGGTGAATGAAAGGATAAGGGAAAATTATAAGAGAAGTGATAAGAACAGAAAGTTTTAAAAAGTAGGTGGATCGTGGATACGCTTAGCCAAGCTAACCTAGCGTGCATGTTGCAACGACCAACCAAACAAAGAACTCAAAATCTCAGCCTCATCGTACAGGTTAGGCAGCATACTTCTACAGAAGTATGGTGCCTAACAGCAGGGAACCTGGGCACCAGTAGCACTGGATACACTCCCAACTAGATTATAAAGATTTAGGATGAGACTCATGAGATACAGATACACCATTACACATGTCCCAGGGAAAAGCCTCACTACTGCAGACACACTGTCACGGGCACCGCTGAAGGATGGCTGAGCCACTGATGGCGATAGCCTGATGGAAGAAACAAACATATGTAGACTCTGTGATAGCAAACTTGTCAGCAAGTGAAGCTTACCTGTCCAAGCTGCAAAAACAGCTGAGTGCAGACAGTGTGTGTTCTGAGGTAATGAAGTACTACACTGAGGGCTGGCCAGATCGCAGCAGATTGGATGTGCTGGTAAGACCCTACTGGGCTGAAAGGACTGTTCTCAGCACACACAACGGACTGTTATTGCAGGGTACTAGGTTAGTTATTCCCTCTGTAATGAGGAAGAGAGTACTGGAGAAAATTCACAAAGGACATCAGGGGAAAGTCAAATGTCGTGAAAGAGCAAGGCAATCAGTATGGTGGCCTGGGCCAAGTAGCCAAATAGGGGAGCTGGTGTTGAAATGCCCAGCTTGTGTCAAGGAACGTGCCAATGCAAGAGAGCCTCTTCTGCCCTCCAAGCTACCTGACAGGCCATGGCAGAAGACTATTTTTCTAGGTATGTGGAAGTTGCCCAGTTGAGCCCGACAAGGTGTGCAGATGTTATTGTGCACCTCAAGTCTATTTTTGCTAGGCACAGCATACTGATCATGGGCCGCAGTTCTCAGGTGCTCATATGGCAGCCTCCACCACCAAGTATGAATTTGAACACGTGACAAGTAGCCCAAAGTACCCTCAAAGCAACAGTGAGGCCGAGCATGCCGTCCAAACCATCAAAAACTTGCTGAAGAAAGCAACTGACCCTTACCTTGCGCTACTGGCTTACAGGAGCACTCCTTTGACCAATGGCTTCAGCCCAGCCCAGTTGATCATGGGGTGTCATCTGCACACCATCGTGCCAGCTTTCCCTGCTGTGTTAGAGCCAGCCATCCCAGATCTTTGGTCAGTGCAGCACAAAGAAAGGGAGAGGTGGTGGATGGACACAAACAACTATGACTGCAGACAAAGAGAGTGAGAAATCTCTCTGACCTGTCACCAGAAAATCCAATGTGGATCACAGATTCTAAAGCCACAGGTATTGTGATGTCCTCACACAAAACACCTAGATTGTACCTGGTCAGCAGACAACAGGGCACTTTTAGGAGGAATCGCGGCCACCTTGTGCCCGTGTCAACAGACAGCAGCAGTAAGACAAGACCATGCTGCCAGGGCAGACCTGCAGGACACTTTGAAAAACACTGGTAATGATATCTCCAGAGGAGCCTCAGAGCATTCCCCAGACTGTCAGAACCAGGTCTGGCAGATCTATCACCAAGCCAGATCGACTGAATCTGTGAGAATGCAAGTGTGTGAGAGAGAGGGAAAAAAAAAAGAGAGAAAGAAAACACAAAGAATGGGAAAAAATGGGGGGGAGTGTGAAAAAGTAAAGAAACAATGTAAAAATGTGTTTGGAGTGATACAGGGTAATGTATTAATGGAAGGTTAATAAGGGTTTAATGGGAAGTTGAGGCGGCACAGTGTAGTGTAGTGGTCAGCACTGTCGCCTCACAGGAAGGTCCTGGGTTCAAGCTCAGCAGCTGAAGAGGGCCTTTCTGTGCGGAGTTTGCATGTTCTCCCCGTGTCCGCGTGGGTTTCCTCCGGGTGCTCTGGTTTCCCCCACAGTCCAAAGACATGCAGGTTAGGCTAATTGGTGGCTCCAACTTGACCGTAGGTGTGAATGAGAGTGTGAATGGTTGTTTGTCTCCATGTGTCGGCCCTGTGAGGACCTGGCGACTTGTCCAGGGTGTACCCCACCTCTCGCCCATAATCAGCTGGGATAGTCCCCAGCTTGCCTGCAACCCTGTCTAGGATAAGCAGCTACAGATGATGGATGGATGGAACTTGAAACCTGTTGTGTGGTAACTGTCTAGGTTGTCTAGAATGTGTGTTCTTTCATCGCATTAACAGGCCTTAATGAGTTCATATCAATTTGTATGCCTGGCTTCAAACAGGAGTTCAGAGTGATGTACCGGTAGGAGTTGTTAAGCAAGTTCTATAAGGAAAGTGTTATAGTAAACAAAACATTGTGCAGTGTTATCAGTAAGATTAAGAGGTTAGTGCAAGCTTGTTTAATGTGGTCTACAGTTTATTGCTTCTCAGAAAGGGAGATGTGGTGTGATCTAAATGTTTTTCCAGGGCACCAGAAGGCAATCTAACAGATCAGGCAAGTCTAGTTAGTCAGAGTTCACTGTATGGTGTGTGCATTGTAAGTAAAGCCACTGAAAGATAACCTGCTGGAGCCTGTACTACGAACGGAGGTCAACCTACCCAGAAGTAACCCAGGGTTCCCCTGCTAAACCGGGGTTGACAAAACCTGGTTATCTTGGTTGGGGTTAAACGGTACTACGACGCCAATTATGAAATTGATTTGTTGAACCTGTGTTAACCTAATCAGGGTTAATGCGTGTTCACATTAAAGGGGAGGTTATCAGCGCAAATCACTACTGTTCACAATGGCACGGTCGCCGTACTTCACGGAGGAAGAATGCGTTGTCATAATGCAAAGCTACGAGGAGTTCAAAACAACATTAAGAGCAAAATCTAATACAGCAGCTGCCAATAAGGAACGGCAAGCATGTTGGCAACGAATTGCCGATCGGGTAAATGCGTAAGTACATTCTCCCTTCTAAATGTTCCAGAACAGAAGTACAGGATGAGAGAAAGCTTCATGATCAATCACAAGTCACAGAAAATGGTCCTTCGATGTGGCCCCAGTCATATATACAGTGGGGCAAAAAAGTATTTAGTCAGCCACCAATTGTGCAAGTTCTCCCACTTAAAAAGATGAGAGAGGCCTGTAATTTTCATCATAGGTACACTTCAACTATGAGCGACAGAATGGGGGGAAAGAATCCAGGAAATCACATAGTAGGATTTTTAATGAATTAATTGGTAAATTCCTCAGTAAAATAAGTATTTGGTCACCTACAAACAAGCAAGATTTCTGGCTCTCACAGACCTGTAACAACTTCTTTAAGAGGCTCCTCTGTCCTCCACTCGTTACCTGTATTAATGGCACCTGTTTGAACTCGTTATCAGCATAAAAGAATACCTGTCCACAACCTCAAACAGTCACACTCCAAACTCCACTATGGCCAAGACCAAAGAGCTGTCAAAGGACACCAGAAACAAAATTGTAGACCTGCACCAGGCTGGGAAGACTGAATCTGCAATAGGTAAGCAGCTTGGTGTGAAGAAAATCAACTGTGGGAGCAATTATTAGAAAATGGAAGACATACAAGACCACTGATAATCTCCCTCGATCTGGGGCTCCATGCAAGATCTCACCCCGTGGGGTCAAAATGATCACAAGAATGGTGAGCAAAAATCCCAGAACCACACGGGGGGACCTAGTGAATGACCTGCAGAGAGCTGGGACCAAAGTAACAAAGGCTAACACACTACTCAAATCAGTAACACACTACTCAAATCCTGCAGTGCCAGACGTGTCCCCCTGCTTAAGCCAGTACATGTCCAGGCCTGTCTGAAGTTTGCTAGAGAGCATTTGGATGATCCAGAAGAGGATTGGGAGAATGTCATATGGTCAGATGAAACCAAAATAGAACTTTTTGGTAAAAACTCAACTTGTCGTGTTTGGAGGAGAAAGAATGCTGAGTTGCATCCAAAGAACACCATACCTACTGTGAAGCATGGGGGTGGAAACATCATGCTTTGGGGCTGTTTTTCTGCAAAGGGACCAGGACAACTGATCCGTGTAAAGGAAAGAATGAATGGAGCCATGTATCGTGAGATTTTGAGTGAAAACCTCCTTCCATCAGCAAGGGCATTGAAGATGAAACGTGGCTGGGTCTTTCAGCATGACAATGATCCCAAACACACCACCCGGGCAACGAAGGAGTGGCTTCGTAAGAAGCATTTCAAGGTCCTGGAGTGGCCTAGCCAGTCTCCAGATCTCAACCCCATAGAAAATCTTTGGAGGGAGTTGAAAGTCCGTGTTGCCCAGCGACAGCCCCAAAACATCACTGCTCTAGAGGAGATCTGCATGGAGGAATGGACCAAAATACCAGCAACAGTGTGTGAAAACCTTGTGAAGACTTACAGAAAACGTTTGACCTCTGTCATTGCCAACAAAGGGTATATAACAAAGTATTGAGATGAACTTTTGTTATTGACCAAATACTTATTGTCCACCATAATTTGCAAATAAATTCTTTAAAAATCAGACAATGTGATTTTCTGGATTTTTTTTTCTCATTTTGTCTCTCATAGTTGAGGTATACCTATGATAAATTACAGGCCTCTCATCTTTTTAAGTGGGAGAACTTACACAATTGGTGACTGACTAAATACTTTTTTGCCCCACTGTAGCTTGTTTAATGTCCGAAAAATCCTGAATAAAATTTGGTATGGTAAATTCATGGAGTAGCCTACTTAAGCTGATATGTGCACGAGTCACATGAATTAGGATGACTGACTGTTCAGTCCCTTTGACCAAGTTGGTGTATGTCCTGTGAACATTTCAGAGGCAACAGCAGTGCCAAACGCACCTGGCAACAGGTGAAAATGAAATACAAAAACATCATTCATAATGGTAAGTGTGTGTGTGAGGCATATATAATGAAAAGATGCTTGTCTTTCACAGCCAACAAGAAAAAGGTGGCCGCCAGGTGCACGGGAGGAGGGAGGGCACCAGAAGCCCTTACCGTGGCCGAGGAGTTGGCGCTCGCCAACAATAGCGGTAGGCCAATCATGGAGGGGGTAGAAGGAGGCCTACAATCCACCCCTGGTGCTGTGGAAATGTCGACCCTCTGCGTGCGGGGTAATATGGCATTCAAGTTCCATGTAAGAAGTGTGTTTTCTCGTTCATCAGTGGCATGTCTTGTGTTGTGTGTACAGTTGAAGGAAGCAATCTGGAGACCATCCAGCCACCACAGCCCATACCCGGCTCCAGTGATCCTCCGGCCGAGGTACCTGTAATAGCTAACATTGCATGCATTATGTCGTGTTCAGAAATTATGTAGGTGCAGCCTATGATTTATGTATGTTCTCTCAGGAGGAGGATGACGAGACCCTCACGGCCAAATCCGACACCCACATGCAGGTTGAAAGACTCTACCACTGCTACTATATGCTGTCTCAATATTCTAGGAGGGTGCCCCATTACTCTTCAGCAGTACTGCATTTGAAGTGTGACTTGTATCAATGATGCAATCAGTCTGTGTGCTTGTGTTCCTTTGTAGAAGGAGTTGGAGCTGCCCCTGTCCCCTCCTGAGGCTTCCCTGCCAGGGACATCACAATGTCACAAAGTACAGTTTCTTCCTCTTCGGTCCATCATTGCTGACTGTTATGCATACTAGGCTAATATGTTCATTCTGGGGTGGGGGTTCTGTAGGCCGGAGTGGACAATGTGCGCAGCCTGTACAAGAAAATGTTACGGCTAGACTGCAAAAAAAAAAGAGGCTGCAAATTCGGAAGCTCGAACTAGAAATTGAAAAGTTGGAGCATGAGAAGAAGGTATTAGTACATTTTGTGTGTGTGTGTGTGTGTGTGTGTGCGCGCGCGCGTGCAAGCAAGCATTCATTCATTCATTTGGCTTTTCTTTATTTTGTGTTACTGCCTGAAAAATTGGTTTGTGATGGCCTCTCTCACTGAACGGCCTGTGGGATGGTCCAGGGTCATGGGGTCAACAACATCAGGGGGTGAGGGAACATGATTGGGAACCCTTTCTTTTCTAATGGTGGCTATGTTATGTAGTACCACACATGCCACTGTTATTTGACAGGCCTTCTCTGGCCTCACACGCAGGCCTTTTAGGCAGGCAAACCGAGCCTTCAATATGCCGAACGTGATCGCGATTCGTGCTCTTGTAACACTGTGGGCATGACTGAAGGCTCTCTGGGCCCTTGTTTGAGGGTCTGCGAATGATGTCAGGAGGTGTTTCAAACATGGGTATCCACGGTCCCCGAGCAGGATACCATCAAATCGCCCTTGTATGAAATGGAGAGAAATGTAGTTAGTGTCAAACAACTGTAAGATGCTCACTATTCTTTACTTAAGGAATACCATGAAGTTTGAGTAGGGACGTCTGTGGTATTTTAGCTCGTTTCTGTATTGTCCCGATATCTTTTTGATGCAGGATGATTTGTGTTTTAAGGATTAGATGTAGGATTATCTTACTTTCCTCGAATCCCGCAGCTAGTGAGGATTCTCTAAATATGCGGGAATCGTGGACAGACCCTGGCCATCTTGCATCCAGGCTAGTTATCATCAACTGGTGGTCACATGTCATCTAAGAACATCAAGCATTTGTGCAAGGATAGGGGACATGACTGAGGTACAAGCACACTGTTACCCCTGCAAATGAGGAACACCACCAACCCATGTGGAGGACAAAACATCACCTAACACAAAATGGGACCAGTACTGACAGGTTGATTTGAGGTATGGACATGACCTATTTGAATGTGGGCCTATATGAAGTAGACCTTTTACCTGTACGTTGATGCTATGGAAGGATTTTCTATTCACATAATCCCCCTCATGCTCTCCCAGGGGTGCACTGATTTGGATGTGAGTGCAGTCAATGGCTCCTATTACTCTTGAGAAACCTGTATATTTTGTTAGTCATATCAATTGTCAGTCACAATTGTCTCTATGAGAGTAGGCAAACAGACACAATTTGATATTAGTAATTACCTGCGATTGCATAAAACCCTTCTTTGATCTGAAGTGCGGTTAAATGCCCAGGGAACACAACAAATGCATTCATCAGTTTGGTTAGGGCAAGTACCACTTTACGAATCATACGACATATGCCGCTTTTCCACTACCAACGTGGCCGAGTTGGGCTGAGTCGAGCTGAGTGGGGCTGTTGGAGTTGCATTTCGACTACAACCGCACTGAACCGTGTTGGCTGGAAGTGGGTGGACACATTGGGTGGACGTCACGTGATGTCATTAGGCGGCGCAAACAGTGACATCAGTGACCTTTTAAGCGGTAGTCTCACAACCCGGATAGTAAACAATAAACATGGAGGACATGGAGTCGTTAGTGTTGCTGGTCTTGGTGCTGTGGCTTGTTGTCACCGACAACGCCAACAGATACTGGCAAGAGCGTATAGATGAGGCGAGGCACATAAGGCTTCAGAAATTCTCATAATTCTTCTTCTTCCAGGTTTACGGTGTTTACAGATCCCAGCGTGCTCGCGGGGCGTGTGGGCATGTGAGGACACTCCTCCTCACCAATCAGTGCACAGGGGAGTGTCTCCTCACACCCCTAGCCCCACTCGGCTCGGTTTGGCTCGCTTCAGCCCTACTCCAAAACCGTGCGAGTTTTGGGTGCTGAGTAGGGCTGAAGCGAGCCGAGTCGTGCTGCTCGGAGGTAGTCGAAATGCGAGCCATGTCGGGCTGAAGTGAGCTGAAAAAGGGTAGTGGAAAAGGGCCAATACAGTGTTCTTACTGAGGTTTTCAGCATCACCGATGGAATACATATATTATCCACTGGCAAAGTAACGCCATGACAAGCACATAATTTGCTCGATTGTGAGGGCCTGGCTTCGGCGGGTTACATTGCAGACGTCTGCCTCGATCAGCTGGCAAAGGTAACGAATTCTCTCAGCTGAGAATCTATATTGTTCATGAAGAACATCGTCCGGGTATGCCAGCGGATTCTGGCGGTCTCTAAATACCCTTGCCCTCCGGACAGAGCCCCTCACAATCTGCACTCCGATATTGCACGGGTCATCCAGGTACGCTGGCATCGTCTCTAGAGGAAATGTCGGTGGAGAGGTGGTGTTTAAAAAGGGTGTGGTTAATCAGAAACCTTGGGTTAACCAAGAACAACCTGAGACGAGCAGGTTTGAGATGCAGCGTAAATTGCCATGGCAGCATACCTCGGTTTGAACATAGCCAACTTTCGTAGTATGGGTTAATCGGGAAGATACGCTGCACGTGATCAAGTTACTCTCGAAGTTACCCTGGTAAGCCAGAAAACCCGCTTCGTAGTACAGGGCCCTGGTCACATCCTTATTCACAACAAAAAGAACCCAACACAACATAGCTCCTTAATGAGCAAGCTTGGCAAGGAACCCTCCCTGAAATATGTAGAAGAAACTTTGAGATGAATGGAGTCAAAAGGGAATCCATCCTCTTTTGGGGGACACCAGATAGTGAGATCATTTAACAATTACTTGCCGAAGGCAAAGTGAATATCGGTGAATAATAACCAAGACCAAGTCAATACACAGGTGATTATTTAAAAAAACAAACAAAAACATTAAAAAGAATAATTTACTTCCCAAGCCGCATGCAAAATGTAATAAGTGAGGTGCAGACTTATCACTTATCTATGCAACTCACATAAAACACTTTGCTTTGAAACAGATAAGTCACAATTCCACCTTACCTCTGAATAGTTTTAGACCAAACTTCGTAGCATCTTTAGTGATTTTAGGAACAGAATTTTTTCATAATGTGTCATGTTGCTCGAGGTGATTATTGCGAAACAGTCCGAATTTCTCGACCAATCATTGCGTGCAATTTCCTATAATCACCTCCATATTTATACTAAAATCATTACTCTTATACAACTATATAATATTAAGCCAAACAGTATTGTAATACTTAAAATTGTGTTGCTTCAATACCAGTATCACACAGCCACAGTTTGTAGATACAAGTCTGAAGTATGCAGGTGAGAATATCCACTGAAGGGCTTGACTTGGGCATAAACTCTTTCTGGGAAGTGAAAATCTTTAGGGTATCCATGTGGGACCATCCGCAGCAATCTTTGGGGTGTTAAACATCTTCATAAAATCATAAAGACCAATCAACATATTAAGAACAACAGGGTTGTAAGAACAACAGGGTTGAATTTGCTTATATTTTCTGTGGACTGGACACAGCTTACCACTTTGTGTTGTGTAGCACAACGTGAATTGCAGTCTGCTTTCTGGCACCTTGCACAGAGAGATGATTCTGACCTGGTTGATGAATAGAAGAGACCTTGCTTCTAAATTAGTAGAGTGGAAGTTTCTGAGTCACATGTTGAATAAAGACAATTCAAATGGAAATCACAAACCTGTGCCGAGCAGAAAAACACCAGATTCTCTCACTTTATCCCTTTCATCAGTCACACAGCTATGAATCCCATATATTAAGGGTAGGCACACTGGTGACTCATGCAAAATGGAAGATTTGTCTAACAGCATTGCAATTTAGAATTGGTGTGGCTTTGTTGTGCTGGCGTCCCAAATTGTTAAACGCAAGGACCAAGATCTCAGGAACTACAGTGGACTGGCATTCCAGTCAGGGTATATTCCTGCTTTGTCCCTACTGTGTCAAGATGAACTCTGAATCCACTGTGACCCTGACCAAGTTACTTTGGTCACAAGTTGATATGAGATTAGGTTGATAGTAAATCATTAGATTAATAACTGGGGAGCAAAAACATGAAGAAAACAATACCATTAATGACAAAATAAGTAACTTTCTCGTTGCACTTTTACTGTGACAAGTGGTGAATCATTAAAAAAAACACAGTTTTAAATTAATACCTAGCTCCTGTGGAAATTAAGGTTACTTGTTCACATCAGAAATGAGACCAAGTTGGTTGATCCATTTATTAACAAATAAGAGGTAGCTGTGGCATGTGTCACACTGATACTCGCTGGTTATCATCCAACAGAACATTTTATGTAATGAATGGTATTTAGCAACTAAATCTTACTGTACATTTGCTTGTTTTATTTCTTTTTCGATATTAAACTCACAATCTACTTTTTTTCAATAATCTCACATAAGAATCACAGAGACACAACACTGGTCTTGGATGACTTTATTGTATAAATACAGGTATTGCTAGCATTCTGTCCAGCAAACCTCTCAATGGGAATAATGTAAATTCAATAAAGCTTTTACAGAAAACACAGAAGGCCCACAATGATTGCATTTTCAAAGAAAACTCCTTTGGCCCATGTCTATAAAGGATTTCAGCACTTAAGAAGAAAGGAAAATAAAAGAACACTTGGTATTAAGACATATATCGAATTCCAAATTCAATATGAGGAATGATAAAATGAGGATGTATTTACTTTGAATTCTGTGAAAACTAATGATAAAACTATATACACCTCTTAAAATAGCAGGGTTTGTGATGTTTAAAAAACAAAACAAAAAAAACCTCAAGATGAATAAAAATAGGTTTTAGCAGAAAAAGGAAAAACAACTAATAACCTGATTACATAAGTTTATACACCCATTTCTAATTGGGGCATATGACTGTGTTTAGAATTAACCAAATCACATCCAAATTCATGTTTGAAAGTAATTATCACACAGCTGTTGTCAATTAAGTGATTCTAATCAACCTCAAATAAACATCTGCTTCTACAGAATTTTCTTGATGTTTTCTTGGTTTTGTCTGACTGAGCAAAGAAGTTAAAAAAGCACGTATTGGGATCTCATTGTTGAAAGGTATCGATTAGGAGAGGGTTACAAAAGAAATTCTAAAGTATTAGATGTACCATGGAAAATTGGGAAGGCCATTATCGACAAATGGAGAAAACAGGGAACCATGGTGACATCACCAAGAATAAGACATTCCTCCAAAATAGATGAAAGATGCAAAATTGATCAGGGAGGCTGCAAAGAGACTTATGGCAACAATAAAAGGACTTGCAGGAATACCTGGACTTGCCAGGATGTATACTGTGCATATGTACTCCCTGCATGTGACAACAGTCTCTAGTATTCACATATCTGGTATGTTCATTCTTCTGAAATAAATACATAAAATAAAAATTAAAAAAAAAAAAATAATAATCCAAGCCCACATACATTTTGCCAAAACATACACACCAATCACCACAACCTATGTGGCAAAGTATGTTACGGATTGAAGATACTTCAATAGAACCTTTTGGGGCATAGTTTTAAGAGAAATACTGGCTGCAAAACAATCCAAGTATCAAAACACAATGAGTCTCAACAGTTTGAACTCACAGGCCAAGCGGGCGCACAAGTTCAATATGAATATCACAATGCAACAAAAAAGTGGGAATTCGCACACCATGGTATACAGGTTACAAGAACTAGACAACTTATAATCCAAAGAATACCATCCTTATGGTGAAGCATGGTTGTGGCAGCATCATGCTATGGGTCTGCTACTTTTCAGTTGAGACTGGGGTTCTAGTCAAAACCAAGGTAATTATGGGTAGCTCCAAATGCCAATCCAGAACAACAGCACAAAACCTACAGGCCTCCATTAGACAGCTGAAGACTGGGGGGAAACAAGTGTTTCATAACAGTTCACCTTCCAGCATAATAATGACCCAAAGCACAAATCCAAGTCAAACAAAGGAATGGGTTCAGAAGATGATGTTCCAATCTTTTGGAACAGCCCAGATTCCAGCCTAGACTGAACTCTTATCAAAAACCTGTGGAATGGATTGGAATGACTTGAAGAGAGTGCTGCATTAAATGCAAAAAAAGTGTTCTTGAAAAGCATTACTGAAGTACACTTATGCCAACAGGTGTTTTTTTTCCTTTTCTGCACTTAAAGTTTTTCACTTGAACTTTGTTGGTTACTAGAGCTTTTTCCACTTTGAATGTAATATGCTTTCTTTTTTACATCACAAAAACCCTGCTATTGTAACAGGAGTGTGTAGAATTTATATTCCGTTGTATTCATTTAAGGTCAATTAAAAAAAATGTTCAAGAAAAAAAGAGGCACTTTTAAACAAGAGTGGGCAAAACTAGTTCAGACAATTTAGGATGATACTACTAGAGCTGGACATTTAGGACAATAGTGAGGAATAATAAATACAGTAGTCTTCTGTTGAGACGTTTGCCAGTGGTTGTGCTGTATGGAACAACCATAGGCAAATATATTACATGTAAAAATATTCTTAAATGATTCAGACCCAGTAAATTATTCTGGCCTCTCAGAGCAAGAAGTGTGATCATTTACTCAGTCCAACCAGCCTTATTCATCTTCAGTCAACCAAAACTAGAGAACGCCAGCACATAAAGATGACATTTGACTCAAACCAAAACTGCAATCTAATCCTTCTGAAGAGAGTAAATCTAGGCCTGAATAATGTGATTATTGACCTGTACAAAAAAACAAAAACACTCAATGGGGTTTAGAATCAACAGTGGATACAGTAGTGAAGATTAATTGGACCAGGGCAACAGTCTACACATTTGTAAAGGTCAATCCAGCACTGCTGTCAAAGGTTCATGCTGTTCTTGTCTGGGATTTTTGTTACGTAGTTGAAGCACATATTTGACAAAAAATAAAGTGCAGGAAGTAAAATACAGTACAATAAGTGGCATGCAAAAGTGTAGAAAAAAAAAATCTTAAAAAGGCCATGGTCGGGGGGGGGGGGGGGGGGGGGGGGGGAATTGTGCAAAAAAAAAAAAATCTAATACCAGCAGAATGATTAAGAAAAGAAGTGCTTATCCAGGTTTGGTTCGCCACAAACAAAACCGGTAAATCTTATGAACATTACAACAGATTATGACTTGTCTTCTCTTGGGGATGAAACTTAAATAAAATTTCATCAGGAGGATGAGGGAGACAGATCATTGGGGGTTGTAGGGGAAGGGATCGTAGAGGCCAGATTATAGGTAGAGTTTGGGGAGGAGGTCACTGTGGACGGCAGGTTAGAAAAACTGGTTTTGGGGAGTGTTTGTGGTGAGGACGCAGCTGTGGTTGGGGAGTCCAAGCTGACCTCGTCACCTTCCTCCGAGTCCCAAACCTCACTCTGCAGGTAATCAGCAAAGAGGGCTTTTGCGCGCTGAAGAATACGACCAAGGTTGTGCTTGCGGACCAAGCGATCAAAATGCATGGCCAGCTCATTATAATCCAAACTATTTTTTATGATATGGTCACGATGCTCCAACAGGATGGAGAGGCACAAGAAAAGCATGAAAGGATTGCCCTTCCCAAACTCTTGAGGAGGAGGAAGGGAACAGGGTTTAATACCACTAGTAGTGTCAGGTTTGCCTGTAGTTGGAGTGTTTGCACCAGTTCCTGAAAGCTTGCATGGGGATGAAAGGTTGCTGGAGAATGGTTTGGGTAGTGATGGAGATTTAGCAAAGGATAAAACAGGGGAAGAGAGCAGGGAGCGATTGTTGCCCAAGGATGGAGAGGAAAGTGCAGACTTCCCTGTGGGGGTTGATGGCGAGTGCACTCCAGTTCCATTAGACATAGCAGCTGAAGACGTAAATCTCCCCAAAGCCTTATCAGGAGATATGGCACTACCCGCAATAAATGAATAGGAGACCGACTTTGATCCTGGAACATCAGGACACATTTCTTTACAGCTGGACTTTGAAGGAGATGTTGCAGAAAACTGAGAGCCATTTTTCCAGTTCAGTAAGCTTGGAGGAAGGGGAGAAACTGTTTGTCCACTGGATGAATTTTTCTCCTCAGTCTGAGGAGACAAAAGTTTGTCATTCCCACTTATCAAAGGCTGCCTCTCCCCAGGATCCTCCTCACTGTCTTCTGTGGACTGACGGACAGCGAGAGGTAACGAGCATATGGACTGAAACTTCACTGAAGATAACGTGGGATCTGATAATTCATTTTCATTAGCTTCAAAACTGTCCTCATTTCGTGCACTGTAGTATTTAAATTCTCCAAAACTGGACTGCTTCTCAAAAGGAGGTGCTGGTGCAGGGCTTTCAGTTTTCACCGCACAATCCACACCATAAACTCCTTTGTCCTCTTGACCAGAAGGCTTCTCTTCCTTTCTCTCTGCCTCCAAGCTGAGACTGCGTCCCCCGTCTGCCTCTTCTCGGGATGGCCTCAACATGTGTCGCCGCCGCTGCTCTGTCTGTTCCAGCTTTTCATTCTCAGAGTTTGGGCAGCTGCTGTCACGATTTGGGGACTCGTCTGCTTCAAGCGGTAGCCCAACAAGTTCAACCTCGGTCTCAGGTGGGTCTGGAGGCAGAGAACTCCAGGTCACCTCCAACATCCTCAGTGCATCGTCAAACGCAAACTCCCGCTTTAGTTCAAGAAGCAGCCAGCGGTAACAAAAAAAGAGGTCATCAGCACCTTTGGAGACCAGGTAGGTGTAAAATTCAGGATCTGAATATTGCAAGAGTAACTTAAGATGCTGGAACTTAATTGACATCAGTTGACCATCAGGCCAGAAGTTGCCTTCTAGGCGCTTCATGATACCACAGAAGCAAATAAAGGCGTGAGCTTCATTGTCCATGACAGCAAGGATTGGAGAGGCAATATCACTCATACCTTGACAATAAGAAACCTGCAAGTAGAACAATTAAAAATATGTCTTAATGCAACACTGCTATATGTTGTATTTCTACTGGAAACTACTTTGTACAACAGTATTTTCCAGCTTTTAAATATGGCCCCCACCCACCCACAGCAACAACCCCAAATAAGAAAAAGTTAGAACAGTATGTTGAAATTGAAATTACAACTGAAAACAATGATTTGTAAATATTATTTGGCCTGCATTTCACTCAAAACAACACAGCAGCACATTATTTGATGATGCTTTACCTCATGACTTTTACTGTTTTTTTTTTTTCAAAATAAAACACATTTCAATTTTATTCTTGCAACACATTTATTTATAAATAAATAAGAGTGTAAGCTAGTTAGGATGGTAAAGCATTTACCACTTTATAATGTTGCCATTCCTTCTCACAACACGTAAAAAGACATTTCAAGAACAAAGACATACAGAGATCACACAAACTCACTATTCATAAAATCACACATGTTGAAATTTATGGATCTGGTCAAATTCAGAACAGCACAAATAATGTACAAAGCGAGAAATAATCCATTGCCAAAAAATATACAAGGAATGTTTAGTGAGAGAGAGGGGGGATATAATCTAAGGGGAGACCTAAATTTTAAAAAACCAAAAGGTTCGAACAAATATGAAAAACATGTGCGTATCGAGCTGTGGGGTGACTTTATGGAACAGACTGGAGACAGAAATAAAACAAAGTGCAAATATAAATCTGTTTAAAAAAAAAAAAGGTACAAAAAATATTTTTAAACAAGTATATAGAAGAGGAAGTATGTTAACGGAGGATGATGAGGGATAAATAGAATAGGGTTGATTGTTATATTAGAACTAACTTAGTATATGGTATATTTATGGGGATAGTTTATATATTCATATTTACAGGGATAGGTATGTAGTAGATATTTATTTTTGTAATTATATATTTATATAGATATTTATGAAGTATATATATATATATATATATATATATATATATATATATATATATATATATATATATATATATATATGGCATGTAGTATATATTTTTGTAATTATATATTTATATAGATATTCATGAAGTGTATATATGGTATATATTTTTATAGGTGTATTAATGTAGTTTGGATTTCGGGGTAGTTAAAAAGGGGTGGGAAATAAAAAAAAAAAAAAAAAAAAAAAAGTATTGTACTTCTTCCCACTTCTTTTTCGAACAATGTGCGGTGTTTTGTAGTGTCTTAGCTCTATGTTATTTAATTTATTTTTTTTAATTTCTCATTTTCTTTCTTTTGTATGTACAAATAGTTACATACATTTTTTTTTTATACATGTTCGAAATAAAAAATTCATTCATTCAAGACACCAAGTGATGAACTGTTTCAGGTGTTATTTTGACCCATTCTTCCTCCAAACAGGTTTAAAGGTGTGCGACAGTACGGGGTCATCGTTGTCACATTTTTAGCATCAAAATTCCCCACACAGTTTCCTTTAGGGACAAGATAAGAACCTGCACCCTCTTCTTCTGCAGCCCTGCCTTTCTAACATGCAAAATGTGGTTTTGCATTGTCGTATTGCAATATGCATGGGCATTCCTGGAAAAGATGTCATTTTGAAGGCAGTATACATTGCCCCGAAATTTAAAAAAATTAAAAAAATAAATAAAAAACCTTTCTACATTAATGCTGCCATCACAGAAGTTATCATTGCTAGGGCACTGACAACCCCATACCATGACAGACCCTGGTTTTGGGACTTGTTGCTGGTAACAGTCTGGATGGGCCTTTTTGTCTTTGGTCTGGAGCACAAGGCGTCCATTTCCTCCAAAAAGACCTGAAATACTGATTAATCTGACCACAATACACATTTCCACTGTGTGATGGTCCGTCGCAGATGCCTCCAAGTCCAGAGAAGTTGACAGCACGTCTGGACACAGTTAAAATAAGGCTTCCTTTTCGCACAGTAAAGTTTTAACTGGCATTTGTGGATGTAACTCTGTATTATAGTGCTTCACAAAAAGGTGCCCAAGTAATCCCGAGCCCACGTGGTTGTGATTGGCTATAGGGATAGATCACAGGTGTTCAGCTTAGGCTTGCACCCTTGCCCTTTACACATCAAAACTCCTCCTGATTCCTTGAATCGTTTAATGATGTTAGGCACCATAGAGAGAGTGAAATATCCAAATCTCCCATCTTTCTTTGACGAACATTGTTTTTAAGCATTTCAATACTCTTCTCATGCATTTGTTAAACTGGAGATCAGCAGCCCAGGATAATGCTTTTGTACCAAATCATGATTACAATCACCTGTTTCAAAATCACATCATTATTTCATTGTTTTACCTCATCATTAGCCCTAAACTGCCCCAGTTTCAGTTTTTTTTGGAACGTGTTGCAGGCCTGAAATGCAGGAATGGATGTACATTAACAAATGAAATTAAGTTGACTGGACAAAACATTAAAGGAGATACGCAGAGCCATGGCCTCACTTTATAAATGCCTCGAGACATCAAGAATGGCATAGGAATAGTTTTAGGCGTTAACAAATCTAGTAGTAATTTTTACGATTAAAGTGATTCATATAGGTAGCGGTCTGAGTGAATGACCTTGACATCTGTGACGTCACAGCGGGAAAGCTATCGGTCTCATCGCCATTTCCGCTATACTAAAACACAGACCTGACTGCAACTTCGATCCTCCATTTTGAGCCAATTTATCGCCATGCCGCGTAGATGTGTTGCTGGCCGGTGCAGCAACATGACAGAAGGTGGATTTATGTTGTGTTCATGGCCCAAGAATCTTCAAACTGCAAAGATTTGGACGCGTTTTGCAAGAAATTCACAGATTGGGCGCCTATGAAGTGGTCTCTCCTCTGCTCTGCACATTTTACTGAGGACTCATATGAAACCTCTGATCTGTTGGAGCGTTGGTTATAAGCCCGTATTGAAAGAGGGTGCAGTACCAACAATTAAAGGAAAAGAAAACTACAAGAAAAAGTTCAGTTGCACCAGTTCTCCCAGAATGTGAGCCGAGTATTAATGGCGGAGTACGCGGTATGGAGAAAATTGAGAATGAGTGAACCATTAGTCAGATTTCTCTGCTGGATATGCTTGCCTCAGCAGCAATAGCTCACCCTTACGTGGCAGAAGCAAATTAACAAAGAACTGAAAGTCAGATTGTTTCAAAACAATCGGCCACAAGATCGGCCTTCAAGAGGCGAGAACACAGATGGGTAAGATGCGACTCTCATTTGGTTACATCACAACAAAAACACCACCACTCGTTGTTTACCTGCATTTAGATTAATACATGTAACTTGTATTGTGTATTTAAGTTACTGGTAGAAGATTATTTAATTTGCTTCAGAATGTGATTGTCTCAGTTCATCTGATTATTTAATTAGCCTTTTACGTTTTATCAGTGAAAATGCATGCATGTACATGTCTGTTACAGAAGTTATAACACCTATCCTGTTTTAATGAGAGTCACATGAGACTGTCAGTTCAATTCCATCCAATTCTCTAGACGGATTTGTTTTTTGGCTTTATTTCGTAAGGTGGGGGCCTCCGTGGCCGACGTGTTACTATCGGACGCATTTTCCGATGGTTCAAACTGATACAGTTCTACGTATATAGCAGTAGCATACACACTCCAATTTAAGGACTATCACAGTCAGATGTATTACTATCTGAAGAATCTCCAATAAATTCGAACGAAGAGGCCATTGCAACCACTCTCGCCTGCCGAGTCTGGCTTTAGTCTACAGCACTGGTTCCCACTGTGATGTCACCCACCCAGGGCTGGCTGGCTCAGCAGGGCAGCTCAAATGCCAACTTTGCGGTCGATTTTAACTCTCAAAAATATATTTTTATTCCCAATTATGCAGCATACAAGAGTCAAAGATGGAGATACTATCCACTCAGAAATTTATTTAAAAATAAAGGTTCTGCGTATGTCCTTTAAAGGGCTGATGACACGAACATGACTCTATGCAATTTCTTAAATAAACTATACAACATGGCAAACGTTAGATTTCTGTTATAATTACGTGAAAAGAAGCTGTTGTTACGCGAATATCCAACTTTTAATTGCACAGCGCAAGAAAACTGGGTCCGTGGCTCGCGGCCATGTTGTGACGTCAGCGGAAGAACACGCTGCGGTTCACTGGCTGTTCTACTCTTGTTCTACTCAATGGAAATGGCGCATGAAAACGCCGGTGAACTCTCTAGTGCTAGCTCTTCCTCTTCTGGGAGTCCAGAATTGTGTTGATCTCTTCCGAATAGAATCTATGATAGCCTACCCTCTTTACCCTTTGCCTCTCGTTGCTAGGCGGCAGTTACATGAAAGCCGCAAGCTTTCACAAGCAAATACATGACTGATATCACGCCGACTTTATGGTTACATTTATGATTATCATGTAGAATCTATAGCTCTACGTACCTTTATCTTATGTCGTTTCACAACACATGTTCTGACAGGAGGACTGTCTTTGGATCCGGCATAGCTACTAGTAGATCCCCTCCAGAATACTGGCAGTGTTGCCAGATTGGGAGGTTTCCCGCCCAGTTGGGCGTTTCAAGTGCATTTTGGTGGGTTTTGAACATATTTAGGGCTGGAAAACGTCAGCAGTATCTGGCAACAGATACTGCTGACGTTTTCCAGCCCAAAATATGTTCAAAACCCACCAAAATGCACTTGAAACCGCCCAACTGGGCGGGAAACCTCCCAATCTGGCAACACTGTGTAGGCACTGCTGATGGTAGTAACACACGTTTGTGCTGAACTGAACACCCAAGAGATTCTTTTAAGCTGGGAAGGGTTTCAAAACAATCCAAATCGAAGTGTTCAGAGCACAGGACGGATGTTGGTGAGGGCTCCCACTTGTCACGAGTGCGCCTGACTTGCTTCACCCACTTCGCATGCAGCTCGGGATCTCTGGGAAACTTGAACAAACTTACCCCATCCTTGTGGGTTTTGGAGCAAAAGCCGGCAACACACCGCGAAGGCATAATAACTAATATACATATATATAAAAAATAATAAATAATAATGTATAATAATAATACTAATAATGACAAACTGAACACCTGTCGCATCAACAACAAACTGGTAAGTTAGGAGGAAGGTTCTTTCACTGACGTCATATAGCTCCTCCTCCTCTTTCGTCTCCTGGGTGCTGCAGCCCCGTCAAATTTGCCCAAATAGCCGCGTTTATCATAACTTGTAAAATAGGCGCCTTCGTGAATTAATATATGGATCATTGGGAATTACTTATGTTATAAAACATCGCCAAAGATGTCAAAAACGTGTCATCAGCACTTTAAATATCTTGGGTTCATACTGTCTGCAATGAAATACAAGTCAAAGTAAATTTGGAAATCATTGCCTTTTTCTTTTTTAATTTGCATTTTCTATACTGTCCCTACTTTTTCTGCTTTATGGTTATAAATGGATAAGGAACTAAATACAGATGCAGTAACTCCAGAATATTTGCCATTTTCAAACGGAGAACTGTACATGTTGATTTTTGATATGATTATCAGGAATATTCCCATTGAATTTATTTAGGGTAATAGTAACCATGTATGCTTTCACCGTCCAGTTTAACTGTAATAATTTTCAGTGGCTGAACCTTTCCAAACGTCTAATGAGATTTCATTTTGTACATCCTCCTTCAAAAAGGGTCAGCTTAGAGTCTAAGGATTCTCTAGATTAAGACACTAATATATTTTAGTACAAATACACAGGTGATATGAAAGCGCATGCGAAAAAGTCAGAATTTCACGACCAATCACCTCGAGCAACTCTGCAAAATGGCGATCAATTGCTTCGTCACCGTAAGTGAGGAAGAATTATAAATTATGAAAGAAAATGATGTTCCTAAAAGCACTTAAGATGCTATGAAGTTTGGTCTTAAACTATTCAAAGGTAAGGTGGAATTGTGATTTATTTTCTCCATTTCAAAACAAAAAAGTATTTTATACGAATCGGCATAGATAAGCGACAAGTCTACGCCGCGCCGTTATTACATTTGTATGCAACTTTTGAAGTTTTAAATAAATTTTTAAGATTTTTTTAAATAAATCACCTGTGTATTTATACTAAAACAATTATCCACCTCAGGCTCAGTGAATATTAGAGAATAATAACGGAGACAAAGTCAAGGCCATTATTCCCTGATATTCACTTCGCCTTTGGTGAATAATTGTTAAAAGATCATTAAATTATTATACCTTTGGCAAGAAAACTCTATATAGATATATACAGTGGGGTCCAAGGGTCTGAGACCACTAGTGAAAAAGCTTCTGGTTGCCATTTTTTTGTTTCATTTTTAATAAATGGTATCAGCAATAACCTGAGTGAACAGTGGAATCTTTGAAATATTTACACGAATTTCAGAATTTAGTATTTGGTATGTACCCTTTTTACTTTAATGACAGCGTGCACTCGAGCAGACACAGACTCCATAATTCTGCATTAAAGCTGATGATCCATGATTGATCAAATCCATCAGCATCTCATCTGAACATGTGGAAGGGATAAGATGATGGAAAACCTGACCTTTTGTACAAACGCATTAACATGGTCAATACCACAAATTTCTGAAGTTCAAATAAAGGCTAGGAAATTGTGCAACATTTTGAATATTGAATAGTCAAAGATGTTGAACATTTCCTTTATTGTTTTAGAATTTAAATAACTCTAAAACTTTGTTTATTGCCAGTTTCAAATTAAAATTAAAAAATAATAATAGCCCAGATTTTCAATGTGGTTTCAGACTTTTGAAACCAACTGTGCGCGTGGAGCTTTTTTATTTGTGAAACTTCTCTCTTTTTAAGAAAGGCAGAAAAAGAAAATTTCATCAAATAGGAAAGGTTCATGCCCACCTGCGGATGTGTGATGGCAAAAGTGGTGAGGAGGTCAGTCAGTGCAGTTAAGTGAGGACTGTCCTCCGAGCCGGCATAGTACGGATGGGCTCGGTCTGTTCGAAGCACATCCTTTAAAACGTTTCCTCGAATGAACTCCAGATCCTCTGGGCTCACCCTGGATGCCCACGTACTTTTCAGCTGGTCATATTCTCTCGTTTTTCTCTTCATGTAGTCCATCCTCTCCTGCCCTGTCAGGCCATCTGGGTACACGTTTAAAAGGTAGCGCCACACTACCTATCATGGGAGTAAAAAGGATAAGAGAAAATGTCAGTGTGTATGATTTTTTTTGTTTTAAAAAAACAAACACAAACACAGGATTATTCAGGAAAGAAAATACACCCCTCTATAATATGTTCCTGAGCTCTATTACACTTGTCGCTCTGACAATTCACAGCACTGTGTACATACACATCATGCCTCAACTTCAGGCATGAAAGAAGTCCAATTACACAGTGACTGAGTCAACAGCCAGTCAGGAGAGTGAGGGAGTAAGGGTGTGAAAATTTGTGAACCCTAAGGAAGGTGCATCAAAGAAAGACTGCACAGCAGCCATCTGTTGGGTCATTCCAAACCGAAACGATGAAAAGCTTTCAGTTTAAAATGATCTGTATGTATATAATTTGCAAAAGTGAGCACAGCAAACGAGTGAAATATTTTTCAACATGAGAAGATAAACTTCATATCTTCAAGCCAATGTGTGATTTTCTTTTTAATTATAGAGACACATTCACAAACAAACAATAGGTACCCAAATTTATCAAAACAATTCATTCATCTCATCCTCATGAGTGAGGATACTGGAAAATATGTTACTCAATGTCCCAGATGCAGTTTGTAGGAAAAATACGAGTGGTGCATTTCCCAGTAAAACAGTCGTGTCTATATAATAAATAAATATAGAAAATCTTTTTGAAATATGCATAAACTATAGAAATCCGCACTTGTCTTGTTTGTGTTGAATAAGCCTGATCTTGAGCAGTAACTGCACTAGAAATAATCTTAACTTCACCTTGCGCAGGGATGGCTCAACCCCGCCATGATAAATGCGGAGCCGCAGCTCCTCTGGCCGTGTCAGCTGACCCTGGCTGTTCAAGTAACTGTGAAATTCTGTATCACTCAGTGGAGGCTTGAATGGCTTGACCTCCTCCCCATATGACCAGCTTAATGCCTGCTGCACCCTAGACAATGTTCGACCCATCTGAATGAGAGAAACAGATAAATAGTCAGAGGGAAAAAAAATAAAAACAAAAAACAAAACCCTGCAGCCGTAGGTTAAGTCACACAAAGTGCAATAAATCATTCATCCATTCATTCAGTGCGTTCATGTAATCTAGCAGTTAATTTATATTAAATTGGCTCCATGCTGTTTCCCAAAACAACTATAGCAATAATATGCCTGGCAAATCAGCATAGCATGCTTCTTTGGGAAACCGCCTTTGGTTAAAATGCGATTGCATTAGGAGATGAGGAACCTGACTGAACGCAGCAGAGACTGGCTGGTAAAACAGTTGGCTGACTGGGTGAAGAACATCATCAGTAACCTGGGACAGCAGGGACTGGGTGAAGGGAAGAGTCGAGGACGTCAGTGACCTCTTCTCTCCCTGTAGCTGATCTGAGCCGATGACATCCTTCGGGCTTATGATGTCCCAGTCCTCAAGTACTGGACCTGAGAGGACAATTAAACCACAGGAATGACTGCTGAGGCCAAGTGAGAGTCATGTTCTTGAGTTACCTCCACTCCCTGTCTACTCAAGGTTAATTTAATCTCCATTCCAACAGCTCACCTGGACAGACTCTTTTGTATCTGTAGGGACTTCTCTTCTTCAAATAGTCACTTGAGTTGAGTTTCATACTTCTCACAAATAACCCATGGGAGTCTGGTTCCCTTTACTGACCATTTAAAAAAAAAATAATTACTCACTGTCTTCTGAAGGTTTGATGTCCATCTTAAGCTGGAGGTAAGGCTTAGCTGCACTGACAAACGCTGCATCTAAATCCCAATCAGACAGGAGGGAGAGGTACACCTCTGCACCCATGCGATCACGGGACAGGTAACTAATGCCAAAATTACGCCTTCTGTGGAGGAAAAAAAATATAAATCACTTAAGACTTTAGATAGGCAACCTTTACTTCAAAAGAAATACTTGACCCATTGTACTTTACAATCTAAAGCGGTCAGGTAGGATGAGTACACATGGAAAACTAATGCCGCTTTTCCACTACAAACGCGGCTGAGCCGTGCCGTGCCGAGTCGAGCTGAGTCGAGCTGAGCGGGGCTGTTGGAGTTGCATTTCGACTACAACCGCGCTGAACCGTGCTGGCTGGAAGTGGGTGGACACATTGGGTGGAGTTAGCGAAAGTGGGTGGATGTCATGTGATGTCGTTAAGCAGCGCAAACAGTGACATCAGTGACAGTGGCGGAACAAGTCAGAGCCGGGCCGGGGGCGGGGCAAATGACCGGGCCCTTTATTAAAGCTTATCATAACATCATTTTAGGCTACAAAATGTCCGCAACTGCGGTGTTTACCAATTTCAACACTACCGGGTGCAACTATGTTATTTAGTACATCAAGTCCTTCAAACGAACATGTAACTCAGAAACAAAAAACATTAGGATACTGTACATGGCTCATAATAAAACATCAATAGCCTATACTGCGCACATTATTTGAAGGGCATACGAATGAGCGCTCAGAGGTTGCAACGGTGACAGGAAGAGTCAGAAATAAAAGGAGGGCGGTGCAAACCTCACTGAATGCACTGTGTTTACCAATTTCAACACTACGGGGTGCAACTATGTTATTTTGTACATTAAGTCCTTCAAACGAACATGTAACTCAGAAACAAAAAAACATTAGGCGACATACTGTACATGGCTCATAATAAAACATCAATAGCCTACTGCGCGCATTATTTGAAGGGCATACGACGAGCCTTGCGCTCCGCGAATTCGTCCATGATGCTCTGTATGTCACTGATTCAGTGATCTTTTCAGCGGTAGTCTCACGACCCGAATAGTAAACAATAAACATGGAGGACATGGAGTCGTTAGTGTTGCTGGTCTTGGTGCTGTGGCTTGTTGTCACCGACAACGCGGACAGATACTGGCAAGAGCGTATAGATGAGGCAAGGCGCATAAGGCTTCAGAAATTCTCGTAATTCGTAATTATTCTTCTTCCGGGTTTGCGGTGTTTACAGATCCCAGCGCGCTCGCGGGGCGTGTGAGGACATGTGAGGACACTCCTCCTCACCAATCAGTGCACAGGGGAGTGTCTGCTCACGCCTCCAGCCTCACTCGGCACGGCTTGGCTCGCTTCAGCCCCACTCCAAAACGGTGCGAGTTTTAGGGGCTAAGCAGGGCTGAAGCGAGCTGAGTCGTGCTGGCTTTTGGTAGTCGAAACGCGAGCCGTGTCGGGCTGAAGTGAGCTGAAGCGAGCTGAAGTGAGCTGAAAAAGGGTAGTGGAAAAGGGCCATAAGGCTACGTTCACACTGCAGGCTGAAGTGACTCAAATCCGATCTTTTCGCCCATATGTGACCTGTATCCGATCTTTTATTGACAATATGAACGACACAGATCCGATTTTTTCAAATCCGACCCAGGCCGTTTGGATATGTGGTCCTAATTCCGATTCCTATCCGCTCTTTTCATATGCGACTTCAGTCTGAACCGCCAGGTCGCATTCATCCGACTTACACGTCATCAACAAGCCACAAACGTCACTATTCTGCGCTGAAGTAGGCGGCGGGTCTCTCAAAAAAAGTTACAACAACATGGCGCATATGACATCAATGCGAGGGACGCTTCGGGCTGTGAAGGTTCTGAATCTTCTCAATGGAAGGACGCAGAGGTTAGGGAGCTGATTTCCATTTGGGGGGATGCAGCTATTCAAGCTAGATTGGATGGGTCATACCGCAACCGGGTGGTTTTACTTCCGTAAACACTGGCCATGCTCACTGCGTGTGACGTCGTCGTATCCTGCAATGCGCATGCGGAACACTTTTAGGTCGCTTTTCGTTCATACTGAGGATCACATACAAGTCGCATATATTTGTTAATGTGAACGACCTCACAAAAAAAATCGGATTTCACAAAAAAATCGGAATTGAGCCTTAAGCCTTGCAGTGTGAACATAGCGTAAAACTCATCCACGTTTGGAGCAGAATATTCAATATGCAAATGTATATTTAGATTTGATGCTGAATTCTTCCCCAATTCTGTAAATACTGTCAAAGTTTACTTTGCTGTTGAGCTCACTATAAGCTTCAGGGAAATGATTAACTTAACCCAGTTAAGTCTGTGTGTCAGCTTATTTTGCGAGGAGAGAAAATCACCACAACACATTAAGGTCTGAATATTACTCTAACAGTTACAGAATTAGAAGTGATTCAACGTTCTGGAGACTCTTCATTGGTACATATTGATTTGACACACATAATCAGTACCTCATCCGTCATGGACACACTCACCCATTGAGCTCAAAGGCTCGTATCAGGATGTGTTGCAACACCTCCAGCGATGTGATCTGTGGATCAACAGCAAAAGAGCGGAATTCCACTGGCTGCAATCCCTCACACTTCTACAAAGGAAAGAACAAAAAAAAAAAAAAAAAGAGGACTGGATAAAATGTCATAGGTCCATTGAGTCCAAATCACACATTACAATAACAAATTCTTCAACACAAGCACACATTTCAGTTGTGATCCAGTGACAGATTCATTCTAATTTCATTCATTCATATTACTTAATTCCTCCAAATCACACCAAGTCTTTTCTGACCCATTGGTGGCCATGTATGATATTTGTGGTTACTGCCTCAGAGGTGAAGCGAGGCAGTAGCCACCGTCATCGTGTTGTAAGAATGAGTGTAACAGCTCACTGCACATACACATAAGCATTACAAATCACCAGAACGGCGAATCGTGATCTCGCGATAATGAACAGTTGATCTCGCGTTATCAAAGGTACACAAGAACGATTGGCGAAGCCACTATGTCATCGTGGTGTAAGAATGGGTGTAACAATAGCGAAACTTCGTAACCAATCAGCACTCATCCTGATCAAGTTCGATTACCCGTTCTACTTCTTGATAAACTTCGTAACCAGTCAGAACCAGAAACGAAATAAGAGAAACCTTGTTACAACTTTGTAGTATCGGAAGATAATCGGCAGATAAAAAGATAAACGAAATCCACTTCGTGGTTCGCCAAGGCTACTGATTCGATATCAAGTAAGTGGTGTTTATTTTAAGAAATTTTACCTTCTGATTATCACAGCTTTTGTTTGGTCCTTCTGAAAGGTCAAATTAAAGGTTTTGCAAGTTGTTTTGCAGACATATTGAGAAGCCGATATCAAACTTCTGCTATTCGCTTTAATTTTTTTTATTTTTAGAGTCTTGACACTTCACTTGTGAAACAAAACGTGCTCATTAGTACTAAATAATGCTTCCAAGATGATTCATGAACAAGTGCTTTCTTACTATTTGGAAAACAGGTCTAGTTCACAGCACTGTATTTTGAACAAAATTGGTAACCAAAATACTCCAAGCCCTGATGCTGCTCACAGCTTGGTGATGCTTGCAAGAGATGAGGCGAGTATAATTGATCAGCTGTATATATGCTATATTTACTGTATGGACATGGGATCAGAAAACTACTTTATTTATAAGCAGTAGCCACACATGTAGGGCTGGTTCGGGGCCAGTGCTGGTGCTGGTTCACAACTCGTTCAACTTGCGAGCCAGCCGAGAACCAGTTTGCTTTTCCATAGCTCGCGGTGCCAAGCGGAGCCACGTCATTACGTCGCTGTATACGTCAGTTACGGCGCTACGTTTACATAAACCTTGGTGCGAATATCAAAGCAAAAACAACACGGAAGAAGCAGCAGCAACAACAACAATTCAACAACAACAAACTTCGCGTTTGTACAGCTGCTGCTTCTCGTTACTTAAAAATGGCGATCTTTCACAGTCGTTATTGTTGTTGGTCTTAACAACTCCGCCCCCCCGCTGACGTAAGCGGTTCTTTCCTCTGGCCCAGCAGAGAGTTGGTGCTAGCCTGGAACCGGTTTTTCTGGCCCCAGAGCCAGTTCTTTGTCAGTGGAAACAGAAAACCCGGTTCCAAACTAAGCACTGGCCCCGAACCAGCCCTGGAACTGCTTTGGTGGAAAAGGGGCAATAGGGGACCTATTTTTACACTATACCACAGGATCCTACACCACAGTCGATCTGTGAGAAGGGTAGCTTATGGCCCTTTTCCATTACCCTTTTTCAGCTCACTTCAGCCCGACACGGCTCGCGTTTCTACTACCTTAGAGCAGCACGACTCAGCTCGCTTCAGCCCTGCTTAGCACCCAAAACTCGCACTGTTTTGGAGTAGGGCTGAAGCGAGCCAAACCGAGCCGAGTGGGGCTAGGGGCGTGAGCAGACACTCCCCTGTGCACTGATTGGTGAGGAGGAGTGTCCTCACATGCCCACACACGCCCCGCGAGCACGCTGGGATCTGTAAACACCAGTGTTTCCCCCAGCACTTTCCAGGCAAGGCGGCCGCCCTGGGTAACTCGACCGCCCGCCCTAGCAAGGTTCCAAGAAAAAAAAAAAAAAAAACGCGTCCAAAAAAAAAAAAAAAACCGAAGTGGTAATGCATTTCAGCGCAGGGACTGACAGCTAGACTAAACTGCGGCACCTAGTGGTTGGATATATTACTACGCCATATGTCCTCGAGGCCATATTTACAAACATTTTAATTTTAAATTCAACGGTTCAGCGGGAAAGTCGAGACGTTGCCATTATCGTCGGTGGAATAAGAAGGTAAGTTGTATTTGTAACTGCTCATCTAAACGGTGCATTTGCACTGTTACAGTGAAATTTAATTTTCATGTACTAATATAAGATAATATAATAATATAATTATATAGCCTAATGCTATATAATGTTCATGTGCTAATATAAGTAGGCCTAATATAAATGTATTAAGGTAGGCAATATAAATTATGGCTGTAGGCTACATTCGTGGGACCCTTCCGTTATTTTTGTTGGTCCACCCAGCGAGATTAAGGATGGCCTGCAAGGACAAGACTTGCAAGATGTGCCATAAGTAGCCTAGTAAATGTTGCACTCTATGTTGTTTCTAACCGTTTTTCCCTTATGTAAATGACCTGCACTTTTTGTTACTTTTTTCTTGCTGCTGTACTGAGAGCACTTTTATTGGCCAGGAAACCATTTTACCTCAGTTTTTGTAAGTAGTTGTGACATTTAATTTCAATAAATACCTATTTTACAGTTCTACACAGCTTTGTTATTATTGTAGTACTACTACCCCCCCGGACTATCTGTGCAACGTGTGACGCGTTACGGCCTGACAACCCCCCCCGGACCACTATCCGTGCCGCGCGTGATGCCCACCGAAGACTCACCACCTTGACTAAGCAATTTTCTGCGGGAAACACTGAACACCGCAAACCCGGAAGAAGAATAATTACGAATTACGAGAATTTCTGAAGCCTCATGCGCCTCGCCTCATCTATACGCTCTTGCCAGTATCTGTTGGCGTTGTCGGTGACAACAAGCCACAGCACCAAGACCAGCAACACTAACGACTCCATGTTTATTGTTTACTATCCGGGTCGTGAGACTACCGCTTAAAAGATCACTGATGTCACTGTTTGCGCCGCCTAACGACATCACGTGACGTCCACCCACTTTCGCTAACTCCACCCAATGTGTCCACCCACTTCCAGCCAGCACGGTTCAGCGCGGTTGTAGTCGAAATGCAACTCCAACAGCCCCACTCAGCTCGACTCAGCCCAAATCAGCCGTGTTGGTAGTGGAAAAGCGGCATTATTTACACTTGTCCATAGTGTATGGTTTTGACAGAGCCCCAGAAGGGACATTTGCGGGGGTGGGGGAGTACTTCTGCAAGATCTGGCAAACACTTGTACGTTTAGGTCAATGTACTTCCAGGTCAATTTGGCGACATGGAAATCATGATAGAAATCAGAATCATGGAGTTCACACACCAGGTTCAGAGAATTTTATTTTGAGATTGGCCTATGAATGTTATGTGGAATGTCACACAGTTTTTCATTTAAGTTTGGGTTGCTTCGGAAACATGGAAACACCCAAACGTCATTTATGCACCTACTTCACTTCTGAAATAGCGTGTCCACATATACATTATATTTTACACACACACACACCTAGTAACCATGTATAAAATTGTGTCTAATCTGAACACTTTTTGCCACAGGGTTTGTGAACTAAAATGTAAAAGAAAAGGACACTGATATCCAAATTGACATGCGCTTCTTGTTTATATGGCATTTTGCACTTTCCGAGCTCACAGAATGAACTATAATATAATACAATATATATATATATATATATATATATATATATATATATATGACAAAGAATGTAACTCAATGTGTTTGAAGACCAAACAGTCTTTAAAGGAACAGTCCACCGTACTTCCATAATGAAATATGCTCTTATCTGAATTGAGACGAGCTGCTCCGTACCTGTCCGAGCTTTGCGCGACGTCCCAGTCAGTCAGACGCAGTCAGACGCGCTGTCACTCCTGTTAGCAATGTTGCTAGGCTCAGCATGGCCAGTGGTATTTTTTGGGGCTGTAGTTAGATGCGACCAAACTCTTCCGCGTTTTTCCTGTTTACATAGGTTTATATGACCAGTGATATGAAACAAGTTCAGTTACACAAATTGAAACGTAGCGATTTTCTATGCTATGGAAAGTGCGCACTATAATGACAGGCGTACTAACACCTTCTGCGCGCTTCGGCAGCGCATTGATACGGAGCTCAGATATCAATGCGCTGCCGAAGCGCGCAGAAGGTGTTAGTACGCCTGTCATTATAGTGCGGACTTTCCATAGCATAGAAAATCGCTACGTTTCAATTTATGTAACTGAACTTGTTTCATATCACTGGTCATATAAACCTATGTAAACAGGAAAAACGCGGAAGAGTTTGGTCGCATCTAACTACAGCCCCAAAAAATACCATTGGCCATGCTGAGCCTAGCTACATTGCTAACAGGAGTGACAGCGCGTCTGACTGCGTCTGACTGACTGGGAGGTCGCGCAAAGCTCGGAGAGGTACGGAGCAGCTTGTCTCAATTCAGATAAGAGCACATTTCATTATGGAAGTACGGTGGACTGTTCCTTTAAGACACTGATATCTCGTGTGCAATGTGTACATCTTCCAAAGGTGGACAAAGTACCCAACTTCATTACTTAAGTCAAAGTACAGATCCCACTGGTCAAATGTTACTCCAATACAAGTGAAAGTTGTCCAGTCAAATTTTTACTTGAGTACTGAAGTACTTGCTTTTAAAAATACATTTTCTGTCAACGCATTGTTGTATTATTGCCACAATGCTTACAAAACCTAACGCCGTTACCAAAGACAGAAATGTGAATTCACAAAATGAACGCATGCTGTGCCATCATGGTGGTTTAACGTTAAGCTAGCTAGTCAGTGAAGCTCCACCTGACATGCTAGCAAACGCTTTTCAAACTCGAAATCATATTGGGCAGCTAATGCTACTAGAAAAGAAAGATTTCTACATTCTGTTTATTTGGCAAGATTATGCTAAAACCTATTTCTGAAAGGACTTCAGATAAGTTAACGTTATTCATGTTAGCATAACTCTGTTTTTACATGCTAACTAACAGTGTCCAAGTTAACTAGCTATGTGTTAACGTTAGCCATGGACAAGGCTACGGCAACTTGGCGGGAAAATCCATAGAAAGTCATTTGACTAACCAGACTGCATAGTTATTGCAATGTTATCGCTAGCTCTAAAAGCACAGACAGCTTCACTGCAAGCTTTCTCTTGGAATAAAACGTTTATATACCTCAACATGCTTCCGCAGGTCGGACAGCGAGTTTTTGTAGGCCATGATGTGGTTCGTTTTTGGCAAACAAAGCAAAGGTTTAAAACGAAATGAATCTTTATTTCTTTCAGAAAACTGAAACATGGGTTCAAGGTAAAGCCATGGGTGCGTGCATTTCCCAGAAGAACCGCCTCCTTCCGTTCTGCCATCAACTGATCGTGTTCAAATAATGCTGCTGAGAAATCACTGAACTTGATTTAATACAGTCTATGGATGTGACGTGACCCTAGTGATTACTGATGGACTGTCAGTGTCACCTGTGAAAAAACCAATCACATTTTAGAAAAGAAAAAACATCCACTTTCAAAGCTGCTTCATAGTAACGAGGACCTTGATCGAAATGTAGTGGAGTGAAAAGTACAATATTTGCCTTTCAAAATGTAGTGAAGTTAAAGTCATAAGTTTCCAAAAAAATAATACTCAAGTAAAGTACAGATACTCAAAAAGTGTACTTAAGTACAGTACTCAAGTAAACGTACTTCGTTACTGTCCACCTCTGATATTTTCAGACTTGAACGTGGATAGGTGAAACTTACTTCCATGAAGTTGGCACCTCATATGATGAGAATGTGAATAAAATTATTTGGATTCACTTATGCCTCATTTGTGCACGCAAAATAAAAATGTGTGCTTAAATAGTTTTACAGAACTTAAGCGTTAAATGTTTTAATGATGTTTTAATGACACAGCACCCCATTCATCATCATATGACCCATTTTTGCGCATTCTGGGACATACTGTACAGCTTGGACTTCAAAACAACCCATGCACATTAGCTACCCCTTAAATATGTCCACTTTTCAAATTTGTATACATTTTAGAATCTTCTTGGCAGCACGGTGGTGTAGTGGTTAGCGCTGTCGCCTCACAGTAAGAAGGTTCTGGGTTCGAGTCCAGTGGCCAACAAGGGCCTTTCTGTGCGGAGTTTGCATGTTCTCCCCGTGTCTGCATGGGTTTGCTCTGGTTTCCCCCAAAGACATGCAAGTTAGGCTAATTGGTGGCTCTAAACAGCCTCCAAGCATAACTACGTCATCACTTGTTTACTGCAATACATTGTGGGGGATAGCCAGGGTGAGGAGTTGAGCGATATGATGGATGTCAGATTAATTTTATGTAAGCAGGCATGCAAACTGGTCAGGGGTGAAAAAGGTGAGAAGGATGCACGGGGACACGGCACGCGCGCAAAAGTACATTTCGTAGTCTACGTTACAAAAAAAATTGCAACCAGTGACATCTTGAATTTAATACAGTACAAAATAACTTTCCATAAACATGTCTTAATAAGTTACTGTTGAGTGGCCGGTAAATTGTACCATTTATTTGTCAGTGGCCGGTAAAGTTTGATATTTTGTGAAGTTAATTTTCACCGCTGTGTACAACACAGTGGGCTATTTACAAAAAGGTATATATTACTGCCTGTGCTATCTAACAGACCTACCCCAGAGGACACACCTGGCCAATCCCTGTCTGTCAATTTTCTTAAAGACATCACCTATGTGAAATCAGGGGCGGATCTAGAAAAATATTTATGGGGTGGCAAGAGGGGGGCAGGAATTTTTGAGGGGTGGCAACGTATTACAGATATGTATATATACTGAATTTAATCACAGTTTGACGACAAATAGTATGTACACACTACAAAAGGGCACAGACTGCCATTTACAAACTCATACAGATAAACTTAATCTCATGCTTTTATTGTTCATGAAGAACACACATTCTCAGATGAGGTCTATACCGTTTCTGGACAGTTTTATACTGTATATGCAAAAGAACAGACACTAAAAAACAACAATAACAACACTGCTTCAAGTTCAGCATGATTTAAACCATTTACACCAGTGTCGCATTTTATAGTTTTTTTCCTCACGCTTTGTAAAGGCTCACCAGTGAGCAGAACATGAACTTGTCATGCCTACAACAGCTGAATGCGGCGATTTCCATGTTGCTCAGCAAAACGCTTCACAAATTTATCAAGATCTAATGCTTTTGTGCGCTTTGATTCAATGCTGAGTACAGCCAAACTTGATAGTCTCTTTTCTGTCATAGTCAACCGCAAATAAGTCTTTATGAGCCTGAGAGATGAAAAACTTTGTTCACAGGATGCTCACAGGCAAGACAACCGCTATTTTACACAACCTGAACAACTCAAAAAAAAACAACATCATCATCATCTTGGTATGGGTCCAAAAACAGTGAACTCCATGAGAGTGGTAGGACTCTCCTGTTCCCCCTTTTTTCTGTCTAGTACTCTCCTCGTCTGATGTAACTCATGTTTAAGATCCTCAATATTTGAATCATAAGCTTCAGCCAATAGCAATGTTTTCCTTCACAGACGGTGAATCAGTATTAACTTTTGTGGCCGACTTTACACAAAACTAATGTCAGACCTAGCTAACATTAGGCCAAAAAAAAAAAAAAAAAAAAAGTGTGTTTCAGGTAACATGAAATACTAAAATAAGGTCGGTAGGTAGGAAATTTTTTTTTCTTAATTTGTTTTATTTTGTTTGAAAAAATTAACACAAGTAAACATCTTACAAAATAGTATTTTGGCACAGAATCCTTTATACCACACATCATAATAAAATAAGTGTTTTAAATCTTTAAACGAATAAAAAAAATATCGCAAGAGTTCGAGTTATGATCTGCGGAAGCGTATTGCTGCCACACTCAAAAAAAAAAATTGGCTTAGACTCAAGTAATTACGTGAAAAGATATTGTTAACAGAGTTATCACGTTTTTACAATATATTTATCATGTAATAACAACACGTAATTTCATGATATTTTCATGTGATAATGTGAAAACACCTTATCAAGAAATAACGTGAAAATATGGTTTAACGTCCTAGGCTAGGCTACTTCCATTAAAAGCAGACGGCCTCGCCTACTGTAGAACTTGGGTCGAGCAAAAACACGGAGCAAAAACATGGCTGAATCCTGAATGACTTCTATTTATATAAATAGGGGACTACATAGGCGGCAAAATGTAGTGTTTTTCCCTGCCATGGAAGTGCACTTGTATACTGAAGAGGAAGCAATTTGCATTACAGCCAGGAGGGCTGATAGAAGTGGCAAAACATTTTACTTTTTATCGTTTCTTTCACAACTTGAATGCGTTGAAACAAAAAAATTATGACAAACTAACGCCACTTACACTAAAATATCGAGGGAAATTTGTAATAAAAACTTTACGGTCGGCAATTTCGACGCGGAAATTCTCGATCGGTCGGGTTACCGGAAACACACTTTTTTTTTGCCTTACATGTATAGTTAGCTAAATAACCTTCTCCAACCTGATTTTTATCCTCTCAAAATCAGCATCGCAACTATACTAGCACTGTTCATTCATTATAATTTCATTTTTTGATAGATAGTTAATCAGCTTTTACCCCTTTCCTCCCGTGTCTCCTTTCCTCGCGACTCCTGGCTCCCTCGCTTCGCGCCTCTCAATTTTCCAAAGCAACCAATCTCTGGCGTTATCTCTCTCGTGCTGCATTCGCCGCAGTCAGACATTGGAAATTCACGCACGTAAATGTCAAATTGGCCGTAATTTTTCTTTGAATTCGTCGCTGCCAACTGGGGTAGCAGCAGGGGTGGCAAGGCTTTCTTTTAGAGTGGCATATGCCACCCCGGTAGATCCGCCCATGGTTATTCACCCCCGAGCGCGCTGGAAACTGTTCCATTGGTATTCAGATTCAGTCGCGAGATGAGGTTGCCAGATCTCTCTATAAAAAGGTGACTTTGCGGTCTGAATCTGTGGAATATTCGTAAGCGAGGACTGGCAACCAGCAGTGGGTTGTGCACCAGCTGATCAGAACTCCAATGGAAAAGAAGTGTGTTAGTAACTGTTTATCTTGATTGGCTGTAACCTTGTAAGTGAAATGTTTGGCAACAATAGCGTTGTAGCCTGCCTACCCCCCCCAAAAAAAAACTCTTCGGATCTACACGATTCACACAAGTGACCTATTTTGGGACCAAAACGGCGAATTTCGCCGAAAGGTGAGGAGTTTGCATGTGTGGTAAGAGTGATGTGAACGGAACGATTTTGCCATGCTCCATTGTAGAAGACAGTGAAATTGGTGATTTAAAGAGGTGGAAAACATGTCGAGGGTTTACAGCAGGAAAATCTGAATCCAAATCAAGCTTGGTGAGAAGGTAAGAGTCTAGACCGAGTCTACCACACTGTACAACAACATCAAATGTCAGAATTTCTGAGGACGTATATTGCACCAGCTAAACTTTATTGAGAAAGCAAATCTACCTGAATATCGGGAATTGTATGTAGTCTCTCTGAAATTGGCTGTAATGTTTATAGTGTTCATGGCGAAGTTACGTTCATGTTAGGCCGACTGCCAGGTCCTGCGGCCAGGTATAGCAAAACTTTATCGGCCTAATCAACGAAAATGTGTGAACAAAAATAATTTGTCTCATCTCATATCATCTCTAGCCGCTTTATCCTTCTACAGGGTCGCAGGCAAGCTGGAGCCTATCCCAGCTGACTACGGGCGAAAGGCGGGGTACACCCTGGACAAGTCGCCAGGTCGTCACAGGGCTGACACATAGACACAGACAACCATTCACACTCACACCTACGGTCAATTTAGAGTCACCAGTTAACCTAACCTGCATGTCTTTGGACTGTGGGGGAAACCGGAGCACCCAGAGGAAACCCACACAGACATGGGAAGTAGAGCCCTGCACTCCCGCGGGAGTCCCGTGGGACTCGCGGGACCCGCCGCAAAGCAGTGCGGCATGGGACAAATTTTGAAAGCTCATTGTGGGCGCGGGCGGGAGCAGGAGTGCACATATGCGGGCGCGAGCGGACATATGCGGGCGGGAGCGGTGATAAGCTGCAGTCCCGCTAACTAAAAACGTGTTTAAAATAAAATTTATAAATTATTAATTTATGTCTATCATATATAATTTGTGCTGGATATTTTATTTGGCATTAATAAAAACATTTTAAGATGCCTAAGGTGGTGTTTACATTAGACCGTATCAGCGGATCATCAGATTAACGTTTTTAAAACGATTTGCGTGCACACAGCAACGCCAATACACGGATATGCTCGGCTCCGCAGGCATCCTGCGCTCCAAATCACTCCGCCCTGAACAGCGAGTGCCCTCTGGAGGGTGCGCGCTCCGGCCCTGTGCAGCTCACAGAGCGCGCGAGTGAAGTGCACAAGCAGTGATTTGGGACTGAGCCGCTGTGTGTGTGATCTCAGTGCATGTCGGGCATGCGCGTCACTTACCACTTGCAAGTGGAAGGATGGCAAGCCTAAAGACAATCATAACTACACAATGGGCAGTATTTGCATCAGTATTTGCAGTATTTTCATACTTTTATACTCTTTAATGAAAGGTGATACAAGGCGGAAGTCCGCGCCGTTTTTCAGCAGTCGCGTCACATGACCAACGCCAGCAAATCAGGAAGGTGGATGTCACAGTGACATTGTCTAATGACGATGCCAGCTAGAGCTCAGCACAGCGTATCCGCGTATCCTCAATGTTTACACAGCACCGGACCAGACACGATCTGGATTGAATACGTGGACCCTGGCGGATTCCCGTTTCCCGGCGTTTTAATGCAAACGGACAGTGCATCCGCGAAGAAAACGAGACAGATACGGTCTAATGTAAACTTGGCCTAAATTTGCAGAGAGAGTCAGATTGCCAGATTGAGTGAGGAATGGCATCTTAAATTTGCCATTGATCACCCTAACGGGAAATCCTTTGATCACTCTAATGACTCGCCGTTCACACTCAGCCTCCAGTGACCCACACTAACATGATGCCTCAATGACACCTTAGATGAGCTGGTCATCAGAATTCTGATTCTGATCCAGGAGAGGATAAATATCTCTCGTACGTTTCCGATTCCTTTCCTCTTCCTTGTTTGAGATCTCCGATCATGGCAGAAGAGCAGAGCTCCTCTACTGAAGCTCACAGTGCTTCAAAAGTAAGTGCTGCTTTAAAAAGAGGTACATTTACCGTTAAAAAGTCAAGAGTCCTGAAATCGGACATTTTAGTTAGAAATGCTTTACAAATGTAAACTGGGTTAGCCTAATGTTTTGTATGGCTGAACAATAAATATACCAAATTTCCACTTGGAATTACGTGCTCGCCTGTCTTTTTTTATTGTTTTTTTATTATTATTATTATTATTATTATTAGAGACACCGACGAAGGCAACAGCCGAAACTTTTGTCTCCTTCTGCTGCTAAAAACAACTGAAAAGAAATGTAACTAAAAGAATAAGTTCAAGAGTGCGATCCATCTCTCCTTTCACACTAATTATTCATAGGAAACGCACCACGGGAGAGCTCATACTTAAATGATTAGCCTACTTAAATAATTATTATTAGGTCTACATGCTGCTATTTCAACATTCCGAATTCAGAAACGAGGTAAATAATAACAAACGTGAACGTGAGCTGTAGATATTTATGCTCAAATCCACTCAAAGTAAGGGGCGGGGCACCATCACGCTGTGTCAAGACAAGAACTTTCCTGAGAAATAATGCGAACGTCTGCATCATGTGGGATTTGCAGGCAGGAGCGGGACAAAATATGGCAGGCGCGGGCGGGAGCGGGACTGAAAATCATAATTATTTGCGGGCGCGGGACTGAAAAATCATAATTCTTTGCGGGCGGGAGCGGGACTGCACAATGCGGGCACAGGACTGAAAAATCCGACCCGCGCAGACCTCTAATGGGGAGAACATGCCAACTCTGCACAGAAAGGCCCTCGCCAGCCACGGGGCTCGAACCCGGACCTTCTTGCTGTGAGGCGACAGCGCTAACCACTACACCACTGTGCCGCCTAAATAATTTGTATGCTAAATAACTTCATTCCTAATTTTGAAACATTTTACTACATCTAGTCAAATCTTAAGAAATAACCTATCTTGTAAGTCTAATCTGGATTTATTTGTTGAACATGGGTTGAATTTAATTTTTGGTGTATTTTAGAGTGAAAGACTTAAACAGCGGATTAAGTCGCTACGTATGTGACCCAGATGGTGACAAGTTAATAAATGCCGCTAGCGAGGTACACTGAACATTATACATACCTGAAGGAGAACCCTTGGTGGTTTGGGAGTTTCGGTCCGACAGGCTCGTTCGGCTGCCGAGTGCTTCAGCACGTTGAGAGGCAAAGGCCGAAGAATGCTTCTTTGTTTTACAGGCTTTGGAATATCGCTAGTTTCAGAGGATGAACCGTGTCGATTGTTATAATCATCTATAACCGAAGGCCATTCCTCAGACCATGGGAATACTGCTGGGCCACAGTTTAAGTACGTCTTTTTCCCACCAGAGAAATGTAAACTACAAACACTTTTCCATTTCAATTCAGTTCGAAGGTTTTCGTTGCGGATTAAACTTATCCATTTCTTTCTTCTCGACTGGCAGCTGATAAAAGCTCAGATTAGGTGTTCTCTTTCTTGTGGAGACACAGTAAGGGCCTCTGCATGCTCTTGCGACAAGGCTTTCGCAGATAGCTTTTCGCAGACAGTTGTAATTTATCGTTGAGCAGGGAGTAATAGGCGTGCGCGATGTTATTCACCGCCACAACGCAAGGGGGCGCGAAGTCGCGAAATCGCTAGGAGTAGTTGGTGGGTGTGGTTAGTGGAGTGTTTTATCCTCCGGTTACTTATAATGACTAGAACTGGAGTCGTATAGATGTACGTACTTCCTCACTTCCTCGATCAACTGCTCTTCGTGCTGCTCCATCTTCGCTCGTGTTTTTAAAAATGCCGGTCGTGAAAACAAACCAAACCGGGAAAGTAGGGAAGCGGAAGTGCGTGTACAGCGGATGTAGAGTGGACCAATCAGAGCCCTCTTGTCTGCGACGCTGTCTGCGAGGCTTCTGCGGTGGTCACAATTTTTGGGAGGTGCGCGCAGAGCGTCTGCGAAGGGGGGGGGGGGGATACGCAGATGCCATCTGCGACGCCATCTGCGAGGACTGGGTTGTCAGCATAAATTGGCCTTAAGGCACACAGCAATTCACTTTAGGCACGGTTAAAACCAGTTAGACAGAACAATGCAGTGTTTAACAACAATGAAAGTAAACAATATGGTGGCGCTGACCCCGGGTATCACCCATAATGCATTGCGGTAAACAAGCGATGACATAATTATGGGTTCGAGTCATTGACCGTAGGTGTGAATATGAGTGTGAATGATTGTGTCAGCCCTGCAATGATCTGGCGACTTGTCCAGAGTGTACCACGCCTCTCACCCATAGTCAGCTGGGATCGGCTCCAGCTTGCCCACGACCCTGCACAGGATAAGTGGTTACAAATAATGGCTGGATGGAGAGCCTTTTTTTTTTTAAATAACTACTTTTGTCTTTTTTTTTTTTTTAATTCTTCTATCTTCACTGTTCAAGCCCCGATCACCAAAGCAAATCCCTTGTATGTGAGAACAGACTTGGCAATAAACTTAATTCTGATTCATGCCCAAATGAATCCAAACATGTCTGAATTGTTTGTGCACACAAAATATACATATGTGCTTCCTGATTTCTGAAGTTATTCAGTGTTGTTTTCCTGATGCGTGAAATCACTCAGCACCCCATTAATGAAGCACGTGTTTATTTTGTGCATACAAAGGTGCACAAATGAATCAGACATGTTTGGAGTCATTTGGGTGTTAACGGGGTGCTAGATCATTAAAACATTTAACGGTTAATATTCTCTAAAATTGTTTGAGCACAAATTTTTATTTTGCCTGCACAAACATATCGAAATATTTTTATTTACTTTCTCATCATATGGTGCGCCAAGTTCACGGAGGTGTAAAACTTGCCCATTTTTGCCCAGGGCACCAAGAATTTAATGCTTGCCAATCTCCAAACATCAACCAAGCTATATTAATTTTCCAAAGCATTTACCATTCACACTGTTAATAGTGAAGTGCATAGCATATAGAGCAGCAGTTACAATTATCGACAGTCCATAATTAGACACCTTTTCAGATTTACCAATAAAAAACAATTTTACAAAAAAGGTGAGTTTCAGTTACAGCAATTATTGGTTAATTAATCAACCGGAAGCCCCCCCCCCTCGCCCTTTGACCTTGTCGTCCGATGACACAGCTCGTTACCCGAGATGGAATCTTTTTAGCATGATCAGCAATTTGATGAAAACCCGGATGTTATCATCACAGGTAAGCATGGTGGAAAGATCATGGACATGTTTTTACTGATCAAATTCACCAATATTTCCTGATCTCCTTGTTGAAACCTACTTTGTTTCTTACTCTTTCATTTGACAGTCGGCATTTTGTATCTAAACGCGCGTCTGAGAAGTCACGTGAGGTGTCGATAATAGTGATCACTTTCATCAGTGTCCACCATTATCGACACCCTGTGGAATTAAGTGGCATTTACAACTGTTATGGATCGATCTTTGTTGAAGTAGATGAAGTACTTAAAAAAAAAAAGTGCTGTGATTTATAATATTTTTTTCCTGATTCATAACAGAATGGAATGTTTATAGAGTATTTGGAATCCGACTGCAATAAATAGAATCAGACCAGAATTAAATTCCCAGCGTATAAAAAAAAAAAAAAATTACATGCTTGACATATTCAGATTTTTCTATTCCATTCAGAAAACATTTTTGCAGTTTGTTGTAAATATCTACCACATATTACAATATCAGTGGACCTTTTATATTTTGGTTTGAGGAATGACATGTGACCTTTGACCTGGATGTTCATGTGGTTACAATACCAATTCCCTGTTGAGATTTACTGATAAACTACAAAACTAGACATTAATACAAACAACAACGAATAAATAACAAAATGTGATCCATGAAAATACTTAGAAAGTGGGCCAAAAAGGTTTTCTGACAGGTTAAATATTATCAGTTCATTTGTTTATAAACATTAGAATTACTTCCTCATTTACGTAAACACCGACATATTTATATAAAAGATATTTGTACTCAGTATAAGTCTGTGTAAAACAAATTTTAAATAAAAACTAATGTTTTGTTAACTTAATACCACATACCGATTATTTTTTAGAAATAATCATCTGGGTGTCGATAATTGTGGAATGGGGTCGAGAACTGTGGACAAATGTGTCAATAATTTCGGAACGGTGTCATGTGATCTGATACGCCAAGTAATCGGAAATCATCTTTTCCCCCCTCCCAGTGTAAGTTTGAGTAACTATTCATGCACAATTTACGTACTGAAAGTCTTTTCTACTTCTGCAACAGCCAAGATCATTAAAGTGCATATCACGGGTAAATTCAGGAGCAAGATCGATGTAATTCTCCTATTTTATATTACACTTTGTTCAAATATCTGTAACATTCTGCATTCTCTGCAATTTTTTTTTACCTTGCGCAATACCAGAAAAATTCAGTTGAAATCAAGCCATTTGAGGCGAATTGGTCCGCCTCTGAAAAAACTTGGCATTTGGATTTCCCGGGAAACATTTATTTTTGTGATGTTGCGTGCGGGACGCCTCCCTCTGAATCCTACGTCAGCGCTGGTTTGTTTATGAGAAAACGACCTGGTGGTTTTCTGCAAATTTCTTCAACGTTATTGCGTAATTAAAATGGTTAACAGATGTATCGTAGGAGGGTGTAGCAACACCAATCTTGATGGGATTAGTACTCATCGTTTCCCAAAAGACCGGACAATGAGAGAGAAATGGGAGCGCTTGGTCTACACAGGCTGTGCACTGAAACCATGCAAAGCTCGCGCAGCCTACTGGCGCTTCCACAGGTGACGTCACGAATCTGGCTCCAGACTCCCTTGGGACTTTTCCAGACGCGTTTTGTTATTTTATTTTTTTCTGCTGTAGACAGATGGCCTTGTGCAAAATTACCCTTGTGGATGTGTGTAAAGGGACATACTTTCATTAAAAAAAAAACGAAGTTGGTCCAGAATATGTGCTTTAAGGTGTTGATAATTGTAGCCGCTGCTCTAATTTGTCTAGATGTAAAATAACCATAAAATTTCAGAAAAACTGAACAGGAAGAATCCAACTAATTTGAGCCATTTATGGCCTGCGGTTTTAAATTCCTCATGCCTGCAGCCAAATGGCAGCTGTGATGTGATGTGATGTGTGGCAGACAACACTCTCCCCATGCTCTGTTTTCAGACACCACAACTAATTAACACACTGAAAATAGTGTGCTATACAGTGACTGGAGCACAGTATCTATCAAACAAGACAATTTCACTGCAATTTGCAAAATGGTCTGAACTTGCACACTTTTCCTAGTTGAGAATGCCTCCATCAATCAAGCAAAGAGGTAGCACAAAAATCCCTGAACATCCACACCGGGTCATGTCCCTATCAGACATTGCTTTAGTCAGAGATGTTGGAAAATACCCACAAGCTGACTCGGTTTGCAAACAGAAATGAAATTAACACAACAACATGTGCATTTGTTCTTCTGATCATACAAGCAACATTCAGGTCAAATATTCACCCAGGGAGCCACTTGCAGGTCTGACATCCAGCTACAAACCCGAGCCCTCGGTCTGTCCACTGCCTCTCAGATTACCAAAACTAGCCTTGGAGAAAAGTACAGTCAAACACTACAATATGGCAAAAACAATCCAATACTCCAACTTTAAAGGCTTTTTTTTTTTTAAATGTTGCACATGGTAAAACAACCCTAACTGAAGGAAAAGGTATCTACATTTCGTTAAAGGGTTGTTTTACAATCAGGGTACGCAAGCTAAAAATCACATTTAACACTTATTATCTTCAATATCAAAAGGCTTGACTAAATAAACTTGGGTGTTTATTGTAGCCCTGTGATAGCTCTATTTACCATGCAAAAAAAAAAATTGGTGATAACGTTATTTTTGGTGAATGTATGGCAATGTGTGTCATATTTAGCAAAATTACTCGTGTCATTTAGAAAAAGTGCTTTTTTGACCACAGGTAGCTCCAAAAGGGATGCACTTAAAGGAACAGTCCACCGTACTTCCATAATGAAATATGCTCTTATCTGAATTGAGACGAGCTGCTCCGTACCTCTCCGAGCTTTGCGCGACCTCCCAGTCAGTCAGACGCAGTCAGACGCGCTGTCACTTCTGTTAGCAATGTAGCTAGGCTCAGCATGGCCAATGGTATTTTTTGGGGCTGTAGTTAGATGCGACCAAATTCTTCCGCGTTTTTCCTGTTTACATAGGTTTATATGACCAGTGATATGAAACAAGTTCAGTTACACAAATTGAAACGTAGCGATTTTCTATGCTATGGAAAGTCCGCACTATAATGACAGGCGTACTAACACCTTCTGCGCGCTTCGGCAGCGCATTGATACGGAGCTCAGATATCAACGCGCTGCCGAAGCGCGCAGAAGGTGTTAGTACGCCTGTCATTATAGTGCGGACTTTCCATAGCATAGAAAATCGCTACGTTTCAATTTGTGTAACTGAACTTGTTTCATATCACTGGTCATATAAACCTATGTAAACAGGAAAAACGCGGAAGAATTTGGTCGTATCTAACTACAGCCCCAAAAAATACCATTGGCCATGCTGAGCCTAGCTACATTGCTAACAGGAGTGACAGCGCGTCTGACTGCGTCTGACTGACTGGGAGGTCGCGCAAAGCTCGGAGAGGTACGGAGCAGCTCGTCTCAATTCAGATAAGAGCATATTTCATTATGGAAGTACGGTGGACTGTTCCTTTAAATCATTCTTTATACCATAAAACAAATATTTGGTTCCATATCATTGGAAACATAGTTAAGGTTTAATGTTGAATGCCAGTAAGTTTTCAGACTATTTTGATCAAATTATGTAATTGTGTCCAAAAAAAAAAAAAAAGTCCTCTCCGAGACAGCTAATTTTTCAATATAAAATAACATATCTAAAATGATTATTTTCATCCTAAAATGTGGTCAAGATATTGGGACATAAATATTAGAGACAACTAACACAAAGCTTACAGCCTTGTATTTAAAAGCACTATGGAAGTAGTGGATTCTGAATTGTCAAAAAAAAAAAAAAAGTCCTCTCCGAGAATCTCTTCATTTTTGACAAGGAGTCTTTGATAACATTTTTTGCTACTTTTCTTTATCTTATAGCAGATTACACAAAACTACCAGACACACATGTCAAAAAATTACCTGAAATCTATTCTTTAACTTGTCCTTCACTTAAACACTGGTACAAGAACCAGTTTGAATCAATTTGAATTTTGGACCCCTGTGACACAAACTTTGTACCCTGATTGTAAAACAACCCTAAACTTAACACTACGCTGATGAGTATAAACAAACAGACTGTTCAAGACAAAAAGACGCTAATAATATTACAACAACATGTCAAAACAAGCTTTAATAACCTGTAAGAGCAGCAGTCGGGATGGTATAAAGCATTTACAATGCCATGAAAAGACCCAGCCAGCTAGCAAAAAGATATTTTTAACTCCAATGTCCTTTTCCGCTCACATTTCAGTAGAATTTGACCAAACGGACCCGGTGTGAGGCGTCTCAGTGTCCTCGGAGGGAGATTACACGGAGCTCTTATTCCCGTTAGCATCAGCTGTTATTGTTCTCTGTGTGTGTTTATGTCAGACTCCCACCCGCTGCTTCCCCACAATTTCTCACCTTGACTTTGACTCGAACTACCCCCCTCTCCTCTTCCTCGGCCGACATGCTGGGGTAGTTCACTCTGAAAATCCCTTTCAGGAATTCCGAGCCTCCATCGAGCAAAGAAACTCAAAATTGGGTTAAATAACAGCCCGGATGCTGCGCGGTAGTCCAGCGGACCGCTGACAGATCCAGGAGAAAATCCTCAAAGAACCAAACGAAATGACCAGATTTCAAAATAAAAGCTGGTGCTCGAAAATAACGAGTTTAGAATCTTAATATTTAGCATCAAATATAAAACAAACGCCTATGTAACTGAGAACGAATCTTTTTTTTAAACCTCTGTTACAAATAGTTTTTTTTTTAAATTAAAACGCTGACCCTGTGTTACATTTCTTCACGCCTGGCTCTTTGTTTGTTCCCGCAGCCTTTGGCGTCAGCAGTACCGCTCCGTTTAACAGGATATGACGTCATGTGTATCTGACGTAATTTGATCGCTGCGGTCAAAAAAAAATATATCATCAATCAAATCATCATCACATTTCAAAGCAGTTTTATTCATTCCACTGGGAGTGGGCTTACAGCACCAGGACTGAAAACAATATAAGAATTTCACATTTGAAGGATTTCAATGAAACATTTTAAAATGATTATTTGACAAAGTTATTCATGCGTGTTGCTAGTTTTAGTTAAAAAGGTCAATTAACAGCCTGCACCAAAATTTGTTGACGTGAAAAAATATCAAATGCCAAAAGTAGCCTAATAATTCATAGTCTCAGTAAATCTTAACGCTGCACAACAAATTACCTTTTTTTCTGCATAAACATGACAATAGAAAGGATGGTCAAGGTAAGACCAAAAAAAGAAATCAAGTGAGAGAGGAATGAAAACGTACAGCTTATTTTATTGCCGTGACCCGGATTCGAACCGGGGTTGCTGCGGCCACAACGCAGAGTACTAACCACTATACGATCACGGCGAGCTACCTGCCATACAACTTACTCCTGCAGTGTGTGTGAAAGGGGAAGATGTAGGAACGCACGCTCTATATATATATATACACACACACATACGTATATAAAACATATAGATCACATTATTGTAGATGGATGGCCCTTGAGCTTAATAATAAAGACAGTATACCCTGAAAATAGCCGATGGTTGATTTAGATCGATAATATCAGAAATAGAATGGATGTTTTTCTGCTTCAACGTCGGCAACTTTCTGTGCCTAAACATAAGGCGCACATTCTGCGTGTCTGTGCGCGTCCATGTGAATGTCGGGAACGCGCAGGCAGCCAAGTGCGCGAAATTGAAGAAGGAAGGTACAGTGACGTCACGCAAGTTCACGCAGCAAAAGTATATACGTATTTGTAAGTGAAGCTGTGTGTCCTATACCACTAAACATTACTGAATTACCTCTGCAGATGGATGTCAGGAAACAGGGGCGCAGATAGGATTTTTGAACTGGGGGGGACTCAGCTGTCAGCAAATGATTCCATTTTATATATATATATATATATATATATATATATATATATATATATATATATATATATATATATATACACAACCGTTCAAAAGTTTGGGGTCACTTTGAAATGTCCTTATTTTTGAAAGAAAAGCACTGTTCTTTTCAATGAAGATCATTTTAAACCAATCAGAAATCCACTCTATACATTGCTAATGTGGTAAATGACTATTCTAGCTGCAAATGTCTGGTTTTTATAAAACTGACCTTCCTTTGAGCAGATTGAGTTTCTGGAGCATCACATTTGTGGGGTCGATTAAATGCTCAAAATGGCCGGAAAAAATGTCTTGACTATATTTTCTATTCATTTTACAACTTATGGTGGTAAATAAAAGTGTGACTTTTCATGGAAAACACAAAATTGTCTGGGTGACCCCAAACTTTTGAACGGTAGTGTGTATACATGTTATTTCACCTCCCTCACTGCCATCACCAGGAACTAGTGTTCCAACTGTTAACCATAGCGAGAGGCTGGGCTACGTGTGTGTGTGTGTGTGTGTAAAGTGTAAACCAGTGCATCCTGACTTTCTAACTATGCCTGTGTGTTGCGTGAGCGGCAGTCAGTCAACAACTCTTTGCAAAGTTTCCTTATGAAACAATATGCTCGCTGAAATTATGGCAGGGAACGCCAGATTAAACATTAAAACTGCCTTCTGAGCACTGTATCTACAGGCTACCACCGAGAGAAGGAGGCTACCAGAAAGGCTTCTCTACTCCGTACGATTTTACTTTCACTATGACATTACTTTGAACAGACTATCAAAAAATTGCAAGGTGATATGATAAAGTAAGGCACAGTTTACTTACAGTCGTTTTTTTTTCGGGCGGCACGGTGGTGTAGTGGTTAGCGCTGTCGCCTCACAGCAAGAAGGTCCTGGGTTCGAGCCCCGGGTCCGGCGAGGGCCCTTCTGTGTGGAGTTTGCATGTTTCCTCCGGGTGCTCCAGTTTCCCCCACAGTCCAAAGACATGCAGGTTAGGTTAACTGGTGACTCTAAAGTGAGTGTGAATGGTTGTCTGTGTCTATGTGTCAGCCCTGTGATGACCTGGCGACTTGTCCAGGGTGTACCCCGCCTTTCGCCCGTAGTCAGCTGGGATAGGCTCCAGCTTGCCTGCGACCCTGTAGAAGGATAAAGCGGCTAGAGATAATGAGATGAGACGATGCAATCGTTTTCTGCCTTTTGGCACCCTTCATCATGCCGTGTTGGGGTCCTGAACTAGGAGGCGCTGTCCCCAATATGCCTGTCAAACTTGTAACCATAGCAACCAAGCTCGAGCTCGCAACCCGTGCAGTCTGCGCAGTTGCAACTACGTCTGTACTGCTGTGCACCTCAATAAACCGAATGGTAATTAGTCTTTTGATTTTTCCGTGAGGTTTGCCTTATGCAAAGAAAGACAGCATAGACGTTTTTTCCTCCCTATAAGTGGGGGGGACCGAACGAGGTGAATTTAAATCTGGGTGGGACGAATCCCCCCCCGTCCCCCCCTCTATCTGCGCTCGTGTCAGGAAATTCTTCGTCCAAAACAGAGGCAGGGAGGGAAGCAGTAAGGAGGGATTGAGAATAAGGTGGAGGGAGGGCAGGTGATCGAGCTGTACGTTAACATGATCATCATTTAGTTATGCTCTGTCAGCTGGCAAAAGCGATGCTAGTTGTAGATGCAGTATGAATTTGATTTATGGCTGTCAACCTTCAGTAAGTTCAATGCATTGGATAGAGTAGTTAGTTACTTCTAATCTACACAAATCTACGGAAAAGACTTCTCATTTGCACCTTTACCTGCACTACCTCACTTTTTTTTTTACACACCATACACTGTTTCTTGTTGCTGCTGCCCTCCACGGAAAAGACTTCTCTATGGAACTACATATGTGACTGTGCACCTTACCTGAACTATCTCATAAGAACTGCCTTGGGCCCTGCAATATAACAACTTACCATATGCTGCTTCTGAATGCTGCTACCACATTATTATTTAACACATTATTCTACATAATGCTGCTACTGTGATAACCTCAACTGGACTGCCCTGGACTGTGCTGTACTGTACTGTACTGTACTGTGTGTCTTGTATACTAGTCTTGTTCTTGTTCTTATCTTCCTGTCTTTAGCCTAGATTATTTTTCTAAATGTTAAATGTTTCAATTTTTTTTAATCATTACTTTATTATTACTTATTGCTTGTTACACTGTTATTGGTCCTGTCTTGCGCCGTTTGATGTTTGTCTTGTTAATGTCAGTCCTATGTTTGTCTATGTCTTTACATGGGATAGAGAGAAACGTAATTTCAATTTCCTTGTATGACCTGTGCATATGAAGAAACTGACAATAAAGCTGACTTGAACTTGAACAATCCCACAGCACTTGAAAGTCAGTGGATGCTGACTAAGCTACAAAAGACTATGCAGTCTTGCCAGGGTGAAAAATCAATAACTACCATAAACCTTTGATATGGGTGTGGAGGGGGGAGCTGTGCCCGAGTAGAGCTTTATGTCTAGCAACGCCCCCTAGCGTTAACCCTGCCTAAATCGGAACACTAAAGGATTGTGAGGAAACGTGAAAGGAGCTCCAGAAAATCCCCACCATGACCCATAGAGGTCTCTGTAAAAAAAAAAAGTTAAAACGGGGAAGGGGAAAATGGGGATTGGTGGAGGAAAATGAAGAAAATAATTTAAGCAACAATAATTTTTTTCCATTTAAACATAGTGAGAAATTATGGGATAGTAAAAAATAATTACCTCTCGATACCACATTGCCGTGACCCGGATTCGAACCGGGGTTGCTGCGGCCACAACGCAGAGTACTAACCACTATACGATCACGGCAGGCTACCTGACAGGCGTGAACACACTCCTAGTTTAACATTATTAAAGCTCTCTCTTTCTCAGTCCATTCTTTTTAAATACTACATGATAGAGCGGCGGCAATTATCGATACTTTAACGATCTTTTAGCCTTTGCAAAAGTAGAAAAGACTTTCAATACGTAAATTGTGTATGAATAATAACTCGAACTTCCACTGGGGGGTTTGATTCCTTAGCGTGCCAGATCACGTGACACCGTACCACAAGTATCGACACCCAGATGATTATTTACATATAATCGGGAATAAAAAACATAGTTTTTTATTTAAAATTTATTTTACACAGACTTATATTGAGTACAAATATATTTTATATAAATATATCGATGTCGGTGTTTACGTAAATGAGGAAGTAATTCTAATGTTTGTAAACAAATGAACTTTTAACCTGTCAGAAAATCTTTTTGGCCCACTTTCTAAGTATTTTCCCGGATCACATTTTGTTATTCATTCGTTGTTGTTTGTATTAATTTCTAGTTTTGTAGTTTATCAGTAAATCTCAACAGGGAATTGGTATTGTAACCACATGAACATCCAGGTCAAAGGTCACATGTCATTCCTCAAACCAAAATATAAAAGGTCCACTGATATTGTAATATGTGGTAGATATTTACAACAAACTGAAAAAAAAAACCCTGAGTATTTCAAGCATTTTTTTTATATGTTAGGAATTTAATTCTGGTTTGATTCTATTTATTGCATTCGGATTCCAAATACTCTATAAACATTCTATTCTGTTATGAATCCGAAAAAAAAATTATAAAATCATAGCACTTTTATTTTTTAAAGTATTTCATCTACTTCAACAATGTTACACAAAGATCGATACAGAACAGTTGTAAATGTCACTTAATTCCACAGGGTGTCGATAATGGTGGACACTGATGAAAGTGATCACTATTATCGACACCTCACGTGACTTCTCAAACGCGCGTTTAGATACAAAATGGCGACTGTCAAATGAAAGAGTAAGAAACAAAGTAGGTTTCGACAAGGAGATCAGGAAATATCGGTGAATTTGATCAGTAAAAACACATCTATGATCTTTCCACCATGCTTACCTGCGATTTTTTTCTCAACTTGCTGAGGGTGCTGAAAAAAAATCCATCTCAGGTAACGAGCTGTGTCATCAGACGACAAGATCAAAGGGCGGGGCTTCCGGTTGATTAATTAACCAGTGATAACCGTTGTAAATGAAACTCACCTTTGTAAAATTGTTTTTTATTGGTAAATCTGAAAAGGTGTCGATAATTATGGACTGTCGATAATTGTAGCCACTGCTCTAGTTACATACACCTTGTTACTCTTTACTCCTTGGACAGTTTGTTACTATAGCTAACTTTTCATCCACAGCCAATTTGTAATATTTTCTACCATACTCCCACTCAGTGTACACAGGATATGGCTGAGTATTTTGGCTGGTGGACTCCTATTACCACCTGAACATAAAACATTTAGGACCGGGAGAAGATAAATTTAGGTTGGTACAACCAGGATCCAGCAGCGTCTTCCTCTTGAGTTTCAGACCTCCCAAGTAACCCGTACCTGCCAGTCAGATGCACAAAATAATATCCAAACCAGCTGACTTGCCAAGACATGAAAAAGAAAAACGTATCACAAAAACCTAAAGAATAATTTCAATGATCTGTCAAGATTTATCTAAGCTTAAACTTGCCAGTATATGGGGTTAGCTAATTGGGCACCTCTACTGATCAAGCTGACAAGTGACAAATGAAGTCTGGACTGACTACTCGACCACTTCCGAAATTGCTTTTTGGCATTTCCCATGGCAAGATTTTCCAATTGTTTTGAGAGGGCCCGCGAGTTTACCAGCCTACAGATGTATGACAGTTGCTGTCATTGCATGCATGTACATATGCAAGTTAATCTCTATAATCATTTATCTCTACCGTATGTTATTTATATCTTCTCGTGTGTATGATCGGTCATTCGTGTAATCATGTCAGATTATGATGGACCAATGACAAGTACACCAAAGAAAAGGAAGTGTGTGCATTCTAAAACAAAGTTGAATAAAGAGTGGTCTTTTGCATTTCCGTTTATACAGCCTGTGAAAGATCAGCTGGGCAAAGCTTTCTGCACAGTGAACATATTTCATATATATATATATATATGAAATATCATCTCATTATCTCTAGCCGCTTTATCCTGTTCTACAGGGTCGCAGGCAAGCTGGAGCCTATCCCAGCTGACTACGGGCAAAAGGCAGGGTACACCCTGGACAAGTCGCCAGGTCATCACAGGGCCGACACATAGACACAGACAACCATTCACACTCACACCTATGGTCAATTTAGAGTCACCAGTTAACCTAACCTGCATGTCTTTGGACTGGGGGGGAAACCGGAGCACCTGGAGGAAACCCACGCGGACACGGGGAGAACATGCAAACTCCACACAGAAGGGCCCTCGCCGGCCACGGGGCTCGAACCCGGACCTTCTTGCTGTGAGGCGACAGCGCTAACCACTACACCACCGTGCCGCCCCATATATATATATAAATAATTTTTAATAACTTATTTACAAGCTCTAGGCCTCATGCTTAAATTTCCTTTTATATTACTGGTTTGGTCAGCGGGTAGGCACTCCTTCAGGACGGCCTACAATGGAGAAGACAGACAACTCCTTTCCTCTGCTAGTCTGGGAGTTTGCCTTGAGCAAGTGTTAGTACTCCCTTTGCCTCCCGAGCCAGGGATATGGTGATGTCATGGGCAGCAGTGTGATGGATAGTTGTGTCAGCATATGAGTCAGACTTGACCAATGATGATACAACATGATGCTAGTCAGTTAAATATGGCTAGGGTCCCCAGGTCCGGTAATGTGACCACTCTGACTGAAGAAGACAACGGGAAAACTACCTCTGAAACTTTTCCCTAGAACCCTAATAGTGTTATGACTGATGAATGATTTGGATGAATGATTTGAGAAGTAACAATGTAGACTGGACCTTTGCTAGGCAAGGTGCCGCATCTGGCAGGAGCGGGAAGGGGGCTGCTCAGGTTGTCAAGATGCGGAATCCCTTCAATACACTGTTGAGCATTGGTACGTGGAACATTAGATCAATGACAAGACAGGAGGAATTAGAACATGTGAAGAAGGAAATGAGTAGACTTAAAGCATATATGCAGAGCCATGGCCTCACTTTCGTTTATAAATGCCTTGAGACCTCAAGAATGGCACAGGAATAGTTCTAAGCGTTAACAATAAATCTAATATAGTAATTTTTACGATTAAAGTGATTCATATAGGTAGTGGTCTGAGTGAACGACCTTGACATCCGTAACGTCACAGCAGGAAGTCTATCGGTCTCATCGCCATTTCCGCTATACTAAAAAACAGAGCTGACTGCAACTCCGATCCTCCATTTTGAGCTAATTTATCGCCATGCCACGTAGATGTATTGCTGGAGGGTGCAGCAACATGACAGAAGGTGGATTTACGTTGCATTCATGGCCCAAGAATGTTCAAACTGCCAAGATCTGGACGCGTTTTGCGAGACGTTCACGGGCACATTGGGCGCCTATGTTCGTGATTTCTCCTCTGTTCTGCACATTTTACTGAAGACTCGTACGAAACCTCTGATCTGTTGAAGAGTGTTGGCTATAAGCCCGTATTGAAAGAGGGTGCAGTACCAACAATTAAATAAAACTACAAGAAAAGGAAAGTTATTTATTTATTTTTAAAGGAAAGTGAGTTTAGTTGCACCAGTTTTCCCGGAGTGAGCCAAAGGTTGTTGGTAAAACCCGGGATGGAACGGGATGTGACATGTCGCTCGGGCAGTGACCTCCCTGCGGTTGTTGCTAAAACCGGTGACATCCTGTTCTGTCCTGGGTTTTAGTAATTACCTGAGCCGAGCAGTAATGGCGGCGTACTGAGTAATGGAGAAAGAATGGAGCAGCCGTCTTATTTCTGAACTGGATATTGCTGCCATCTCGCCCTTACGTGGAAGAAGTGAATGAACAGGGAACTGAACAAACAACTGAAAGTCAGATAGTTTCAAAACAATCGGTCACAAGATCGGCCTTCAAGAAGCAAGAACACAGATGGGTAAGCTCCAACTCTCAATTGGATAAAAAAACCAACACGTTGTTTACCTGCATTTAGATTAATACATGTAACTTGTATTGTGTGTTTAAGTTACCGGTATAAGATTATTTAATTTGCTTCAGAATGTGATTGTCTCAGTTCATCTGACTATTTAATTAGCCTTTTACGTTTTATCAGTGAAAATGCATGCATGTACTTGTATGTTGCATAAGTTATAACACCTGTCCTGTTTTAAATGAGAGTCAATCCACAATCAGTGAAGTCAAATCAGTCTTAGTTGAGCAAGTCGGTAACGGTATTTCTTACTTTCACCGTACATTTTTATTTATATTGGTCTATAACTGTCAAAGGCCTCGGCCTTAAAACCGGTTACCACAGTGACGTCACGCACTCAGGGATGGCTAGCTCAGCGGGGCAGCTCAAATGCCAACTTTGCGGTCAATTTTAACTCTCAAAAATATATATATTTTTAATACCCATTTATGCAGCAAACAGTGGTGCTTGAAAGTTTGTGAACCCTTTCGAATTTTCTATATCTCTCCATAAATATGACCGAAAACAACATCAGATTTTCACACAAGTCCTAAAAGTAGATAAAGAGAACCCAGTTAAACAAATGAGACAAAAATATTGTACTTGGTCATTTATTTATTGAGGAAAATGATCCAATATTACATATCTGTGAGTGGCAAAAGTATGTGAACCTCTAGGATTAGCAGTTAATTTGAAGGTGAAATTAGAGTCAGGTGTTTTCAATCAATGGGATGACAATCAGGTGTGAGTGGGCACCCTGTTTTATTTAAAGAACAGGGATCTATCAAAGTCTGATCTTCACAACACATGTTTGTGGAAGTGTGTTATGGCACGAACAAAGGAGATTTCTGAGGACCTCAGAAAAAGCGTTGTTGATGCTCATCAGGCTGGAAAAGGTTACAAAACCATCTCTAAAGAGTTTGGACTCCACCAATCCACAGTCTGATAGATTGTGTACAAATGTAGGAAATTCAAGACCACTGTTACTCTCCCCAGGAGTGGTCGACCAACAAAGATCACGCCAAGAGCAAGGCATGTAATAGTCGGCGAGGTCACAAAGGACCCCAGGGTAACTTCTAAGCAACTGAAGGCCTCTCTCACATTGGCTAATGTTAATGTTCATGAGTCCACCATCAGGAGAACACTGAACAACAGTGGTGTGCATGGCAGGGTTGCAAGGAGAAAGCCACTGCTCTCCAAAAAGAACATTGCTGCTCATCTGCAGTTTGCTAAAGATCACGTGGACAAGCCAGAAGGCTATTGGAAAAATATTTTGTGGACGGATGAGACCAAAATAGAACTTTTTGGTTTAAACGAGAAGCATTATGTTTGGAGAAAGGAAAACACTGCATTCCAGCATAAGAACCTTATCCCATCTGTCAACCATGGTGGTGGTAGTATCATGGTTTGGGCCTGTTTTGCTGCATCTGGGCCAGGATGGCTTGCCATCATTGATGGAACAATGAATTCTGAATTATAAAATTCTAATTCTAAAGGAAAATATCAGGACATCTGTCCATGAACTGACTCTCAAGAGAAGGTGGGTCATGCAGCAAGACAATGACCCTAAGCACACAAGTCGTTCTACCAAAGAATGATTAAAGAAGAATAAAGTTATTGTTTTGGAATGGCCAAGTCAAAGTCCTGACCTTAATCCAATCAAAATGTTGTGGAAGGACCTGAAGCGAGCAGTTCATGTGAGGAAACCCACCAGCATCCCAGAGTTGAAGCTGTTCTGTACAGAGGAATGGACTAAAATTCCTCCAAGCCGGTGTGCAGGACTGATCAACAGTTACTGGAAACGTTTAGTTGCAGTTATTGCTGCACAAGGGGGTCACACCAGATACTGAAAGCAAAGGTTCACATACTTTTGCCCCTCGCAGACATGTAATATTGGATCATTTTCCTCAATAAATAAATGACCAAGTATAATATTTTAATCTCATTTGTTTAACTGGGTTCTCTTTATCTACTTTTAGGACTTGTGTGAAAATCTGATGATATTTTAGGTCATATTTATGCAGAAATATAGAAAATTCTAAAGGCTTCACATACTTTCAAGATACAAATCCTTGGGCTGACTGAAGTGCAATGGAAGGATATGGGAGATTTTATTAGTGACAATGTGTGTGTTATCTATTCTGGGGGATCAAAAAGAGACAGGTGTTGTGCCTCTCCTAGATCGCCGGGAAGCACAGCATGTTGTCAGAATTGAGGTCATTAGCGATCAGCTTATGATGGTCCAATTAAGAGGGGAGCCAGTGGAGGTTATGGTGATGTAAATGCCAACTACCGAATATCCCAATGAAGAAATAGAGGAAATATACGATAAAATCAAAGTCACTATGAATCTTGGAAAGGGTAGTGCTTTTTGGTGCTTTTAGGTGACTGGAATGCAGTGGTTGGAGAAGGGAGTGACAGCTTGGCTATATGTCATTTTGGTCTCGGTGAAATAAATGAAAGGAGGAAATGTTAGCAGAGTTCTGCAAACGCAAAAATCTATCTATCTATCTATCTATCTATCTATCTATCTATCTATCTATCTATCTATCTATCTATCTATCTATCTATCTATCGCAAATACTTGTTTCGAGCATAATTTGAGGAGGTGGTACACATGGAAGTTTCCAGGTGATACCAAGTGCATGCAGACTGATTACATTGTAGTTAGAGAGAGGTATCATAATAGTGTGAAGAATGCTGTGGCATATCCAGGAGCTGACTGCAACTGGTGGTTTGAAAGAGGAGTAAAAGAAGCCATCTTCATCAACCTGGAACGACCATCACTGAACAGAGGAGGTGGTCTGAGATACCACTTATCAGCCACCTACAATGCAGTCCTTGGCACACTTCCCAGAAAACTGAATACACATCCACACCAAAACTCAGTTGACTTCAGTGACTCATATGATGGCAGAGAGAGCCAACGACCCACTGATCACCTTAACGACTCACTAGGCTGCTAAGGCCCTGTCCACACGGCAACGGATTCAGGTGAATCCGATACAATTGTTTATCGTTTCGGCCTGGCGTCCACACAGCACCGGCGTTTTGGGTGCCCCAAAACGCAATCTTTTGAGAACGGGTTCCAGAGTGGAAAGATCTGGCAACATTGCCGTTGCGAAGTCGTCTGGATGAGTAGAATGGATTTGTTTACGATGACATCACAACCACATGACTGTGAGTGCTTCACGCCGGGTAGGAGTGTAACGAACTCGATGCGAGTTGTCAACAAATCCTATAACTTGGTTCATGAAACGCGCTTACAAAATATTTTCACTGTGAATATTTATTGTGTAATGGTGCAAAGTGAGAGAGAGAGAGAGTGTCAATCCCGCCAGCAAAAATAGGGGAAAAAAGGAGCGATCTCACCTCTTCAGATGTTGGTTTAAGTCCTACAATACATTCCTCAAAAAGGGGGTAGAAGAACAAATTAATTCATCAACGTGTAGCATTCAATTTATTCCGGACCATTAAAGACGCCGCCTTCGGCGTAGAATCATACGTCATCCTCGCCGCCATATTGGATGGGTCAAAGCGGAGAATAAAGATGCCTCATTCATGTGCTGCGTTTAACTGTACCAACAGGTTTGCCGTCCAAACGAGATCACATAGGATTACCTTTCACAGGTGAGACTGGAAAAATACTTTTCATTGTATTTGGTCATTATAATGTAATTTTACAAACAGATTTTTCTGACTTTGGTGCTAATATGAAGTCTCGCGCATAATAGTTTATGCGCATGCGTCCTTACTTCTTCTATTGTTCTGGTGTCTCCGAAGGGACCGTCTTACAGCGCCCCTAGAGGTGTGGCATGTGTATTGCATCGTTTTCAGCAAGCGTTGCGTTGCCATATGGACCTGATATTTTACTGATCGTTGCCCATATGGACGCGATATTTTTTTAAATAACATCTCGTTGCCATTGTCGTGTGGATGTAGCCTAAGACTGTTCACACCCAGCCCCCAGTGACCTACTCAGGATGATTCAATCAGTGCGTTTACATGCACATCCAAATTGAGCTACTGTCGGTAATCGAGCTAAGGGTCCCAGCAGGGGTGCCAAAGAAATCCAATCCTACATGCACACAAAGAAATCGAGCTATTGTGTGACGTACATTGTGCACCCGAGCCACAGGTGGTGCTACACGCCCCATCGTGTTGGTACACTTCCGGTTGTCGTCATGAAGAAGAGCTATTCAAGAGTATAAACAAAGTTATCAGCAGTGTTGCCAGATACTGCTGACGTTTTCCAGCCCACAACATGTTCAAATCCGCCAAAATGCACTTAAAACCGCCCAATCTGGCAACACTGGTTATCAGTTCTGTGTTCACAAGTTCCGTGCTCAAGCTGTTAGGCTTGCTCTAACAGACTGTATGGCTACAAACTGTCCTGCGCAGACCACTGTTTTGTAAGACAACTTATTTTGCACAATTGTATATTTTTCTAAAGTCCATTTTTTGCTTACAAAAAAATATATATATTTTTTTGCTTACAAAAAGTATTTTTCTAAAGTCCATGTTTTGCTTACAATTTAACTTATGTCTTAATAAACACAAAAAAAGTTCAATTGTTTTGTTTTTATTGACATTCTTCAGATGTTGGACATATATATATATATATATATATATATATATATATATATATATATATATATATATATACAGTGGTGCTTGAAAGTTTGTGAACCCTTTAGAATTTTCTATATTTCTGCATAAATATGACCTAAAACATCATCAGATTTTCACACAAGTCCTAAAAGTAGATAAAGAGAACCCAGTTAAACAAATGAGACAAATATGTTATACTTGGTCATTTATTTGTTGAGGAAAATGATCCAATATTACATATCTGTGAGTGGCAAAAGTATGTGAACCTTTGCTTTCAGTATCTGGTGTGACCCCCTTGTGCAGCAATAACTGCAACTAAACATTTCCACTAACTGTTGATCAGTCCTGCACACCGGCTTGGAGGAATTTTAGTCCATTCCTCCGTACAGAACAGCTTCAATGCTGGGATGTTGGTGGGTTTCCTCACATGAACTGCTCGCTTCAGGTCCTTCCACAACATTTCCATTGGATTAAGGTCAGGACTTTGACTTGGCCATTCAAAAACATTAACTTTATTCTTCTTTAACCATTCTTTGGTAGAACAACTTGTGTGCTTAGGGTCATTGTCTTGCTGCATGACTCACCTTCTCTTGAGATTCAGTTCAGGGACAGATGTCCTGATAATTTCCTTTAGAATTCGCTGGTATAATTCAGAATTAATTGTTCCATCAATGATGGCAAGCCGTCCTGGCCCAGATGCAGCAAAACAGGCCCAAACCATGATACTACCACCACCATGTTTCACAGATGGGATAAGGTTTGTATGCTGGAATGCAGTGTTTTCCTTTCTCCAAACATAATGCTTCTCATTTAAACCAAAAAGTTCTATTTTGGTCTCATCCATCCACAAAACATTTTTCCAATAGCCTTCTGGCTTGTCCATGTGATCTTTAGCAAACTGCAGACGAGCAGCAATGTTCTTTATGGAGAGCAGTGGCTTTCTCCTTGCAACCCTGCCATGCACACCATTGTTGTTCAGTGTTCTCCTGATGGTGGACTCATGAGCATTAACATTAGCCAATGTGAGAGAGGCCTTCAGTTGCTTAGAAGTTACCCTGGGGTCCTTTGTGACCTTGCCGACTATTACACACCTTGCTCTTGGAGTGATCTTTGTTGGTCGACCACTCCTGGGGAGAGTATCAACAGTCTTGAATTTCCTCCATTTGTACACAACCTGTCTGACTGTGGATTGGTGGAGTCCAAACTCTTTAGAGATGGTTTTGTAACCTTTTCCAGCGTGATGAGCATCAACAACACTTTTTCTGAGGTCCTCAGAAATCTCCTTTGTTCGTGCCATGATACACTTCCATAAACATGTGTTGTGAAGATCAGACTTTGATAGATCCCTGTTCTTTAAATCAAACATGGTGCCCACTCACACCTGATTGTCATCCCATTGATTGGAAACACCTGACTCTAATTTGACCCTCAAATTACCTGCTAATCCTAGAGGTTCACATACTTTTGCCACTCACAGATATGTAATATTGGATCAGTTTCCTGAATAAATAAATGACCAAGCATAATATTTTTGTCTCATTTGTTTAACTGGATTCTCTTTATCTACTTTTAGGACTTGTGTGAAAATCTGATGATGCTTTAGGTCATATTTATGCAGAAATATAGAAAATTCTAAAGGGTTCACAAACTTTCAAGCAGCACTGTGTGTGTATATATATATATATATATATATATATATATATATATATATATATATACACACACACACAAATACAGTGACTTGTTTATATACACAATTCACAGCTATGCAACAGCTGTACAGATGTATTTGGTGATATAGTAAGTGAGCTAAATTTTAACAGTGTAAACAATGCCACAAAAAGAAAAGATTCATGTCGTTGTCATGATTCGTTGTCATGCCGACCGAGGCTGTTGTGTTTCCCGCTTGTGGTCTCGTCACTCCCGGAAGGGGCAGTGCTGAAGTAAGTAGCTCGACTACGTAGCTCGATAGGGTTTACATGCACTAAGTAGCTCGGCTACAATCGCATAATCTAGGTCGTGTAGCTCGATTACGAGAAATCAAGTTCGGTTCGATTTCAGCCTAGCTAAGGTGTTTCCATGGCATTTAGAACTTCAATTTCAGTCGAGCAACGGCAGAAATTCGATTTTCTCTATGTGCATGTAAACGCACTGACTGAATGACCCAAGCGACCTCAATGACTCTCCTTAAGGTTGCTTTTGGTCCACTAGAGGATAAATACCTGGAACTCCCTACTAGTGAGACAGAACTGAAGAAGACTTTCGGATGAGAGGTGAAACGTCTTCAAAAATTTCAAGCAAGTCCCGTTGCCTTCTTTAGCACCTGCGGTTTACAGTGCATGATGAACAAAATGAACACTGCAAAAATGATATTTTAGCAAGTGAAAATATTTTGGGAAAAAAATAGCTGAAACAATCTAGCATTTCCTATTAGAAGAATACAAAACACCAATTCTGAGATTATTAAATCTAGTTCTAGATTGCAACCAACTTATTCTAAGATGTCTTATCAAGTAAAAATATTTGTCCATGCAGCAAGAGAATTTCACATGTATTAAGTAATTTTCTCCTCAAATTCAGTTTTCAGTTTCTTGCAGTGAATGATGCTGCCAAGCAGTATGATGGCATGAGAATAAACCAAAAGAAAACGAAGGTCATGAGGATTAGTAAGAGGCCTGGTGAACAGTTTGAGATCCTTCTTGAAGGAAAGAAGTTAAACCAGGTGATGCAGTTTAATGACCTGGGAAGCATTCTAACACAAGATGGATACTGCAAGACAGCTATCAGATCAAGGATAGCACGAGCAAAGGATGCCTTTTCTAAAAGAAAAGAGTTGATGTCCAAGACCTTCAGCCTTAGTTTGAAGGGACAAATAATCAAAACAGTGATGTGGAGCACACTACTGTACAGGGCAGAATCATAGTCGATGGAGGAGTCGATCTGTCCAGGAGGATGTGCGGAGACTGGAGAGCTGCAAAATGTGGCTATGGAGACAAATGATGAATATCTCCTGGACAGGTAAGATCCATAATGAAGAGGTACTGCAGCACGTTGGGGAAGACTGCTCAATTATAAGCACCATCAGTAGGAGACAGAAAGTCTGGTTAGGTCATACATTATGGCATAGGGGTAAGAGACCCCCTAGGAGACAAAGAGTCAGAATGTTTGACAGAATGAAGGATGGGTGCTATTATGCACAAGTTAAGAGGCAAGCCTTTGAAAGAATATTATAAGGGACTGGACCTTCCACTGGCAGAGCACCAGAGAGAGATTATGGGTTTGTAAAGAGATCCACATGTTGGAAATATCCCAGTGTTTTAATTTATCTAAGATCTAGATCTACATCTGAAAGACTCTAGTGTCAGCCTATAATAGCCTAATGTCTGTAATGGTGTAAGACTAATGTGTGATTTATCAAATGTTAAGGTCATTTATGTCAAAATAAACACTTCTTGGTGCTGTCAGACGTTAAACATGTGCTGTTATTAACTGTCAGCATATACACAATCCACTTGCAAGTTTTGATACCAATTTAAATGTCATAACAATAAGCTGAAATGATTGGAAACTGTATATTTCAGTTCCATTAAAAAAATTCTGGGGGACATCCCCAGACACCCCGGTGAAAGGGGGATATCCCCTACCGCACCCTCTCCCTTGGCGGATTCACAGCCTTCGACCAGCATGGACTCAGCCTCCATCATCATTTCAGAAATGGACCAGCATTTGGAAGTTGGAAACTTGGGACCTATGACATGTCAAACACAAAAATCTCCATCTGACAAATCCCAACAAACACAGATTGATGGCTCACACTGATCCAACAGTTGGTGTTGGTCAGTGTTTGTCTGGGCATGGGAGTCACGTCAAGTCGAGCTTATTTGTATCGCGCTTTTAACATAGACACTGTCACAAAGCAGCTTTGCAGAAAATTAAAGCCTTTAAACATGAGCTAGTTTTATCCCTAATTTATCCCCAATGAGCAAGCCTGTGGCGACGGTGGCAAAGAAAATCTCCCTCAGATGACAGAAGGAAGAAACCTTGAGAGGAACCAGACTCAAAAGGGAACCCATCCACAGCTGGGTGATAACAGACAGCGTGATTATAAATAACTCTCTTCTATAACTGTGTCCACCTTAAAGCTAAACACAAATGAATGCAATGCAAGTCCATATTAAAAAAATAATAATGCAAAATCATCCATTACCATTATATCCTCAAACATAGAGCTCTATCTTGAAACTTTAAGCCACACTCCCTACTGGATTTGACACCAAACCTTGTGCTGAGAAAAATGTGATTCTTCTTCTTGATGGAGCTATGATTTTTCATCATTTTGTCCATATTTATAGATAAGTGTCTATATTTAATGGACCGTGTGTAACAGGTCTTCTCTGGCTACCTTTAAAGACTTGGACAACTGCAGTACTGAGTTTTTCTTTGCAATTGGTTTAATATCATTGTGCTTCCTGGAAACAAAATACAAATGACAAAAATCCTCCTTGCAATATGCACAGCTTCACTGACTACTGTATGTAAAATCTAAAAAAAAAAAAAAAATATATATATATATATATATATATATATATATATATATACACTCATCAAAAAAGCTAAATACATGAAAATGTGTGCTGGTAATAACAGTAATAGTATACAAGTTTTTAACTTACATGCTAAATTTCTTATAATAATAATACTCGACTGAGTGAAAACTCATGTACATGCCAAAATCAATGTGCTTTTTGTCTACTAGGGTACTGTAAAGGGGTTGAAAATCAATTGGGGCTTTGGCCTGTATTCCTTCATTGTCTCAAAATGCGATCTATGTGATGAATTAAATAAACTTCAAGGGTAACATGGAAAAACCAAAATGAACTGATCTGCAGTCCAATGTACACCACTAGGGGGATCCATAAATCCTATAACCCTACATATAAATTGCTTAATTCTATTAAATTCACCTGCTTATTGAGGTTTTTTTCCACTCCGTTACATCCACCCCCACTGAATTTAATTGAAATTAAGCAAGATGAGCATAGCATTACTTGAGAATACTACTACAACTCAATCCAGGCAAGACAGAGGTGATGTACATTCCCGCTTCATCCTCTCCACCCCTAGACATTGTCATCTCCCTGGGGGACATCTCTCGGACACTTTCACCCAGTGTGAAGAAACTAGGGGTGCTGTGCGACAATAGAATCTCCTCCTCAGCAAATACTGCTGCAGTGACCCGGACATGTAGATTTCTCTTTTACAACATCTGAAGGATCTGCCCTTTTCTCACCACCTACTCTACTCAGCTCCAGGTCCAAGCACTGATCCTCTCCCGCTTGGACTACTGTAGCCCTCTTCTTGCTGGCCTTCCAGCATCTGCCATCAGACCCTTGCAGCTCATCCAGAATGCTGCAGCCTGCCTAGTCTACACCCTCCCTCGTTACCCCTCTGCTTGCCACCCTAAACTGGCTACCTATCGCAGCTTGCATCAAATTTAAGACATTGGTGCTAACTTACCAGGCTTTCAAGGGGTTAGGACCAGCATACCTCCAGAGACTGATCCGCCCCTACATGTCAGACAGATCTCTATGCACCACTACTACTGGTCACCTGGGCCCTCTTCCTCTCCGCTCCTGCCCAGACCATTCAAGTCTGTCCTGGTTCCCAGTTGGTGGAATGACCTTCCCATTGAGGTCAGAATTGCCAACTCCCCAATCACCTTCAAGCGCAGACTGAAGACTCACCTCTTCAGGCTGTACCTCTCCCCTGCTTCCCTGCTCACTGTGTAACCACATATTGGTTTTGACCAACCCAGGCTGTGTACTATCTAGCCTGGGGTTAGCCGTTGGAGTTTTCCATCCATCCATTATCTGTAGCTGCTTATCCTGTGTAGGGTCACAGACAAACTAGAGCCGATCCCAGCTGACTGGGCGAGAGGCGGGGTACACCCTGGACAAGTCGCCAGGTCATCACAGGGCTGACACAGAGACAAACAACCATTCACACTTACGGTCAATTTAGAGCCACCAATTAGCCTAACCTGCAACTCTTTGGACTGTGGGGGAAACCAGAGCACCCGGAGGAAACCCACGCAGACACGGGGAGAACATGCAAACTCCACACAGAAAGGCCCTTGTTGGCCGCTGGGCTTGAACCCAGGACCTTCTTGCTGTGAGGCGACAGTGCTAACCACTACATCACCATGCCACCAGGTTCTCATCTCATCTCATCTCATTATCTGTAGCTGCTTTATCCTGTTCTACAGGGTCGCAGGCAAGCTGGAGCCTATCCCAGCTGACTATGGGCGAAAGGCGGGGTACACCCTGGACAAGTCACCAGGTCATCGCAGGGCTGACACAGAGACAAACAACCATTCACACCTACGGTCAATTTAGAGCCACCAATTAGCCTAACCTGCAACTCTTTGGACTGTGGGGGAAACCAGAGCACCTGGAGGAAACCCATGCAGACACGGGGAGAACATGCAAACTCCACACAGAAAGGCCCTTGTTGGCCGCTGGGCTTGAACCCAGGACCTTCTTGCTGTGAGGCGACAGTGCTAACCACTACATCACCATGCCACCAGGTTACAATTTAATTTTTCTCTATTTAGTTGTACTTTGTCAGCTCATTTGTATGGTTGAATTGTTTTCCTTGGCTGTTTGCTGAGTGTTGGTACTTTGACAAAATATTACTCTGTTATTCTGTCACTTGCTCAATTTGCACTAGAACTTTGTCTAAAAGTTCAGTACATCTTGTACCTGACTTTTGCACTTGTTGTACATCACTCTGGATAAGAGCATCTGCTAAATTCCATGTAATGTAATACTAATTCACTTAAAATGACAATATGGACCTCTTATGAAAGACAGCACAGCCAACTATATAAAGTATTGCACAAGAATGAACTGGCAAAAGATTAACACTCACCTCTCACAGCAACCACTGGCAGTAGGATGTCTATATACACCCCACAGGACCCATAAACACCACACATAGAGAAATAGGATCCTTCAAGGGTAAAAGAAGCCCTTGTCTAGGTGTATAGTAAAACTAGTTTCCAGACATTAGAAACCTCAAAACATTTACCCAAGAATGGTCCAAACACTGTACTTAGGTTGGTGTGCCAGTGTGTATTGGGCTTATGGTTTAATCAACTTTTTGGTGGGGGCCACAGGACTGGCACTCACATCAGTCAGCCAAGTACAGTCTTCTGCATTGACAGGGAGAATAGGCTTTGAGCTTGGATGTTCAGAACCCTCAACATCACTGGCTGAGCTACTGAGGCTTGTGTCTGATTACCAGAATCCTCATTCAAAACCGTCAGTCACTCATTTTATTCTGATTCTACCAAGTCATCAACATCACTGCCATCCCCCAGATAGTTTTCACCCTACCCACAGTTGAACATCTTAGCTGCATTGACATGCTTCTCCCTCCACTACTGAAGAGGTTGATGAAACTGATTACAGGGTTGAGACCAGATGAGATTGTTTCTGATTTTTTAGGTGTGTGTATCAATGTCCTAGTCAACCACTATATACAGTGCCCTACACAATTATTTGCACCCCTTGTAAAGATTAGTAAAAATAAATAAATAAATAAATAAAGGGTTAGAAAAAAGTCCATGTTTTGATGAAGTAGCTTCATCTCACACAAAAAATGAGAAAAATTCAACCTTTAATTGAAATTAATTTATTAGAGAAAAACAAATCCCTCATCAAGAAATTATTTAAAAAAAACAAACCAACAACCACATATCCCACTATTATTGGCATCCCTGGAAATTATAGCAAACACAATGTAATGGAAGCACATTAAACTGTACATTTTTGAGTTGATTGGGGTGTGTAGGACCTTTCAAGTTGTAATCAGTGACTTCCTGACTAAATGGAGTACAAATAGAGGTGACACAGAGGCCAAATCCCCTTAGTCATCCATTAACATGGGAAAGATAAGAGAACACACAAACCAAATGAGGGAGAAGTGTGTTGACCTTCATAATTCAGGGAATGGTTATAAAAATAGCTACTCACCTCAACTCTAGCCACTTTATCCTGTTTTACAGGGTCACAGGCAAGCTGGAGCCTATCCCAGCTGACTACGGGCAAAAGGCAGGGTACACCCTGGACAAGTCACCAGGTCATCACAGGGCTGACACATAGACAACCATTCACACCTACAGTCAATTTAGAGTCACCGGTAAACCTAACCTGCATGTCTTTGGGGGAAACTGGAGCACCTGGAGGAAACCCACACAGACAACATACAAACTCCACACAGAAAGGCTCTCGCCAGCCACAGGGCTCGAACCCGGACCTTCTTGCTATGAGGTGACAGCGCTAACCACTACACCACCGTGCTGCCCCTAGCTACTCACCTGAAATGCCAATTTCTACTGTTTGGGCAATAATAAAAAAAAATTGGACACCAACTGGAATTGTTACAAACTTGCCTGAAAGTTTGTGTGGCAGCGGGGGCGTGGTCAAGCATCGGTCTGTGACAGGAGGGTGGAGCCGGGGAAGGTGAGTGGCAGATTCGCTACACCTGACGGTAATTAACCTGTGTTTTGTGTGTGTTTTCCCAGTAAACCGCTCCCTATTTTAGGAGGCTGAGAGAGAGCAGAGGGAGCGCGACCCGGGAGTGGAGGCTGAGAGTGTGTCTGTGTGCTGCGAGTTCTTTTAAACTGAAAAGTTTATTAATAAAACACGCTGTTACTACCTCCAAACGTTGTCCTGCCGTCCTCTGTGCTCCACCCACGCATTGACTGCGCTACAGTGGTGCCGAAACCCGGGAAAAGGCGGAGGATCATCTGGCGGCTGTACCGGCGGCAGGACAACGGATGACATCGTCTTCTGTCTCCTCTTCTCTCTCTCTGTCTTCCCCCCCTCCTCCCGTGTCCCGTCCTCGCCCCATTCCCCCACCACGGAGGCGGGGGCCGGCCCCACCCCAGCCGGCCCGCCGCACCCGTGGTGCCCTCCCGTTTCTCCCTTCTGTGTCTGTCTCTCCCCCCCCTCAGGTGAGTGAGCCCCAGAACACAGTTGCAGAGGGGAGGCCCGGGCCGGTTTGCTGGCGCTGCGGGGAACCGGGCCACCTGCAGCAACAATGTGCAGCGATGGAGGTGGGGGCGGTGGTGCGGATCCCCGACGCGCCAGAGGCTGCCCTCGATCGGGCCGGAGCGTATCGCATACCGGTAAGTGTACAAGGGGCTACATATCAGGCGTTGGTGGATTCAGGCTGCAATCAGACCTCGATCCGCCAAAGCCTGGTGCAAGACGAGGCATTGGGGGGAGCACAAGGGGTGAAGGTGTTGTGTGTGCACGGGGATATTCACAGCTACCCGTTGGTGTCAGTCCACATATATTTTAGAGGGGAAAAATCTATAGTGAAGGCGGCGGTTAATCCTCGCCTTACCCACTCTTTGATCTTGGGGACCGATTGGCCGGGATTTCGGGGTTTAATGGCACGCCTAGTAAAGAGTGGGTCCTGCGGGTTGACGGGGGAGGGTCCCGGTGTCGCTTTGGCTGGAGCGGCGGTCGCAGAGCCGTCTACGTCACCTCCGCGACAGGGGGAGGAGCCGCCGGCCCCTCCTCTTTCTATTGGGGAATCCCTCGTGGATTTCCCACTGGAACAATCGCGAGACGAGACTCTGCGACACGCGTTTGACCAAGTGAGAGTAATCGATGGTCAAACGCTCCAGCCGAACGCCACCCCGTCCTTCCCCTATTTTTCCATTTTGAAGGATAGATTATATCGAGTGACGCAGGACACTCAGACGAAAGAGCGAGTCACCCAGTTATTAATTCCAAAGAGCCGCCGGGAATTGGTATTCCAGGCGGCCCACTTTAATCCCATGGCTGGACACCTCGGGCAGGATAAGACACTCGCCCGGATAATGGCCCGATTCTATTGGCCGGGGATTCGCGGCGACGTCCGTAAGTGGTGTACGGCGTGCCGCGAATGCCAGTTAGTAAATCCAGCGGCCATTCCAAAAGCGCCCTTGCGCCCCCTACCATTAATCGAGACCCCGTTCGAAAGAATTGGGATGGATCTCGTTGGGCCATTAGATCGGTCAACACGAGGGTACCGCTTTATATTAGTCCTGGTGGACTATGCAACGCGATACCCGGAAGCGGTGCCTCTTCGCAATATCTCAGCACGCAGTATTGCAGAGGCCCTCTTCCACGTCATCTCCCGGGTTGGAATCCCGAAAGAGATTCTGACTGACCAAGGCACCTCGTTTATGTCACGAACACTGAGCGAACTGTATGGGCTACTAGGTATTAAGCCGATCCGCACCAGCGTTTATCACCCACAGACGGACGGTTTAGTTGAACGGTTCAATCGCACCCTCAAGAATATTATTAAAAAATTCGTAAGTGAGGACGCACGTAACTGGGATAAGTGGCTCGAACCCTTGTTGTTTGCAGTGCGAGAGGTCCCCCAAGCCTCCACGGGGTTTTCCCCGTTTGAATTATTATACGGGCGTAAGCCGCGCGGCATCTTAGATGTACTGCGGGAAAATTGGGAGGAGGGACCTTCACAGAGCAAAAACGAAATTCAGTACGTGATGGATCTGCGCGCAAAACTCCACACGCTCACCCACCTAACTCAGGAGAATTTGCGGCAGGCCCAGGAACGGCAAGTCCGCCTGTACAACAAGGGCACGCGCCTTAGAGAGTTCACTCCGGGAGAGAAGGTACTCGTCCTGTTGCCCACGTCGAGCTCCAAATTAATCGCCAAGTGGCAAGGACCCTTTGAGGTCACACGGCGAGTCGGGGACGTCGACTACGAGGTTAGGCGAACGGACAGGGAGGGGGCGCTACAGATCTACCACCTCAATCTGCTGAAACTCTGGAATGAGGAGGTCCCCGTGGCGTTGGTGTCGGTAGTTCCGGAGAAGGCGGAGCTGGGGCCGGAGGTCCCCAAAGGGTCATTGGCATCACGTACCTCTCCGGTCCCCTGTGGAGACCACCTCTCCCCGACCCAACTCGCGGAGGTCGCCCAGTTGCAGGCCGAGTTTTCGGATGTGTTCTCGCCCCTGCCCGGTCGCACGAACCTCATAGAACACCACATAGAGACGCCCCCGGGGGTGGTAGTGCGTAGCCGCCCTTATAGACTACCCGAACACAAAAAAAAGGTGGTTCGGGAAGAACTTCAGGCCATGCTCGAAATGGGCATCGCCGAGGAGTCCCACAGCGACTGGAGCAGCCCAGTGGTCTTGGTTCCCAAGGCCGACGGGTCGGTCCGGTTCTGTGTGGACTATAGAAAAGTCAACGCGGTGTCTAAATTCGACGCATACCCAATGCCTCGTATTGATGAGCTGCTCGATCGACTAGGCACGGCTCGCTTTTACTCGACACTGGATTTGACGAAGGGATATTGGCAGATCCCCTTGACTCCATTATCCCGAGAGAAAACGGCCTTTTCCACACCGTTCGGCTTACACCAGTTCGTCACACTTCCGTTTGGGCTGTTTGGGGCGCCCGCTACGTTTCAGCGGCTGATGGACCGAGTCCTCCGGCCGCACGCCACCTATGCGGCCGCGTACCTAGACGACATCATCATTTATAGCAATGACTGGCAGCGGCACCTGCAACACCTGAGGGCCGTCCTTAGGTCGCTGAGGCGGGCGGGACTCACTGCCAACCCGAAGAAGTGTGCGATTGGGCGGGTGGAAGTACGGTATCTGGGCTTCCACTTGGGCAACGGGCAGGTGCGTCCCCAAATTAATAAGACAGCAGCGATTGCGGCCTGCCCGAGGCCCAAGACCAAAAAGGGGGTGAGACAGTTCCTGGGGCTGGCTGGCTACTATCGTAGGTTTATACCTAATTATTCGGACGTCACCAGCCCGCTGACTGACCTCACTAAAAAGGGGGCACCAGATCCGGTCCAGTGGACGGAGCAGTGCCAGCGGGCTTTCTCTGAGGTAAAGGCTGCACTGTGTGGGGGGCCACTCTTACACTCCCCTGACTTCTCTCTCCCTTTTTTGTTGCAGACGGATGCGTCGGACAGAGGGCTGGGGGCCGTTTTGTCCCAGCAGGTGGAGGGGGAGGACCGCCCAGTCCTATACATCAGCCGCAAGCTGTCAGTGCGTGAGGGGCGCTACAGCACCATTGAGAAGGAGTGCCTGGCGATCAAGTGGGCGGTCCTCGCCCTCCGTTACTACCTGCTGGGGCGCTCTTTCACCCTCTGTTCGGACCACGCGCCCCTCCAGTGGCTCCACCGCATGAAGGATGCCAACGCGCGGATCACCCGTTGGTATCTGGCACTCCAACCCTTCAACTTCAAGGTGGTCCACAGGCCGGGGGCGCAGATGGTCGTGGCGGACTTCCTCTCCCGTCAAGGGGGGGGGGGAGTCGGCTGCGGGCCGGACGGGCGCCCGGCCTGAGTCGGGCGGTGGGGGTATGTGGCAGCGGGGGCGTGGTCAAGCATCGGTCTGTGACAGGAGGGTGGAGCCGGGGAAGGTGAGTGGCAGATTCGCTACACCTGACGGTAATTAACCTGTGTTTTGTGTGTGTTTTCCCAGTAAACCGCTCCCTATTTTAGGAGGCTGAGAGAGAGCAGAGGGAGCGCGACCCGGGAGTGGAGGCTGAGAGTGTGTCTGTGTGCTGCGAGTTCTTTTAAACTGAAAAGTTTATTAATAAAACACGCTGTTACTACCTCCAAACGTTGTCCTGCCGTCCTCTGTGCTCCACCCACGCATTGACTGCGCTACAGTTTGTTTTGCCCAAGTTTATTTTCACCCCACGTTCAGTGAGGATGATGGTAAGAGAGGCAAAAAAATAAAATAAAATCCACAAGGATAACTGTTGGTGAATTACAAGAAAAAGTATAATCTTAGGGTTTCCAAGTCTCCAATATGACCATCAGATGCCATCTCCATGCCAACAGATTATTTGGAAGGTATGTCAGAAATCTGGCTGCCTCTGCCCCAAAACTAAAACTGGTTCATCGTTGGATCTTCCAGTAGGACAATGATCTGAAGCATATATCCAAATCAATGCAAAAATGGTTATCTGACCACAGAATCAAGCTTCTGCCATGGCCATCTCAGTCCCCTGACCTGGACCCCATTGAAAACCTGTGGGGTGAGCTGAAGAGGAGAGTACACAAGAAAGGGCCTAGGACCCTGGATGAGCTGGAGAGATTGTGTAAAGAGGAATGGTCTAATGCAAATTCTGTCATGAGCACAGTTACACCCAGATTTTGTGTCTGCACAGACCGTGTGCGATGACTGCACATGTGCAAAGTTAAGCACTGGCTCAAGTACACTTCAGCAGATGTGGTTCAGGCACACAGTGCACATGATGCAAATTTCATCATGCACACAGTTCGTGCGGACATTCTGCACGGTCCCCAGATTTTGTATCCACGCAGATTGTGCGTGTTGACTGTGCATGTGTGAAACTGAGCATGCAGTGTTATGCCAATCCAGTCATGGTAGTGTGCATGCGTTCAGCTTGTGTGCTGATGCGTCCACAGAATCGCGTATACTTTGGAGACAGCCATGCGCATGTCCGTGACTGCGTCGCATGAAGCTGTGTCCACAGATGTATACAGGTAATTGTGCGCGTGCATTCAGAGGTATGTACACATTCAGCAGAAATCAAGTGTACTTTGGAGATACTTGTGCGCATGTCTGTGTCCATGTTGCGTGGAACCGCGTCTGTGGAAGTATTCTTGGGCCTTCAGTTTCAGAGATGTGCGATCAACCTGTACAAAATCCGGGTGCTGCCTGGAATTTACATCATGTGCACCATGCGCCCACAGTGTGTGGACCACATCTGTGGAAGTATCAAGTTCCTGCATATAACGGAGGTCATCTCCCCTCCCCCACGTTCTCTCTGTGTTGTGTATTTTGAAGGAAGGACGTCACACCCGACCTGATTTTAGAGTTTTATTGTTCTGAGGTATATGAAAAGAAATAAAACAATCAGGCACCGAAGCAAGCCAGACGCATAACACTCCTCTGCCTGAAGCCAGTCGCAAAAGAGGCAGAGTTGAGGGCACCAGCAAATTTAAAAGATCCCAGCATGGGGAACCCCCCCCAGACTACAACAGGACTTAAAAGAAAATGGACACGAAATCAAACATAGATGGGAAAAAACAGGGAACACATTCAACCCTGTTACACTCACTCCCACTGACTTCACTGAATTTCCTCTTAAGAAAAAAATCACATTACAAGGAAGAGCTACAGACCCAGACTTGAATACAGTATACAAAGAAAAAAAACAAAATTTAAAAATTAAAAAAAAAAAAAGATATGCGGGCAGCAGAATAAAACAAATAAAGAAAACACTAGTGCAGGTAGGTATACCCCAAAACCAGGACAGAATGTCCAACAGCTGAGATGCTGTCCGGTGACAGACTAGAGAGGTGGGTAGTTAGAGGGGTTAACTAGACCACAACCAATCATAGTAGAGGTGCCATGTACGCCTAATAAAGAGGGAATACACCCAAACCTACAACCATAGTCTAATACAATAGACAGGAAACGGCAACACTTCTTTTCCTCCAAAGATAAGTGCCGGTACTGTGTGGAGAGGAGAGAAAAGTCGTTCATAAAAGGAAACTTACCATACTACAAAAGGAAACTTAACAATACCCATGCCCATGTGATAACCATGAAAAATGAATATACTCTAGTGAGCCCCTCTAAAAAGACGCCGCACCCACTGAGCAGACATAGTCTGTATGAGCCTATTCACTGGCTTAATCAGTCTACCCCGTCTGGTGTGTACCCCTGTCAGGCCTGGTGAGACACATGTAGTGGGGGCATCCATGCATGTAGGGGAACCTACAGATGGCAGAGGGTCAATAGACAGAGCCTCAACAGAACTCATATCAGTGGCGACACACACAGGACTATCACAAACTGAGGACACTGGGGTATTTCCCAATTCCACTGAGTCTGGAACCCCCACACTCCCTCTGTCAATAGTCGCTGGCTCAAGGTCCCCTGTGTCACTGCTACTTGTACCCGAGCCACCAGTAAGACTGGCAACCCATCTCACAGTCCTGTCATCAGTGTCGTCTACACTAGACTGAGAGTTACCCGCCACACTCATGCTACCCCCAGAAAATGACATATGCTCATCCTCGTCGTCTGTGTCAGGGAGAGGCAAGAAATTAACTGGCATAATTAGGTTCCTGTGCACTGTCTTCACACCCCCAGATGGACTCCTGATGTGATATGTGTGGATAGCCTCGTTCTTGGAAACTACAGTGTACAGTGTGCCGTCCCATTTATCTGCCAGCTTCTTTTTTCCTCTTTCCCCTTTATTAACGAGCAGGACCCTGTCACCAACACTAACAGTTAGACCCTTTGCCTTCCTGTTATAAAGCTCCGTCTGCCTAAGCTGCTGCTTCTCAGCATTAGACTGAGCCAGAGCCATGGCCTCCCTTAAATCCCTCCCCAGAGACTCAACGTAACTATCCATGTCTACTATATCCCCATCCAGCAGAACACTCTGAAACATCAAGTCCACGGGGAACCTGGGAGTGCGTCCATACATTAAATAGAAAGGGGGAAAACCAGTGGTCTCATGCACAGTACAATTGTACGCAAAAATAAGACTGTCAAGCATTTGAGGCCACTTAGCTTTTGACCTGGGTGGAAGAGCCCTAATCATGTTCCCTAGTGTGCGATTCATCCTCTCTGTTTGACCATTCCCCAAAGGATGATACAGAGTGGTGTGAGACTTTTCCACCCCCGCTAACAGAAGCAACTCTGCAATTAAAGCGCTTTCAAAATTAGCCCCCTGATCTGAGTGAATGCAAGCAGGAAAACCATACACACAGAAAAACTTGTTCCAAAGCACCCGAGCTACAGACTTAGCAGACTGATTAGGGCAGGGATAAATACAAGCTAGCTTAGTGAAGTGGTCTGTCACCACAAGAACGTCAATAGACTTATTCTGCGAGTCTTCTGCTGACCAGAAGTTGATACAGACCAACTCAAGAGGGGCTGAGGTAGCAATAGAAACGAGAGGGGCCCTAGCTTCAGGTTCCGGGGCCTTGCTTACCACACATCTCTTGCACCTGTGAACATAATCCCTGACATCTCTTTCAAGTGTGTCCAAGTAAAACCTCTGTCTAGCCAGCCACAGGGTACGTTGCTGGCCCTGGTGACCTGTCTCGTCATGAACCCCCTTTAGAACTATGGATCTCAGTGCTTCGGGCACCACGTACTGGAAGGCATTCTTTTTAGACACAGGATTCTTAGCCACCCTGTACAGCACACCCAGTCGTGTTGTCAGCTTACCCCACTGTCTTAAAGTCCTAAGGGTCTCCCGGGACTCATGCACCCGCTCGCGCCTGGATGGGCATCGCCCCCTGTCAACAAAGAACCTGACCCTGCAGATGGTGGGATCCTGACACTGCTTGTCATACAGTTCCTCATGACTAAAAACAGGCAAAGTATCCTGACCAGTCATGGACATGGCCCTCAACTGCTGAGCATGAGAGATAGCCCTAAGTTTAGCATCATCCTCCCAGTTACGAGAAGACTGCAGCACAGCAGAGACCTCTTCACACGAAACCCTGCCTCCCGCTATGTTCTGAACAACATGTGTGGCCCCAACACACACATTGTCAGATGCAGAGGTCTCAGGGGCATGTGTGGCCCCAACACACACACCATTAGCCACGGAAGCAGCCCACTGCTCTCTCATTTCAGCCAGCTCAGAGGATAGGTGAAACATGTCCTGAACTGAATCCACCTGCAGGTTCTCTGCTTCTCCAAGCAGTTCAGCATAGGGAGTTCTGGTCAGGCGATGCATAATTCTAGGCCTCACAAATGGCTCCCTGCTCAGGGCATCTGCCACCACATTCTTAGGGCCTGGGATGTATAAGATGTGAAAATCAAAGGCCGCCAGCCTAGCCACCCAGCGCTGCTCGCAAGCATCCAATTTTGGCTTCGTCAAGACATACTTAAGGGGGTTGTTATCAGTCCACACCGTGAACCAGTGACCCCGCAACCAGTGACTGAATTTATCACAAATAGCCCACTTCATCACGAAGAACTCAAGCCGATGAGCAGGATATTTAGACTGGGCATGGTTCAATGACTTGCTCGCAGAAGCAATAGGCCGAACTTTGTCCTCACCAGGCTGCACCTGAGACAAAACAGCCCCAAGACCACTCGTGGAAGCATCAACAGACAAGAGAAAAGGCTTAGAGAAGTCTGGATGCGCTAAAGGCACACTACTCACCAGTGCAGACTTAAGGTTCTGGAAAGCCTCTGCACACTCAGGGGACCAGTCCTGAGGGCAGAGCTTTCTCCTCTGCAAAGGCCTACTCACATCTTTACCCTTGCGCGGTTGCTTAGACCCACCTGTAAGTGCAAACAGTGGCCTCGCCATCACAGAACAGTTCTCAATGAAATGCTGGTAGTAAACCACCATACCTAAAAAGGAGCGGATCTTACTTGCAGATGGTGTGACACCATCAGCCTCCATCAAATCTGACTGTGAAACATTCACAATAGCCTCAACCTTATGTGGATCACTTGCAACGCCATCCTGAGAAATGATATGCCCCAAAAACTTTACAGACCTCCTAAGAAAATTGCACTTAGCAGGCAACAGTTTTAAGTTGTGCTTTTTCAGCCGTTCAAACACCATGCGCAAGCGCTGCAAACTCTCCTCTTCAGACCTGCCAAATACGAGGACATCATCTAAATAGCACAGGAGACTTAAGAAATTTTGATCACCAAAGACAGAGAGCATCATCCTCATGAATGTAGCTGGGCTATTACAAAGGCCCTGAGGGAGCCTGTTATATTCATGCAACCCTAATGGTGATGAAAAGGCTGTATATTTTTTTATCATCCTTATGTAACGGCACATTGTAATAGCCCGATGTGAGATCCATGGTGGAGAAAAACACATTGCCACCTAAAGCTGCAAGGACATCAGCCTGGTGGGGTAGTGGGTGAGCGTCTTTCACAGTGCACGCATTAAGCCACCTAAAGTCAGTGCATATCCGCAGGTCTCCATTTTTCTTCCACACCAGCACCAATGGAGAAGCATACTCACTACTAGACTTTATAATAATTTCCTTCTCTTCCATCTCATCTAAAGTCTCTTTCAACTTCTGGTAGTGGGCTTGAGACAACCTGCGATATGGCAATCTGAAGGGACGGTCATCTGTCAACCTAATCCTGTGGCAAAACCCATGCGCTTCACCACAGTCAAGATGGTGGTGAGAAAAGACAGACTCATACTCCTTTAATAGATTAACTAACTTGTCCTTCCAATAAGAGGAGACCTGACAACTGTCAATGGGTATAGCACCCAGTCCAAGACTCTGCAGCGAACAGTCACCATTACCTACACCACTGCCAGAATCACTCTTGACAGATAAGCTGCCATGAGAACTGCCTGCACTCATTTTAGCCACATGCTGTGAAACAAAGTCCTGATCAAAATCCTCCAGTGCAACACATGGTTACGTCAGCAACTTTTGCATTTCAGCGTAAAGTTATTGCAGCCGACGTGGGATTAAAAACCTTGACTGGAAGCCACCCATCTCCCCACATAGGAGAGACAATGCGCCCTACAAGCATCTGTCTATTAATACAGCATGAGGTGCTGGGCTCCACAACCACCGTGCTGCCGACAGAGATGCACGTCTTAGGCGGTAACCTACCCCACACAAGGTGTTTGGTCATGGGCTGTAGCGTGACTGCACTCCTCAGCCTCAGTGTGCCCACTTTATCTGGGATGGACCCCCCTCTCCATCTCTCCAGACTGGATAACAGCCGCAAAAACTGACTATCATCCTGACCTGCCACATCAGGCTGGCTCACAACCTGCCAGAAAGCATCACTGGACTTAAACTGACTGATCAAAGGCTTCAAAACATTTGTGCCAATAATGAATGGATCCACCTGTCCCTCAACAATTAACACTGGGACCTCAAAACTGAATCCATACGTCTCAATAGCCAAATCGCACACACCCAGAGGACTAGTCTGCTTACCCCCACAGCCAACCAGGACAATATCAACAGGAGCTGGTGACTCACCTGGCAACACACCTGCTTCCCTCAGACGCAGCACAACGTCTGCACTAAGCGTGGTCGCCATTGACCCAGTATCCAACATCCCCTTCAATTCAACTTTGCCCTGCACTAACACAGATGTGTAAAACAGACTGTCACTCTGCGCAGCCCTAACAGTGTTTTGCATGACTATTTTACTTGAACATTGCACACTAATGCCTTCTCTAGCATGCCCAGCAACCTGTCCAGTGTTGTGTCCTCTGTAGCTGCACTATCTGGCTTGCCCACCCCCACTGTAGACTCACCAGATGGCCTAATGCCACTCATGACCTCATTTACCGGCGTGACAGCAGAAACAGTGTGCTGCATTACATGACCCCTTTGTCCCTTGCGATTTCTTAAATACTCATCCAGACATGCCTGAACTTCATAGGCCATCCACTCACTCTGAGGCTTGCTTAGAAACATCACAGAAAGGTCTTGGTCAGGGCAATGCCTAATAAACATGGCAGCGACTTCTACAGTCTGCAGCTACACTGACTTACCTGCACTCCCCAGAGCCTGTTCCGCTACCTCAGCTGCATTATTCAGCCTAATCCAATAATCAAGAGGTTGTTCATTGGCATATAGTGTGGTAGCGTAGAAATCAGCAAGAGGCATACCCGAATGCACAGCACTGTCAAAATGCTGTCTGAGCATGCGAAAGACAGCATCCACATTACCAGCAGTGGACACCTGGACCACATTACAGAGCCAAATGAGAACTACCGTACATCCCTGGCGCAGCCCAATAGCTTGCTAAGAAGCTCATCCACAAGTTCCCTCCCAGCGCAGTTACTCTTATTCAGATACCCTCTCATCAAACCCTCCCACTCACACAGAGAGTACTTGTCCGTGCTATCACCCCTGAAGAAAGGTGGCTCTTTCCGCTCAGACTTAAGGATGAGGTTCAATTTAGAAGCATCAATAAGAGTACCATCCCACAAGGAATGATCTGCAGAGTGTGTTGCTGGTGAACCCAACTGAACATTATTCAAAACACTCGCAGTGACACACTGACTAATATTAGCACTGATCTCCTTCACCTGCTCACTACTCAGTCTAACCGGGGTGTTAGACTCTGTGAAATTGAATGGTGGCACATCCTGATGCATGGGTGTAAATGGCGTAACTCTGTCACCCTCAGCTAAGCCAGGACTACCTGGAGTGCTACATGTGAGAAGGCCCCTCCCCCTCCCAGCACTAGAGTACCCACTATCCATACCCCTGCCAGCACCAGATCTATCCAAAGCAAATGTTAGATAGCCCCTCCCAAAACTATAGTGCCCAGGACTACCACCCCTAACATCCATGGTAATCTAACCATTCAAAAAAAAAAATTGAAATAGGGGGAAAGAAAATGAAGTAGAAAGAAAAAAAACCCCCACAAAGCTATATACACATAATATACAATGCTCTTTCGCATCACCCTCAGCAAATGCATGCACGGAGAATTTAAAAAATATGCACGTCAGAGTCTTTGTAAAAGATACATGCATCCAATGGCGGTTCGCGCGACGACCGAGGCTCCGAAAACGGCAGGGCAGCACTCAGCAACAGGTCCCGGTGGAACATCTCATTGATGCAGCAACCCCAGTGTTCGGCCACAGCTGAACAGACGAACGGATCAAACGGCACCACTGTAACGGAGGTCGTCTCCCCTCCCCCACGTTCTCGCTGCGTTGTGTATTTTGAAGGAAGGACGTCACACCCGACCTGATTTTAGAGTTTTATTCTTCTGAGATATATGAAAAGAAATAAAACAATCAGGCACCGGAGCAAGCCAGACGCGTAACACTCCTCTGCCTGAAGCCAGTTGCAAAAGAGGCAGAGTTGAGGGCACCAGCAAATTTAAAAGATCCCAGCATGGGGAAACCCCAGCCCCCCCAGACTACAACAGGACTTAAAAGAAAATGGACACGAAATCAAACATAGATGGGGAAATTCAGGGAACACATTCAACCCTGTTACACGCGCACAGGTTTGTTCAAGGTGATGTAGTTGTTGAAGTGAGAATATACTTGGGCCTTAAAGGGCTTTGCACGTGTGCATGGATGCCTCCTAAATATACTCGATTTTCTGCTGAACGCGAGCATGGTCGAAAAGTAAGACAATCCCCCGAATAAGATAAAAACAAGAATGCAAAAGGCACACATGGCAGTTTGCAACTTGAGAGAAGGGCTTCTTTAATGTTTAATGCTGATGCTTGAAGGAGAATGAGACCAAAGGAAATAAAACATTCTAAAATTGCTTTTAAGCATTTTAATAATTCTTTATTTCAGACTTTGACTGCTCTCCCATACTGAGTGATGTATACTAGTGCATCTCAAACAATTAGTATATTGTGAAGTTGTTCAATATTTTCCATCAGTTATTTAAGAAAGTGAAAATGTAATATATTCTTGACTCATTACACGCAAACTAAAATGTTAAGCATTTTTCTATTTTAATTTTGATAATTATGGCCGACAGTGCAAAAAAAATTACATCAAAATATGAGTATTTCATTTTGAGTTTGAGTAAAACAGTATAAATACTGTGTACGGTACCTCTCGATCTAGTTCAGTATATGCAACCACAATCATGGGGAAGACTGCTGACTTGACCATTGTCCAGAAGACGATCACCGACACCCTCCACAAGGAGGGTAAGCCACAGAAGGTCATTGCTGAAAAGGCTGACTGAAAAAGGTGCACAAGCAACCTTATCAAGTCCAAAGTCAACACAGTTGTCTACCAGGAGATTTTAAAGCACTTCATGCTTTTATCTGCTGACAAGCTTTATGCAGATGCCAATTTCCTTTTCCAGCAGAACTTGGCACCTGTCCACAGTGCCAAAACTACTACCAAATGGTTTGCTGACCATGATATTACTGTGCTTGATTGGCCAGCCAACTCATCTGACCTGAACGACATAGAAAATCTATGGGGTATTGTCAAGATGATGATGAAAAACACATGTCCCAAAATATAGACGAGTTGATGGCTGCCATCAAAGCAACCTGGGCTTCAAGAACACCTCATTAGTATTACAGGCTGATCACCTTCATGGCATATGACATTGATGCAGTAATTTGTGGTAAAGGAGCCCCAACCAATTTGAGATATTGGATTTCTGATTTTCATAAGCTATAAGATTCTCTTGTATTTAAATATATATAATGAATATAGAATATATGAAAGTGGGGGCGGCACGGTGGTGTAGTGGTTAGCGCTGTCGCCTCACAGCAAGAAAGTCCGGGTTCAAGCCCCGGGGCCGGCGAGGGCCTTTCTGTGTGGAGTTTGCATGTTCTCCCTGTGTCCGTGTGGGTTTCCTCCGGGTGCTCCGATTTCCCCCACAGTCCAAAGACATGCAGGTTAGGTTAACTGGTGACTCTAAATTGACCGTAGATGTGAGTGTGAATGGTTGTCTATGTGTCAGCCCTGTGATGACCTGGCGACTTGTCCAGGGTGTACCCCGCCTTTCGCCCGTAGTCAGCTGGGATAGGCTCCAGCTTGCCTGCGACCCTGTAGAACAGGATAAAGCGGCTAGAGATAATGAGGTGAGATATATGAAAGTTCACCTTTTTGAAGTAAATTACAAAAAAAAAAGAGCCTTTTCATGATATTCTAATTGTTTGAGATACTGTACACGAGTACAGTCTGCGCAAATAAAACAAAAAATCTGGGTGCTGCACAGACTGTTCACATAGACTGGGCACATGATGCAATTTACATCATGCATGAACTGCATCCACTTAGGTGTACTTGGGCCAATGGCGAGTTTTGCACATGCAGTCATTGTGCACAGCTTTATATGCTGACTACAGTTCGTGTTCATCAATAAGGTGAGAATCAGACTCGTTATTAACCAAAAACACAAATAATGACTTATTTTGATAGCTCTGATTTCAGAAAATAGAAGGAAAATCACCTCAAAACCATTTATTTTCTTAGGCTTCAAACATCAACACTGGATTTCCCCATGACTTGAAACTCATCTTTCATCTCATCTCATTATCTCTAGCCGCTTTATCCAGTTCTACAGGGTCGCAGGCAAGCTGGAGCCTATCCCAGCTGACTACGGGCGAAAGTCCAGGGAGTACCCCACCAAGTCATCACAGGGCTGACACATAGACACAGACAACCATTCACACTCACATTCACACCTACGGTCAATTTAGAGCCACCAGTTAACCTAACCTGCATGTCTTTGGACTGTGGGGGAAACCGGAGCACCCGGAGGAAACCCACGCGGACATGGGGAGAACATGCAAACTCCGCACAGAAGGGCCCTCGCCGGCCACGGGGCTCAAACCCGGACCTTCTTGCTGTGAGGCGACAGCGCTAACCACTACACCACCGTGCCGCTGAAACTCATCTCTAATTAACCAAAATAATTTCTGAAAGTCACATTAAGTTGTCAAAGTCAAATCAAAGTCATAACCAGTTTACCTTGGTGCAGTGGTGTCGCCTCAAAGTAAGAAAGTTCTGGATTCGAACCTTCCAAAGTCCAAAGATTTGCGGATTACACAACTGTCTTCTCGAAATTGCCCAGTGGTGTGAACGTGAGTGGGAATGGTTCTTCATCTCTGCATCAGCTCTGCAATAGACTGGCGACCTGCCCGGGGTGTACACCCCCTCACCCAAAGTCCCTCACGGATCAGCAGTATAGATAATTGATGGATGGAATAATCCGGTTGGATAATTTTAGCTTGTTTAAATACATGTACAATTAATGGGATAATATATAGGAATTGCCACAGTACTTTAGGCACTTAACTTTCAAATCACCTTTTATGAGTTTTCACACATCAGGATGTGTGCGAAAAAGGTTAATTTACATCTGCAACTTATTTAGATTTTAACAAATCAGGTTTTGTTCATTTGAGGTTATTTAAATACATGTATAGTATAATGCAAGAATGACGCCAGCTCTTTAATCAAAACTCATGAAAGGTGATTTGTGAAATTTTTCACAAATCAGCATGGGTCGAAACGATTTTGAAGATAATTTCTTGGCACTGCTGAAAACCTGTCTTTTCCATTTTCAGTTTTACAAACTTGCAAGCAAATGACATACATTTGTGAAAACGATCACAAATCATGTTGGCTGTATTTTATTTTTAATTTAACCAAACAAGTTAGTAAGAAAATGAGTTATTTACAGTGGTTGCCAGGTTAATTAGAGATGGGTTTTGAGTCATGGGGGAAGTCCAGCGTTGATGTTAGAAACATAAGAAAATAAATGAATGAAAAGCTTTACTGACAGTGTTGAGGCAACTTTGTTCTATTTTCTGAATTACAACTTGGCACTATCAAACCAACCATTAACTTTTTGTCCATATCCCAGTCAGAATTCTGAATAGCTAAACACTAACTTTACTGAGCTAGCGGATGTTGGAATACACAATTCAAATATTAAGGTGGGGGAGCTACATCGGCAGAATACCACATCAGGTTTCACCTTCATCAGGCAGAAAGAGGAATCTGAAGTGACAGTGGGTACAGACTCAAACTGGTAAGCTGAAACCTGGAAAACTGGAAGAAGACCAGGCACCGTCAGTCGATCACTGACACCAAAGCTTTTCCTTATTCTGATATGAACATTAACTGAAGCTCTCGACCTGTACCTGCATGATTTTATTTAGTGGGCTGCTGCCATATGATAAGTGCACAGTGATGATCACAACAAGTAGAAAATTTTTATTTATTTATTTTTATTCTGAGCAGTAGTGAAACGCTTTATAGATGGGATGTGCTATTTTAATAGGTTAGGCTGGCAAACCAAAATGTTAAGACTTTGTAAAAATTATCAAAAACATCAACAAATTAAAAAGGGTCTCTCAATGGAGAAGAAAATTCATAAAAGGAGCCAAGGACCTTTAGTGGACAATAGGGCCCAAGGCGAACATGGGAAACAAAATGTCCAGACTGAAAACTGTCCACAGCACCTCTGACAACAAGTACATCATGGTTGGAGAGTTGTTTAGAGAGGAAAAAAAAAAAACCACCAAGTCTGTGGAATTACACTATACACCACCCTCTGTGCATTTCTCTTCCTTCTACGTGGCAAACAAAAGCAAGCTGGAAGCATGCAATGTTGTTACATTGTACCTTGCAGAAGAGACGAAACTAAAACAGGCAGTCAATGCCATTGTAAATAACGTCCCTAAAAAAAACTGAGTATAATTGTGCGTCACAAGCCGAACACGAGGTTCCCATCTCCTTCCTTGTAAACGCTGAAAATGCAGTGTAACAGATGCTCCAGCAGATGGCGCGGTTATGTTCAGCACGCTTGCTCAAAGAGTCACATGACACTCCCTAAAGTTCAACACAAACTACAAGGTAAACCCCAGTAGCAGTTGGTTTTAATTGCTTGGCTACCTTACACATAGAGTTGAATTCTTGACATTCAAGGAAGGTGATCATTGTAGTAAAATATTTTTGCTATGCACACATCTATAACCTGACCCTGATTAACATTACAGTTTGTAACACGTGGCATGTATGCTAGTTGGTATAAATTTGTGCGTCACTGGACAGCGTGTGCAGCAAACAATTTAGCGTATGTGGGCCATCTCCTCCAGGAAAGGTGTCTTCATGCACCCGGTGCAGAGTTGGTCCATCCACAGGGGTGCCTCGTGCTGCAGAGGAGTACGACGCGGGTAGAACGTGTAGGAGAGATCGTAGTTCAAAAGGCAGCTGATGGAAGCCATGTAGAGGTCAGAAAAGCGGCACAGTCGGCGAGAAAAGTAGGTAGGATTGTGGCACGTACGGAAGATGCTGCCAAACTGTGGGTTGAACAAGTTTTTGGTGACAGCTCTGTTCAAAAACAAACAAACAAACAAATAAATAAAAAGGGGGTTGGGGCAGGGGAAGACTCATACAAAGATCCCTTAAAAAAAGCCCATATTATTATTACAATCAAGTTTTTTTTTTTAATTCAGAACTATAAAAATAATGCTTGGATGTTAAAATTGCAGTTTTGCAATTTGTTTTTTGAGTGACAGTATGCAAAATAGCAATCCATGTATGCAAAAGATGGCAGAATGACAGCGTCTACTTAAACCTCTTTTATACCCAAGTTGAACCAACACCACAAAACCATGTATACTTTGTATAATAAATGTTAACATTCATGATGATATGTCTAAACACACAGTTTGGTGTAATGAACAGCCACAGCAGCAAAAGAAATCAAATCGGTGCAGACTGAGGAGCCTATTTATACTCTTGTTCTGAGTGTACAGGATTTTTCTTTTGAGGCATTTATACTCGACAACTCCAAAACAGGTCTGAGTGGTTAAGAAATTGTTCAAAATGTACATTCCTCACAAGAAATAGTAATTAAAAATAAACCTTACAAGTCTACCCAGAGCACCAAGAACAGAAGTGCTGATCATGCCAGTCCCACAACTTATTTACGTCATTCCGCCAGACAATAAAGCAGAAGTGCCAACATTGTTTTTCATTTTCTCTAATTTCTCTCTGGCTGCTTGGCAAATTTTTACCATAAAACCCTAGCGTATCTTGGTGAACTAGATAGCTCAATACGAACAGCTTAAATGATAAAATATGCAAGTGAACAGACATTTAACAGCAATTTGCAGAAATGTGGCTGTGCAATTGGCAGTCTGGACCATGTCAGATGCCGCACATTATATTAAACTGTAGTGAACGATACTTTAAGAAGAAGAAGAAACCTTTATTTGTCACATGCACACTTCAAGCACAGTGAAATTCATCCTCTGCATTTAACCCACGCGCACACACTCAGAGCAGTGGGCAGCCACACAAGAGCGCCCGGGGAACAGTCAGGGGTTAGGTACCTTGCTCAAGATCACTTCAGCCCAAGGCCGCTCCACGTCAACCTAACTGCATGTCTTTGGACTGTGGGGGAAACCGGAGGACCCGGAGGAAACCCACGCAGACATCGGGAGAACATGCAAACTCCACACAGAAAGGCCCTCGCCGGCCACTGGGTTCGAACCCAGAACCTTCTTGCTGTGAGGCAACAGTGCTAACCACTACACCACCGTGCCGCCCACTGATGCCCCTTTTCCACCAAAGCAGTTCCAGGGCTGGTTCGGGGCCAGTGCTTAGTTTGGAACCGGGTTTTCTGTTTCCACTGACAAAGAACTGGCTCTGGGACCAGAAAAACTGGTTCCAGGCTAGCACCAACTCTCTGCTGGGCCAGAGGAAAGAACCGCTTACGTCAGCGGGGGGGCGGAGTTGTTAAGACCAACAACAATAACAAGACCGCGAAAGATCGCCATTTTTAAGCACCGAGAAGCAGCAGCTGTACAAATGCGAAGTCAGCCATTATTATTATTATTATTATTGTTGTTGCTGCTTCTTCTGTGTTGTTTTTGCTTTGATATTCGCGCCAAGGTTTATGTAAACGTAGCACCGTAACTTCCGTATACAGCGACGTAACTGACGTATACAGCAACGTAACTGACGTGGCTCCGCTTAGCACCGCGAGTGATGGAAAAGCAAACTGGTTCTCAGCTGGCTCGCAAGTTGAACGAGTTGTGAACCAGCACTGGCCCCGGACCAGCCCTGGAACTGAGTTGGTGGAAAAGGGGTATGACATCTTTATAAATATTTGGAGATCGGATTACTTCCCCCCCCCAGATGAGCCCCAACCAGTTTAAAAAGGAGAAGAAACAATTTCACACACAAAGTCTGGTGTGACCTCCATTTCATAATTAGCAGTTCCTCTATTATTCATAACTGGCCAAACAGACCACGGTCCTCCTTCTTGCCTTCTATTATTTTATGATAGCTGAAAAAGTGAACAAGGCATTTCCTTTTCATCCGCATCATGGCAAGGGGCCAAAAATCAAACACTAAGGCTAAACCGTAGACGTTGGCACTTTTCCAGCAAGTAAAATAATTAAGTGAAAGTATAAAGAGTATACAATCTGAGACTGCTGCCCCCTACAACCTTCATAGAATAGGTCTCACAAAAAGGACAGAATCATCAATACAAGATCATCTTGAAAATGTTTGGGGGGGAGGGGGGGGGAGGTAGGGGAAGAGTAGTGAAGTGCTTCGAAACCATTCTATGAATCATATGCTACTTGGCTTCTTTTTCACATGAGCTAGAAGTCTAGTGACGGTGATCCTGCTTAGTCAGTTTACTTGCGCACATAATTTAGGCCACTCACCGAAACTCTTCTCTCTCCTTCAGCCATTCTTGAAGCACTTTTTTGGACTCTGGATCACGATACATCTGGAATACATGCGAAGAATGCCTAGTCATCTTTAAGTATACAATTATGGATCTTCAGGAGAAAAGAGCAAAGGGAATCTAAAAGCAGAATTGGCTTTAAACAGGTGAAAAGACACAAAATGCTTGCACGTGAAGCAGAGCCAGGACTGTCTGCTATTCATTTATTATTTCAAACTGCCATACAACAAACCCTGACAATACACACGAAAGGGGGGTGAATTCAAATATTTAGTTTTCATTCTTCAGATGAAAGAAAACATTTAAAAAGTGGTTCTGGGTTAGGGTGCATCAGTCGCCCCCTAAAAATGAAAAGTTCCTCCGATCATGATGCATTTTTGTTTTTATGTTCCTTTTGGTAAGAAAACACACTGGGTGAAATATTTTGACAAAATTCAAAAGTTTAATGGTGGCACCAGGAGCTCAAAGTTATGGAAAAAGCTGCTATTTTATGACTTTTATGACAAAATTTCGATCACTTTTCATGAAACATTATGGCACCTTATAGAGTATACCAAATATCTTAGATGCACATTTTTAGTACATATTCTAAATATATTATCAAGCACAGTTTGAGTTTTAGCTGTTCATTGAATCATTGTTCAACTACTTTTAAACAATACAAATGTATTGTGAATCACATTGATGCTTCTCAATCCCTTGCAAAGGTTCTTAACATGATCTCTGGCTCACAAGAAATCAATAAACGGAGTCCAACATTGTGATTCAAACCTTACGCGAAAACATAAAATAAGCGTTTTTTGGCAAAAAATGAACCTCATGGTGCCACCATTAGACTTTTGAATATGGTCAAAAAATTTTACAGGATGTCTTTATTGGTGAAAAGGAACACCCAAACAAAAATGCATCAGATTTTATGAAAGTGAGGGCAACTGATGCACCCTATTGTGGGCAAAGCGTTTCACATCACTCTGTGTTATGAGTCATATCAGCGCCATTAAAGCTGGGAAATGTATGGGTGTGGTGTTTGTACCTGCATGCGTTCCAGAAGGCCAGTGAGAGCCTGGAGCCAGGTAAGACTCTGCGCATATTGCTCAGTGTTCACCACCTTTGTCTCCACCTCCAGCTCAGGAACAATTGCACCGGTCCTCCAGCCATGGCGCAGCATCAGGTCCTACATGTCAATTAAGATTACAATGGATACAAATTTTCAGCATGTTCAGCCTTCTGTGAATCTAGCCAGACAGTGATGAATAATTAGACGCAGAAGGAAACTGTCGTGTGACACTAAAAACCATGCACACTTGCTCTCCAGTGAAATCAAATACAAATCAGAATGACTCACTGCCAAGTCGCTGTAAAGATGGTCCCCAAAATAGAGCACTCTGGAGCCACGCCAGCCTGTCAGTCTCAGAAAATCAACAAGGTTTCCCTGAAAAGAAGAGGCAAGAACAAAATGTTTTAAGTGCCATTCACACCGGATTGCTAATGATAAGCCTGGCTTTGAGTGTTTGACACATTAATTTATTGTACTCGGAACAGCAGGAATTGGAATTGTGTGGTCACTTCTTTGCCAGACCTCCCTGCCAATGGCACAGCAACCCACTGTTCACTGGTTTGGAAGATGCTGCCAATAAATGCTCGCGGTTCAAAGAGCTTGGGGGATGGTTTCAGGCCAGTCTCTTAATTCCCACCCAGAAAGCAATTTGGAAGTTCTCAACAAAGACAGGGTGACAACGTGCCCAGGCTTGTAAAAAACGTTAACAAATAGCACCTAATACGCGTTCAACCAGACACAAATTCAGAATGTTCTTAGACGTCTTTAGTGATTCTTGGCCAAAGTATCTGCCAAGACGTAGCAATTCACAACAAAGCAAGACACATTAGCAGGGAGTAAGGAGGAGGTCATTCTCACAGTAAGTAAACCATCAGAGACCAGATCACCAGCACCCAAAAGGCCAAGTTTACATTAGACCGTATCTGTCTCGTTTTCTTCGCGGATGCACTGTCCGTTTACATTAAAACGCCTGGAAACACCGGGAAACGGGAATCCGCCAGGGTCCACGTATTCAATCCAGATCGTGTCAGCTCCGGTGCTGTGTAAACATTGAGAATACGCGGATATGCTGTGCTGAGCTCTAGCTGGCGTCCTCATTGGACAACGTCACTGTGACATCCACCTTCCTGATTCGCTGGCGTTGGTCATGTGACGCGACTGCTGAAAAACGGCGCGGACTTCCGCCTTGTATCACCTTTCATTAAAGAGTATAAAAGTATGAAAATACTGCAAATACTGATGCCAATACTGCCCATTGTGTAGTTATGAGTGTCTTTAGGCTTGCCATCCTTCCACTTGCAAGTGGTAAGTGACGCGCATGCCCGACATGCACTGAGATCACACACACAGCGGCTCAGTCCCGAATCACTGCTCGTGCGCTTCACTCGCGCGCTCTGTGAGCTGCGCAGGGCTGGAGTGCGCACCCTCCAGAGGGCACTCGCTGTTCAGGGCGGAGTGATTTGGAGCGCAGGATGCCTGCGGAGCCGAGCGTATCCGTGTATTGGCATTGCTATGTGCACGCGAATTGTGTATTGGTGTTGCTGTGTGCACACTAATCGTTTTAAAAACGTTAATCTGACGATCCGCTGATACGGTCTATTGTAAACCCCACCAAAGGCTGTTTACTTCAGGTTAGTCAAAGGAACTTGTGCACAACAGACACACAAGTAACTCTGCTGAAGTGGCTTCAATGGAATTATATTTGGAGATGGAAGTAGCTTGTAGAACTTTTTCCCCCAAATCAGGGTCATGAGTCAGACTTGAACTTAAACAAGATCAAACAGGTCATAAGCAAAGCAATTTACTTGCTTTGCACAAACAAGTCGTGGTTTCAGCTCGTCATGATGACTCTAAATGACGCATGACTGTACATGGATAAATATTTTGGAAGGCAGCTTAACATACTGAGGACTTCCAGGGATTGCCTAATAAGTTTAATGAATCAAGTTAAAAAAAAGGGGGGGGGGGGGGGGGGGGGGGGCGCCTATTTCACCCAAAATCCATGGCTTTAGAGCAGGTCACAACAAAACTGTTTTTAACAGTAACGTACCTGTTTGTATATCTGCCCTTTTTCCAAACTCTTGATCCTGTCCCACTGGAGGACTCCGTTACTGTCTAGTCGTCTAAAAGGTCTAACAGATATTAAGGGAAAAAAAAACAAAAAACAAAACAATTAGTCAAATTACACAAGACATCAATGTTCACAATAACACTTCACATACAGACTGGCTGATATTCCTGGGTCACCTCCAAATCTAACAAGGTCATGGCAACCCATATTTCTAGCAAATAAAAGTCTGGAAAAAAGTCTGACTTACTTCACACAGTCATTAAAAAAGTGTGGCTTGTCAGCTTGAACAATGACAGCATCGAAGAAGTCCCTCCAATCTTTTCCCACCATGTACTTCATGCCTTTGTCTCTGAAAAGGTTCAAGCAAAAAAAAAATTATTTTAACACAACTGTGTTAAAATAAAATAAATGAATGCACCATATCAATTACGACTGCTTGTTATTTCTTAGAGAAACTCCAACGTGTTTGCACACACTGCATTACAAACAAAGTATCCTACACAAGGGGCATAATCCTGAGCTCTACAAAACTCACACAAAGCTGAAGGGGCTGTTGGTAATAAGGAAAAGCTTCTTTTTGTGGCTGGCCAGTCGATGCAGCACTGCATAGGTCTCATCTCCTCTGAGGATATATTTCTCTGGAGAGAGAAGGAGAAGAAAAAGAAGGTAAATAAAAAAATCACTATTAACTGCTCAATAATGTCACATCCTGTGTTGTACAAACAGTAATCGTTTCAACTTATGATTCGCTGGCAGCAGTTGGGGTGTGTTTGTGTAAGTATTAAAATGAAAAATAAAGGCAATATGGTATGCTCGGTATACAGGAGGACAAACCCCGAGCACAGGAGGGACTCTCGTGTTACAAACTGTGTGCACAAGCATGTCAGCAAAGCTAAAACTCGTGCCTGAAAACCCAAATACATTGTTATTAGCCAAAATAATGGTGGGGAAGTGATCAAGTGCTTGGGCAGGGTTTAAAAAAAAAAAAAAAAGATAGCTTTTACAGCATAGCTAACATACACTGTTGAGAAAAGGCAATATTTTATTTCCAAAACTAAATAGTCACACACAGTTTTCTAGAACTGGCCACTGAAAATACTCATTTTATATTAGCTCCATCGACAAAGGCTCTCTGCTTGATAGCAGAAAACATGCATATTGTCTATTGTCCAAGTAGATAATAAAAAGGAGACTGACTGCTTTTACTCAAATTCTAATATGAAAATTAAAAGATGTCTAGGAATAAGTGGACACAATAAACAAATGTAATATTCAGATATTCCTCCCCAACACTGTAGCTATATAGCTCTAGTTTTCCCTGAACACAAGCATTTCATTCTGCCTCCACAATGTACAAAAGTCAGACAGATTATTAAAGGCAAACAAAACCCCAAAAAATAAACTCCTTTATACTGACCGATATTATCCGTACAAGACATGTTTGAGTGTTCACTTGCTCCTATTTGTACCTGTATCCTGTGTACAGATTTTATTTTAAAAGAAAAACAACGTCCCTGGGTGCTGATGTCTTCCTCTTTCCGAGATTCAAATATCACGCTCCGAGTACAAATTATGCGAGAGAATCAGAGGCTGAGATCTAGTGGATACATCACTTCTGAATCGTTGTGAAGAACCCTGAAGATGCCCGAGCGTTAAAGGCCAATTTATCCTGACAACGCAGTCCTCGCAGATGGCGTCGCAGATGGCGTCTGCGTAGCCCCCCCACCTTCGCAGACGCTCTGCGCGCACCTCCCAAAAATTGTGACCACCGCAGAAGCCTCGCAGACAGCGTCGCAGACAAGAGGGCTCCGATTGGTCCACTCTACATCCGCTGTACACGCACTTCCGCTTCCCTACTTTCCCGGTTTGTTTTGTTTTCACTACCGCCATTTTTAAAAACACGAGCGAAGATGGAGCAGCACGAAGAGCGGTTGATTGAGGAAGTACGGACATCTATACGACTCCAGTTCTAGTCATTATAAGTAACTGGAGGATAAACACTCCACTAACCACACCCACCAACTACTCCTAGCGATTTCGCAACTTCGCGCCCCCTTGCGTTGTGGCGGTGAATAACATCGCGCACGCCTATTATTCCCCGCTCAACGATAAATTACAACTGTCTGCGAAAAGCTGTCTGCGAAAGCCTTGTCGCAAGAGCATGCAGAGCCCCTAAGTGTTTGGCTGTAAAAATTAGCCCAATCACTGAAGCAGTGAACAAACACACACACACTTTGGGAGCCTTTAGCTGCTTATAAAACGCTCCATTGCTGGCATTTTGTTTTGGGTTTTTTTTCTTTCCCCTCTCTTTCAAAAAATAAAATACAAGGAAAATTTATGTAAAATGCTTTTCTCAGTGAATTAAAATAAATAAATAAAAGCAATCTTTTTAGGCAAGAATTGCACAGAAAATTTCTGATCAGAGATTTTTGTAATTAGAAGCCTTTGTTACATACATTACAGCAGAGTGAACTTCTCTCTGCATTTAACCCATCTGAAGCAGTGAACACATACCCAGAGCATTGAGGAACTGTGCTTTTTAAGAATTAGAAGCCTTTATTTGATGGCTCGGTGTTACGAAGGTAAAATGGCGTACTTGTGTGCTGGTTAGGTCACAAGCGGAGATCTGGTTGCAGAGCAAATAGTTGCATCCAGGTAAGCCTATTTTTAGCAATATCATAACTTTTTAAATGGATAAATTGTTCAAGTTTTATTTTTAATTTAAACATACAGGGGGAGCACATCAGGGCGCTTACTGTGATTGGTCAAACAAAACCCAAAAAATAAATGCTGTTTGCCAATCTGTACAGGACAACAGTAAACCACCCCCTTGTGTTGAACATGTTGCCTTTACACTTTGCTCACTGTCACAGATGAGCTTAGTATAATTTGACAATAGGTACAAACTCATAAAGCCTACATTTGATTATTCACTCCCTGCACATTTCTTTGTAACTGAGCCAGCTGGCTGTGGAAAATCCAATCCACTATGTACTGCTCTAATGCTAACTAGCTAACATCAGCTGATTAGCATGCCACAACCTAATGTATTTGAAAGAACTTTAGAACCTAGTACATAGTACTTAGTTAATAATAACAACAACTTGTATAGTCTAATAGCATCCATGTTACGAAATACATTTTATTCAGTTGCAAGGTCATACCATGTCCAGTTACACACACTGAACATTTCCATAGCCTTGATTGGCACCATGGAACGTGGACTAACGCAAGGCAGCACTACTACTACAACAAAGCTGATTATTTTCCTATGACAGCATGATCCAAACTGATTTGCTGTGCTCAGTGATTTACAAACAATTCATTTTTCATCTCATCTCATCTCATTATCTCTAGCCGCTTTATCCTTCTACAGGGTCGCAGGCAAGCTGGAGCCTATCCCAGCTGACTACGGGCGAAAGGCGGGGTACACCCTGGACAAGTCGCCAGGTCATCACAGGGCCGACACATAGACACAGACAACCATTCACACTCACATTCACACCTACGGTCAATTTAGAGTCACCACAATTCATTTTTATTTAATTAAAAAAAAATTGCAACAGTAAACAAAAATTATAGTTACATTCAAACAAGTTAGTTTCCCCACCAGCTTCCCTTTTTTCTCTCTCTACTGAACTTAGTAAGACGAAAAAAAGCTTGCATAACTAAGAAACCGCAAACGCCTGTCCTCAAGACTTTCCCTGGAGTGGACATGAACAGCTTTAGCTCACAGCACTGAACCTAAAGTGGCCAAGTATGTCTCCTGATCTGAACCCAATCGAACACCTATGGGGAATTCTGAAGAGATAAATTGAGCATCACTCTCCATCCAGCATCCAGTCACTAAAAGAGGTCATTGTTGAAGAATGGAAAAAGATTGATGCTGCAAAATGTCGCCAACTTGTTCATTCCATGCCTAGAAGACTTGGTGCTGTCATTAAAAATCATGGAGGCCATACAAAGTACTAGATGTAGTAGTTTTTGTTGTGGGGTGTACTCATTTTTGCACCACCCTAATTTGAGTAAAACTGAAAAATGTGTAATCCAAGTTATATTATTAACCTTACTTTCACGTTATAAGTTAAACAGATGTTATGTTAAACTTTGTCTTTTCAACATTTTGGAAAAATTGTATTCATTGAGATATTGTTTAAAATGTTACTTTTCAAAGGGGGTGTACTCATTTACGCTGAGCACTAATAGATATATAAATAAAATACTGATATAATTAAATACAAGTATCATGTATATAGTAATTATATTGCTAATGTTATCAATATTGACTGACCATCACATCTCCTTTCTCTCAAAGCTGCACATTTTGACACCACATTTGACAACAGAGTAAACCCATAGTAAATAATTATTTTTGTGCAATATTTAATTATTCATGCTCATTTTTTCACAGTATTATTTATTCACTATTACTTGACAATGTGTCACTTCATTAATTAAATTTGAAAATCATTCCTTCATACAAAAAGTGGCTCAGTTACATTTAAAGCTCCAGGATGGAAGATTTCTCCTTCTTGTGGAGAATTTCCATTGCACACTACTTGCAGTCTTTGCCCTGAAGTGGACTGCATGCACTGACAGGCCCTTGAGCTGAAAGCAAGGGCTCTCCTCTGGGCGCAATAATTTCAGTTGGAATTTTTAACTCTGACACAAGTAAAAGTACATTAAAAGCATACATGAGCCTTTTTAAAAATATATATTTATTTATTTTTAAAACATTGCGTAGCGATGTCTAGTTTCATGGGTCTGAATCTCAAACGGCTGCACTACACTGAGGCCCTGTCCACACGGCAACGGATTCAGGTGAATCTGATAAAATTGTTTATCGTTTCGGCCTGGCGTCCACACGGCACCGGCGTTTTGGGTGCCCCAAAACGAAATCTTTTGAGAACGGGTTCCAGAGTGGAAAAATCTGGCAACGGAGCCGTTGCGAAGTCGTCTGGATGAGTAGAACGGATTTGTTTACGATGACATCACAACCACATGTGCTTCACGCCGGGTAGAAGTGTAACGAACTCGATGCGAGTTGTCAACAAATCCTATAACTTGGTTCATGAAACGCGCTTACAAAATATTTTCACTGTGAATATTTATTGTGTAATGGTGCAGAGAGAGAGAAAGAATAGCCCTTAGGGCAGAGTCAATCCCACCAGCAAAAATAGGGAAAAAAAAGGAGCGATCTCACCTCTTCAGATGTTGGTTTAAGTCCGACAATACATTCCTCAAAAAGGGCATAGAAGAATAAAGTAATCCATCAACGTGTAGCATTCAATTTATTCCGGACCATTAAAGAATTCTGGAGGATATCAGAATGTTGGCGTACCGGCTTCCATCTACCCCCATTCATTCCTCTTTCCGCGTCTCCATTCAAAAACCGAGCACGTGATTTAAAGGGACTATATCCATAGGATAGGGAGTGAAAAAGTGTGTGCGTGTGACAGTGACAGGGATAGTCACTGTGCGCATGCGCAGTTATGCGCATGCGTCTACTTCTATTGTTCTGGTGTCTCCGATGGGGCCGTCTTACAGCGCACCTAGAGGTGTGGCATGTGTATTGCATCGTTTTCAGCAAGCGTTGCGTTGCCATATGGACCTGAAATTTAACTGATCCGTTGCCCATGTGGACGCGATATTTAAAAAAAAAAAAAAAATCTCGTTGCCATTGTCGTGTGGATGTAGCCCGAGTGTACAATGCCATTCTCTGGGTGATAAACAGAAAGTCATTAGGAATGTGCCCAAATGTTTGTTGGTGGGGCTTAAAGGATAAAACTGTTCCTCCATGAACAGAGTTGATGGTGGTGCCTAAATGTTAGCTTTTTTTGGTACAACAGTAAAAGTGTATTTATTTTAAAAAAATACAAAATATAGCAGTTATGGCGGTTATTGATAACCTTAAATAGCAACAGTCATTTTCAAATTCTGCAACACATCCATACTTTATTTTCTTATTTAACACCTCTACAGAGAACATATTGATGTACTATAACATACAAGGCAAAACGGTAGAACAACAGGTTAACACCACACAGGAAATTCCGGTTTTGCTTAAGTCACAATTTTTTTTTAGACATTTCACAAACATGCAGTGGCACATGCTGCTCAGAATGACGTAAGCAGAAGCAAGAACGCTTAAGATGCAATAAAAAATAAAAAAAATACATCCGTGATTACTGTTGGAAAACACTGAACTCTTACCCAAGTCTTGCATTATCCACTTGTACATGTACCCTTTAATATGCACCATACCAACAGAGTCCTGTGAAAACAAAGTCAATGTGTCAGGGCCCACAATAACAACATGACATTATGATAAAATGCTTTAGACAGTCACAGTCTGAGAAACTGACAGTCTCAGTTCCCGAATAGAAGAAGGGGGGGGGCGCGCAAACACCACACATGTGCCAAGCATTTTGTCCTTCACGGCACTTCACAAACCAAGGACTGCTTCAGATTAACTTTTGACACACTGCCAGTTGGACATGGACAGTACAGTCGAAACATGACCAAAAAAGTCTTTTGCCATGTACTGATCAAGTGATTGCAGCAAACTCTGTGGCGCTACTGGAAATACAGATTCTGTCTGTTAAGGTAACAGGACCTTGATTACTTACTCTGGCAACAGCAAAATAAAAATCAACATTGTAAGGACAATTCAGAACAACTTGCTGCTGCTCATTTCCGCTCAGTGGGAGCAAGACCAAGCCCCTCAGAAAGGAGGGGGGATGGGAGAAGTACAGAGAAATAACTTCAAGCTCTAACTGAGAACTGAGCAGCAACAAAATCACCCTGGAACCAAACTCTGCAAGGACTGATCTCACTTGACTGCACGAATGAGCATTTAAGCTACATCCACACGACAACGGCAACGAGATTTTTTTTTAAAATATCGCGTCCACATGGCAACACAACGCTTGCTGAAAACGATGCAATACACATGCCACACCTCTAGGTGCGCTGTAAGACGGTCCCATCGGAGACACCAGAACAATAGAAGAAGTAGTAGACGCATGCGCATAAACCCCTTCTTCTGTAGCATTAGCCACATAAAGTTTTGATTATTAATCAGTAGCATAAAACGAAAGACGCGGAAAGAGGAATGAATGGGGGTAGATGATAGCCGGTATGCCAAAATTCTGATATCCTCCAGAATTCTTTAATGATCCAGAATAAATTGAATGCTACATGTTGATGGATTACTTTCTTCTACACCCTTTTTGAGGAATGTATTGTCAGACTTAAACCAACGTCTGAAGAGGTGAGATCGCTCCTTTTTTTCCCTATTTTTGCTGGCGGGATTGGTTTTGTTTTTGGAAAGCGCACGGGCGGTGCGCGGTTTTGGTTACTGCTTCCGCAGTGTTTGGACTAAAGACTCTGCCCTAAGGGCTATTCTCTCTCTCTCTCACTTTGCACCATTACACAATAAATATTCACAGTGAAAATATTTTGTAAGCGCGTTTCATGAACCAAGTTATAGGATTTGTTGACAACTCGCATTGAGTTCGTTACACTTCTACCCGGCGTGAAGCACTGACAGTCATGTGGTTGTGACGTCATCGTAAACAAATCCGTTCTACTCATCCAGACGACTTCGCAACGGCTCCGTTGCCAGATTTTTCCACTCTGGAACCCGTTCTCAAAAGATTTCGTTTTGGGGCACCCAAAACGCCGGTGCCGTATGGATGCCAGGTCGAAACGATAAACAACTTTATCAGATTCACCTGAATCTGTTGCCGTGTGGACAGGGCCTTAGTCAACATGCCACTGGAAACGCGACACCCGAGACATTCTTTAAAAAAAAAAACCCCACACTTTTGCTGTTGAGCTTAAACCAGTATTTTAAAAACATCTTTAACAAAAACTCCCATAATGTTTAAAACTTTTTTTTTTAATGTTTTATTTCTCAGCCTAGCTGTAAAGAAAATTCTTTAAAGGCCTTTGAATTATATGTTTTTACCTGATTGTTTTGGCCAAAACACATTTATGTAATAAATGCTATTTCCATGCCACTGCAAATGTCCAAAAACATTTACACCAAAAAAAATGCATATAAAAAAAATTGGACCAAAACTTGCCTCAGTATCTGAAAATCACATGACTGTCTTATAAAAAACTTTATACGTACAAAGGACTTGATATTTGCATATTTATAATTATTATACTTAATAATAAATGACCTACAGTTGTGGTCAGAAGTTTACATACAGTGACATGAATGTCATCTTGGATATGAACGTCATAGCAATATTTGGGCTTTCAGTAGTTTCTTTGAACTGTTCTTTTTCTGAGGCAGAATGTACAGCATACATCTTTAATTTAAAAAAAAAAAAAAAAAAAAAAACACCCACACAACACACTAGAATTTGGTACACAAGTTTTAATTTTCTTTGGGTTATCTAAAGTCAACACAGGGTCAAAATTATACATACAGGGTAAAATAAATAAATAAATAAATAAATAAATATACACACACACACACACCCCTAATATTTGGGTAAAATGTCTCTTCACAAGATTCACCTTGACCAAACATTTTTGTTTACCATGAACAAGCTTCTGGCAGAATTCTGGTTGGATATTTCACAACTCTTCATGGTAGAATTGGTAGAGTTTAATTTTTTTTTCTTGGCATGGACTTGATTTATAAGCACGGTTCACATATTTTCAATAGGGTTGGAGTCAAGACTTGTTTTAAGCTTAATGTTAGCCTGCTTTATCCTCCACAACCAGCTCTGATGCGTGTTTGGGTTCATTGTCCTCTTGTAACTCCCAAATCCCAAGTTGTGTTCAAGTTTCTGATGGTTTATGCTGAAGAATTCTGAGGTGGTCCTCCTTCTTCATTATTCCATCCACTTTGTGCAATGAGCCAGTTCCACTGGCAGCAAAACTGCCCCAGAGCATGATGATCCAGAGCATGACTTGGTACAGTGTCCCTCTGTACATGGTGGTCATTGTGGGCAAACAACTCAATCTTTGTCTCATCTGACCATATAGCTATCCTCCAGAAGGCTTTTTCTTTGTCCATGTGGTCAGTTTCAAACTTTAGTTAAGCTTGAAGGTGTCAATTTTGGAGCAGGGGGTTATTTCTTGGATAGCAGCCTCTTAATCCATGGTGATCTGAACTGTAGACAGTGATCCATCAGCTTCCAGTTCATGGCAGGGCTGTGCCATGGTGGTTCCCAGGTTGTTCCTGACCATCCAAACCAATTTCCTTTCAGCTGAGGGTGACAGTCTGGGTTTTCTTGAAGCAAAGTAGCTTGGCAAAGTGACTATACCTCACAATAACTTGGATACAATTGTTTGAACTGATCTTGGAATTTGCAGTTGTTTAGAAATGGCTCCAAGAGACATTCTGGAGTTGTGTATATCTGCGATCCTCTCTCTCAGATCTGCACTGAGCTCCTTGGACTTTCTTATTTTACTGTTGGTCAATCCAGTGAGTGCTGTAAACAAACCCTTTTTATGAAGGCACAGAGAAGCTACTAGCTGTAGTCAGTCATGATCACTAGCAGGATGTTAAGAGACCTTGGGCTTGGCAAGGTAAGAGACATTTTGGAAGTTTCAGCACCTCTGAATTAATAATTAAGTGAGCGTATATAAATTTTTGAACCTGTATGTATAATTATGACCCTGTGTTGATTTCAGAAAACCCAAAGAAAATTAAAACTTGTGCACCAAATTCTAGTGGTTTTTTTAATTAAAGATGTATGCTGTACAATCATTCTGCCACAAAAAAAAGAACAGTTCAAAGAAATTACTGAAAACCCAAATACTGCTATGACGTTCATATCCAAGATGACATTCATGTCACTGTATGTAAGCTTCTGACCACAACTGTATATAAAATTCATTGACGTTTGTTGAGAGTGGGTGGACACTTACAGACACGTCTTTGTAGAGGTGCTCAGGGTCATATTCTATATCATTGGTAATAAAATAGTCATTAACAGAAGCCAAAAGTGTCATCTCTGGGATGGAAAACACATCCATGAACTGCTTCATCTTGGGTCCCTGAAACAAACACCAATTAATTATAAAGAAGCTGGTGTGAGATCAGAGTGTACAACAAAGACCACACTATTTATTCAGAGTAAAAACATTTTAGTTGTTCAACTAAAACATTTCAGTGGAATTGAATCGGAAAAAAACCCACAACCATACACTGATTTATATTATTTATTTAATAAAAACCTTTTGTAAACAACAAAAGCTCAAAAAAAAAAAAAAAAAAAGACCTCTCTCTGTCACTTACTCACCAAGAGGCATGTGTAAATATCTTCAGTAAATACCTTGACAATATCATCAACCTTAAACTTTTCAAAATGGGTGACAGAGAAGAAGGAATATGAACCTTTCCATAGAAGCCGCTGACTTGGTGGAGAGGGACGTGATTACAACCTCCATACAACTGCATGACCTCATCATCTGGAACAGGCTTCAGACCCCTTTGAGGAAACCAACTCAATTAGGGATCTGAATTTTCTTTGAAATTACGCTTAAATGCTTCAAGTCGAGTCAGAAGCAGTCAAAAGCAAATATGTGCATCCCCAACTTGGACATGCTTTGGATTATGCAACATTTCACAATTTTCCTCTTGATTCACGCTTTAGTGGTGGTTAGCTTGAAAGTCAAACAAAACCCAAAAATAAACACTGTTTGCCAATCACAGCAAGTGCCCTGATGTGCCCTCTGCACATTTAAATTTAAAAATATATATATTTTTAAATGGATCAATTGTTATTGCTATGATGTTGCTAAATGCAGGCTTACCTGGACGCAACCATTTGCACTGACACTGGGTAGCCGCTTGTGACATTAACATCACACTAGTATGCTCTTTACCTCCATTACACAGAGCTATTAAATAAAAGGCTTCTAATTCTATATACACACACACATTTTTATAAATAAATTATATATATATACATATATATATATATATATATATATATATATATATATATATATATATTACACATATATATATATATATATATATATATATATATATATATATATATATATATATATATATATATATAAAAAAGGCGGCAGGGTGGTGTAGTGGTTAGCGCTGTTGCCTCACAGCAAGAAGGTCCGGGTTCGAGCCCCGTGGCCGGCGAGGGCCTTTCTGTGTGGAGTTTGCATGTTCTCCCCGTGTCCGCGTGGGTTTCCTCCGGGTGCTCCGGTTTCCCCCACAGTCCAAAGACATGCAGGTTAGGTTAACTGGTGACTCTAAATTGACCGTAGGTGTGAATGTGAGTCTGAATGGTTGTCTGTGTCTATGGCTACGTTTACATTACGTCGAATCAGCGGATCATCAGATTAATGTTCTTAAAACGATTCGCGTTTACACTAAAACCGTTAGCCGTGCACACAGCAACACCAATACACGGATACGCTCGGCTCTGCAGGCATCCTGCGCTCCAAATCACTCCGCCCTGAACAGCGAGTGCCCTCTGGAGGGTGCGCACTCCGGCCCTGCGCAGCTCACACAGCGCGCGAGTGAAGTGCACAAGCCACGATTCGGGACTGAGCCGCTGTGTGTGTGATCCCAGCGCATATCACTTACTGCTTGCAAGTGGAAGGATGGCAAGCCTAAAGACAATCATAACTACACAATGGGCAGTATTGGCATCAGTATTTGCAGTATTTTCATACTTTTATACTCTTTAATGAAAGGTGATACAAGGCGGAAATCCGCGCCGTTTTTCAGCAGTCGCGTCACATGACCAACGCCAGCGAATCAGGAAGGTGGATGTCACAGTGACGTTGTCCAATGAGGACGCCAGCTAGAGCTCAGCACAGCGTATTCGCGTATCTCAATGTTTACACAGCACCGGACCAGACACGATCTGGATTGAATACGTGGACACTGGCGGATTCCCGTTTCCTGGCTTTTCCAGGTGGTTTAATGTAAACGGACAGTGCATCCGCGAAGAAAACGAGACAGATACGGTCTAATGTAAACGTAGCCTATGTGTCAGCCCTGTGATGACCTGGCGACTTGTCCAGGGTGTACCCCGCCTTTCACCCGTAGTCAGCTGGGATAGGCTCCAGCTTGCCTGCGACCCTGTAGAACAGGATAAAGCGGCTAGAGATAATGAGATGATATATATATATATATATATATATATATATATATATATAAAAATAAACTCATCATTCACCAGGCACCACTGTTCTTGGTCTGTGTTCACTGCTTCAGCTGGGTTAAATTCAAAGATTTTACTGTGCTGCAAATAAAGGCTTCTAATTCAAAAAACTAATCAACTTTTCTGTAACCATGTGATTTTTACTGCCAACAAAATACACATCACCAGACTTCACTTTCATGAAGTCTGAATCTCACTCACTTTTCTCAGTGTACAAAAACAAACAAAATTGTGTCGCATAAAATACAAGGAAAAGTTTTCATTTTTTGAAAAGAGGGGGAATCACACAGAGTGGCCGGTGTGTGCGCACTGCTTCAATGATCAGGCTTATTTTTACACCCAAACACCTGACACACAGGCAGCTTTAGGGTTGTTTAACAATTTAGAAACAATATATATCCACTAGCCTCGGTAATTCATACAGTGCGTGTACGGTACGTGTTGTCACAATCTCGGATTCTCACACGTAATTTGTACTCGGAGCACAACATCTGAACCTTGGAGATGTTGAGAGATTGTTTTTCTTTTAAAATTAAAACCTGTGCACAGCATCCAGGTAGAAATATGAACAAGTGAACACTCAAACATAACTTGTATGGAGATTATCAGTCAGTAAAAAAGGAGTTTATTTTTGGGTTTTGTTAATCTTTAACAATCATATGTACATAGTTTAGAAGTTAAGATTATATTAAGGTGAGGACAGATTAATGTACTGACATACTTAACAGCGTTTAAGAATTCATGAGCAAGCTCATTTCAAATAGCTTACCACAAATCAAAAAGCAGTTTGTTACAGTGGTGTTATTAGAGGTCAGACAGTTGGCAGGGAATTCAACAAAATTAACACATCCCCCGTTTCATTACGCTAACAGACATTACAGTCATATAGCCAAGACAACTTACCGATACACAGTCCCGAGCTGAATATAATGGAAGGCATCTATTTTCATCAGCAGTCCCTATGGTGCAAAAACCCACGTCAGTCACTGGTACATGCGCGTTTAATTTAGCTTTGATATTTTACAATGTTGTCTCAGAATATACCTTCTGGATATCGTAATGAAGTCCTCGGGTTGCAAAGTTGGGGATGTAGCTGTACTTTCTGATATCTTGAGGATACTACATAAGGGGACAAAAAAAAAAAAAAAACACGTCAGTCCTACAACCATGACTTGCTAAAGTATCTACAAAATGTTAAAGTTAACCATGATAAAACTACTAGCACAGCAAGTGCTCTAGGTCAGCGTTTCTCAATCTTTTTTCAGTCACGGCACCCTTCAGAAGTATGCAAATTCTCAAGGCACCCCCATATAAAATATACGCAGTCACGCTGACCATACGCTGACCCCGGCAGTGGTGTTGTGACATGGGAAAGGGGGCCGTGAGACAAATTTTGATGATGCATGAGGCGGCGATGATCTGCATTAGTGTAACTATCATTTTTTGGAATTTTAATTCATTTTATTTATTTCAATGTTAGAATATATAATTTTTTGACGGCACCCCGGTTGAGAAAGGCTGCTCTAGGTGACCGTGCAGGGGGTTCAGAAACACTGTTACTCAGACCCTGGAATTGTAAGTTTCTATTCTGAAATCTGCAAGACATCAAGCCATAACATTGTAACCATGAATAGTCAATTCAGAGACAAGTTTTCACTTTTTTTTGTTAAAACACTATTACTCAATACTTAGGTGTTAAAGTGCACATCACGGGTAAATTCAGGAGCAAGATCAATGTAATTCTCCTATTTTATATTAAACTTTGGTCAAATATCTGTCACATTTTGCGCAATTTTTTTTTACCTTGCGCAATACCAGAAAAATTCAGCTGAAATCAAGCCATTTGAGGCGAATTGGTCCGCCTCTGAAAAAACTTGGCATTTGGATTTCCCGGGAAACGTTGATTTTCGTGACGTCGCGTGCGGGACGCCTCCCTCTGAATCCTACGTCAGCGCTGGTTTGTTTATGAGAAAACGACCTGGTGGTTTGCTGCAAATTTCTTCAACGTTATCGCGTAATTATTAAAACAGTTAACAGACGTATCGTAGGAGGGTGTAGCAACAGGGTCATTCCGTGCCAACTCACCTAAGGGTCCCCACATCACCGTCTCAGATTTTGCTCAAAAAATTCTCTAATCAAGAATCATATGTTTGTACCACACATGCAAAATATTAGCTCCCAATTATGTTGTAGTTTTGGAACTACTGGCCTTTGAAATTTTGATGTCAAAATACCACATGACGAAATGGCTCTTTCCCCAACTTCAGAGACCCATAACTTTTTATTGCAGCTATCTAGACAGTTGTGTTTGCAGATTCTTACTGAATGATACCCACTCTTTTCAAATCTGTTGTCAGAAAGCCTCTGAAGGACATACGTTTTGCATAATTGGAAGCCAAAAATGACGTTTTGGCCAAAATCACATAAAATTCATTAAAACTCTAGGGGGCATAGTAGAAATATGAAGCTAGTTAGATTTTTTTCCTCACTACATAGTATTTGTAGGGTTGTTATCTGTTCACAGAAACATATTTTGCCATGAAATTTCAATTCCTGAATTTACAAAAAATTTTTTAACATCTTACGTCCTTTCCGAGGGGGCTAAAATAGGGCATTTTCGCCATCTTATTTGGTCATGTGGCTAGGGGTTTAGGATCTTCAAATTTTTTGTGAAGATGCTCTCATATAAGATGTAACTACTCCCTGATTTTTTTTTAACAAACGCCCCTTGCTTCATATTTTAATAATTTTTTTTGTACATGGACAGTTTCATCATTTTTCACTTTTTTCCACATTCAGAACTCTGTAACTCTAAATTGGAAGATTCCTACTAGCAGCTATTTCAGATTTACATACACTGACACACAAATTTTCATATTTTAGTAGTTGTATGCCCAAGAAATTCATATTTTTCTTTCTATTGGGACCTAAAAACAGCTATTTGGCCAAAAATGACAAAAACGCTGGGCAGCTTTTAATAAACAAGGGAATAATGAAGGGGTGTTTTGCACACAAATTAAGGCTTATAAGAACCTAATCTAGGCATACACATTTCCTGAACAACTTTTTCTGTATTGTATATTATTTTTTGCAATTAGAAAATTTTAGGTATAATTGCAATTTTTGTTGAATATCCTTGGAAAATATAGAAAAATAACAACAAAATTCTGGAGTAGTATTTTTTATATACTTCAAGGTTGTGTAAGCACAAAACATTTAGCAATGAGGTTTTATTTACATATTAACACATTCAATGATCCATGATCATGATGTTGAAAAACATCACAAGATTTGTACATAATTTAAAGTCAAATATGGGCATCCGTGATAATGGGTAATTCATTCACAGGCAGTACAGTTTCATGTGATGTGCTAAGACACTCATAAACTGTCATCTAGTAGTACATAAGTTAAAACTTAAGTCTTTCACAAGTTTGAAGTCATCCTCTGTTAGTTGGTAATGGCGTCCCCCACTTTTTATGTTTGGGGCCTCTACCACACAAAGGACATGAAGCAAAGGCACCCAACATTCATCTTTCCTGCTTTGTGGTGGCCATGAGAATGTGTTGCCTCGTCCTTGTCTCATGATATTGACATACACATCATTTTCTTCTTCATTTCTGGTGACAATATTTCCAATGTACCATTTTCTGTCATAAACACAGGCAATATATTTGCCTGGCTGGTACATATTTGGTGCAGATTGGGACATTTGGCTTGGGGCCTGTAACTGGGACTGTAAAACTGGTGTGGTTTCAGGTCCTATGTCCACTACCGATGATGGTACCACATCAGAAGAAACCCTTCTCATCTCCAGCTGAGTGGGTGCAATTGGGCAGAAGCTGTGATGAGATCTTGTTCCAGGATAGAAAAAGTCACCACATCTTTAATTTATGAGGAAAATAGCCCATTCCCTCCAGAACTTGAAAAATATCAAGTCAACATTTTTGTCATTTTTGGCCAAATAGCTGTTTTTAGGTCCCAATAGAAAGAAAAATATGAATTTCTTGGGCAGACTACTACTAAAATATGAAAATTTGTATGTCAGTGTATGTAAATCTGAAATAGCTGCTAGTAGGAATTTTCCAATGTAGAGTTACAGAGTTCTGAATGTGGAAAAAAGTGAAAAATGATGAAACTGTCCATGTACAAAAAAAATTATTAAAATATGAAGCAAGGGGCGTTTGTTAAAAAAAAATCAGGGAGTAGTTACATCTTATATGAGAGCATCTTCACAAAAAACTAGAAGATCCTAAACCCCTAGCCACATTAACAAATAAGATGGCAAAAATGCCCTATTTTAGCCCCCTCGGAAAGGACGTAAGATGTTAAAAAATTTTTTAAAAATTCAGGAATATAATTTTCATCGCAAAATATGTTTCTGTGAACAGATAACAACCCTACAATTACTATGTAATGAGGAAAAAAATCTAACTAGTTTCATATTTCTACTAGGCCCCTTTGAGTTTTAATGAATTTTAAGCGATTTTGGCCAAAATGCCATTTTTGGCTTCCTATTATGCAAAAAGTATGTCCTTCAGAGGCTTTCTGGCAACAGATTTGAAAAGAGTGGGTATCATTCAGTAAGAATCTGCACACACAACTTTCTAGATAGCTGCAATAAAAAGTTATGGGTCTCTGAAGTTGGGGAAAGAGCCAATTTCGACATGCGGTGTTTTGACATCAATATTTCAAAGGCCTGTAGTTCCAAAACTACAACATAATTGGGGGCTAATATTTTGCATGTGTGGTACAAACATATGATTCTTGATTAGAGAATTTTTTGAGTAAAATCTGAGACGGTGATGTGGGGGAGTTCCTGAAATTTAGGTGAGTTGGCACGGAATGACCCAACACCAATCTTGATGGGATTAGTACTCATCGTTTTCCAAAAGACCGGACAATGAGAGAGAAATGGGAGCGCTTGGTCTACACAGGCTGTGCACTGAAACTTTGCAAGCCCTCGCAGCCTGCTGGCGCTTCCACAGGTGACGTCACGAATCTGGCTCCAGACTCCCTTGGGATTTTTCCAGACGCGTTTTGTTATTTTATTTTTTTCTGCTCTAGACAGATGACCTTGTGCAAAATTACCCTTCTGGATGAGTGTGTAAAGGGACATACTTTCATATTAAAAAAAAAATGAAATTGGTCCAGGATATGCACTTTAAACAGGTCACGTATATCGCAGTGCCATGTAAATGACATTCATTCTCAAAATAAAGCTAGATGCAACCATGTACTGTAATTTTCAAATGTAAAGGCCTTTGTCGCATTCACAGGGAGACTTTTTTCAACACTCCGATAGGTCACAGTAGAGCTGGGCGATAAATTGATTTTATCGATTAATTCGAATTTACCGTTAAGGACGATGTGTTTTTATGAAAATCGGTTTTCTCTCAGTTTTAACTTCCGCCACCGACGCTCCCCTCTGTGCATGTGCAGAACGGATCGGGCACTGACACTATAGCCCTCCGCCCGCGCACTTGCCATAGACACACACAAACAACATGGCAGCGATTGGGGGAAAGCCGCAACTTGTGCCCAGGAAAGGAGTAACAACTTCTGTGATCTGGAATTGGTTTGGTTTTGCGGCATCAGACGCAGACCAAACAAGTCCTCGTTGTGTGTTTGAAAACGGCTGCTTCCAAAGGAAGCAGCACAACGAATTTATTCCAACACCTTAAACAGAAGCATGCAGCAGAGTGGGAGAAGTGCTGCTCCCAGCGGAATGAAAACAGCCGCAGCACAAGCGCACCATCCACAGTAAAGCAAGCAACCGTCCCGGACACATTTTCAAACTGCGTGCCTTATGATAAGAATGGGACGCAGTGGAAGGCAATCACAGATGCTATCGCGATGTTCTCACCTACAAGCTTGTTTTTGGTTTCTGGTTGCACTTTAACCCCAAAGGGGACATTTAAGTGAAAACAAAATAAAGGTAAAACTTGTTTTGAACCATTTCTTTGTCATCTGTAGTTTGATTTTTAGTAGAGGGGAAAAAAAATCGAAAATCTGATTTTTTTGTGAAAAAAAAAAAAATCAAAGATTTTTTTTAGGCCATATCGCCCAGCTCTAGGTCACGGTGTTCCTAAAAAGAGATCACAGACCTTGAAGTGCTCTATGAGGAACTCTCTGGCTTTGTTGTAGATCATCTCGTCAAGAGCGCTGGAGTAGAGGGCCAGTGTGTAATCATAATCAAAACCATAGATGTCCACCTCTTCTAAGTTCACCTCATTGTTGGCATAAATGGTGGAGGGATTAAGAAGGTTGCACACTCCAGGAGGAATCAAATCTGAAGAAAGAACCAGGGGAGAAAAAAGAAAAGAAAGAAGGCATGAGCATAATAGCTTGGAACTAACAAACAATCACATAACCCTATCCCAGTCCTCCTGCATCCATCTGTGCTTTGTTCTTATCATAAATAAACCCTGCTGCAGGGAACTAGGATATGTTTCGCAAATGTAAATAAACTATGCTGGATAAGAGACAGGATTGCTTAATTCGGGTCCTAAAGCGTGGTTACACCCCTGACTTCAAATTACAACAGAAGGCAGTTTTTCTGGGAGCTTGTTTATTTGTTTGGTTATGGTATGCAGCCCTAAACTACTGGGTTGTTTTACAATCAGGGTACAAAGTTTGTGTCACAGGGGTCCAAAATTCAAATTGATTCAAACTGGTTCTTGTACCAGTGTTTAAGTGAAGGACAAGTTAAAGAACAGATTTCAGGTAATTTTTTGACATGTGTGTCTGGTAGTTTTGTGTAATCTGCTATAAGATAAAGAAGATTAAGTGTAGCTTTAAGCAGGGCTGGGAGAAACAAATGAAGTGATTCTCGGAGAGGACATTTTTTTTTGACAATTCAGAATCCACTACTTCCATAGTGCTTTTAAATATAAGGCTGTAAGCTTTGTGTTAGTTGTCTCTAATATTTATGTCCCAATATCTTGACCACATTTTAGGATGAAAATAATCATTTTAGATATGTTATTTTATATTGAAAAATTAGCTGTCTCGGAGAGGACTTTTTTTTGGACACAATTACATACTAACTTGATCAAAATAGTCTGAAAACTTACTGGCATTCAACATTAAACCTCAACTATGTTTCCGATGATATTAGGGTGCATCAGTTGCCCTCACTTTCATAAAATCTGATGCATTTTTGTTTGGGTGTTCCTTTTCACCAATAAAGACATCCTGTAAAATTTTTTGATTTTATGTTTTCGCGTAAGGTTTGAATCACAATGTTCGACTCCGTTTATTGGTTTCTTGTGAGCCAGAGATCATGTTAAGAACCTTTGCAAGGGATTGAGAAGCATTAATGTGATTCATAATACATTTGTGTTGTTTAAAAGTAGTTGAACAATGATTCAATGAACAGCTAAAACTCAAACTGTGCTTGATAATATATTTAGAATATGTACTAAAAATGTGTCTCATCTCATCTCATTATCTCTAGCCGCTTTATCCTGTTCTACAGGGTCGGAGGCAAGCTGGAGCCTATCCCAGCTGACTACGGGTGAAAGGCGGGGTACACCCTGGACAAGTCGCCAGGTCATCACAAGGCTGACACATAGACACAGACAACCATTCACACTCACATTCACACCTACGGTCAATTTAGAGTCACCAGTTAACCTAACCTGCATGTCTTTGGACTGTGGGGGAAACCGGAGCACCCGGAGGAAACCCACGCGGACACGGGGAGAACATGCAAACTCCGCACAGAAAGGCCCTCGCCGGCCCCGGGGCTCGAACCCAGGACCTTCTTGCTGTGAGGCGACAGCGCTAACCACTACACCACCCTAAAAATGTGTATCTAAGATATTTGGTATACTCTATAAGGTGCCATAATGTTTCATGAAAAGTGATCGAAATTGTCATAAAATAGCAGCTTTTTCCATAACTTTGAGCTCCTGGTGCCACCATTAAACTTTTGTCAAAATATTTCACCCAGTGTGTTTTCTTACCAAAAGGAACATAAAAACAAAAATGCATCATGATCGGAGGAACTTTTCATTTTTAGGGGACAACTAATGCACCCTAAATGATATGGAACCAAATATGTGTTTTATGGTATAAAGAATGATGTAAGTGCATCCCTTTTGGAGCTACCTGTGGTCAAAAAAAAGCACTTTCTAAATGACACGAGTAATTTTGCTAAATATGACCTACGGTATATTGCCATACAGTCACCAAAAATAACGTTATCACCACATTTTTTTTGCATGGTAAATAGAGCTATCACAGGGCTACAATAAACAACCAAGTTTATTTAGTCAAGCCTTTTGACATTGAAGATAAAAAGTGTTAAATGTGATTTTTAGCTTGCGGACCCTGATTGTAAAACAACCCTTCTCTTAAAACACAAACTGGGAATTATCAGCCTGTGAAGTAAAGACTCAGGACTGTCAAGTTTCCTGGCAATAATAAGCTCCATGTTTAACCGTATTAAACACAGCAGACCCGGTAAATAACAATAATGTGTAAAGCATAAAGTTGACTTGACATGAACACCGTGTTGGAGCAAAAAAAACAAACAAACAAAAAAAAAAACCGTCGTGCAAAGAAAGAAGACTTTCCGTCAGGCTTACCGTGCACCAGGCGTTTCATTTCGTTGTATCTCGCCCATAAGTACGTTTTGTGGTCGATTTGAGGGGCGGTAGAACAAAAAGACCTCCCGGCTTTATGAAAAGCTTCCTCGCCCTTTGCCTTCCCGCTGCCATGATGGTGTCTGAGAGGGGCTGCCGCGGGGCGCGTCGCTGCACAGGTTTGTCCTTCTTTGCAGCATTTCTGCTCGTTTTGTGTCGAACTCGTTGCAAAGCTAGCGCAGAAAGCGACGGGGTTTTTTAATACAACACTGCTGCTTTTCTGCCACAAAGCACAACCTGCGTTTAACAGTCTTCTGCGGGACATTTTCAGAGCAAAACTTGGTACCGAGTGCGACTCCTGAGCTTGTTTACCACTCTGACCTACTGTTAGTACACTGTGTACATTCAGGCAGCAGCTCCACCCGAAAAGATAAAGAAGGCGTTAACCTGATGTTACGAACCAATCCTGTAAAGGCGTGAGGATGATCGACATTAGACTGAGCCAATGGTCGTGGAGAATGCGTTTACGATGAGTCAGGGCTTTGATCCCGGAGGGACCGGGTTGTGTGCCAGCTAAGCCAATACGTGGCAGATGTGGTAACTTGAGTCGCATTTCAGGAGCTGTGATTGGTCAAACCTCGACGTGATTGAAAGCTGCTCCAGCCTACATGTGCTACGTGACAAGAACGTGCACTCTGCGTGTTGTTTATCGGGTATCGGGTGGGTACTTGCTGTTCCTATTTGGTTCAGAGAGTCGGTTCAGTGTCGGAAAGGAAAACTGTCACGTTGCAAAAAAATTTAAAAATCAGGAGCAAATCAGCAGCTCGTGTCAATAGATTTTGGTGGGCAGGGTTAGGTAATAACATTATAACGACAAAGCCTCAGACAAAAGTCGGCCGAGAGTCATTTAATAAGCAGCTGAGAGTCGAAACATGAACGAACGTGAACACGGGTTCTCAACGAGAGAACAATGGTGTGAGAGCTCCAGCACAGAGGAATAACCAACAACAAACACCACGATTCTCTTCACTGATCAAACTGACCGTCTCTGATAAAGTACAAAACACAGACACCTCAATGATTGATTAGCCTCAGTCGTAAAGAAGTTAATCTAATCGAATGCTTCCACCACCATGCTTCATCAGTGGTTGCTTCGGTAACGGGCAAAAACGTCCTTCGGTTTCATCAGAGTACAAAACCTTGTCCGGTCGTTGCAGGATCTTTCAGGTGTCTTTATGCAAACATCTCTGATAAAGTACAAAACACGGACACCTCAATGATTAATTAGCCTCAGTTGTAAAGAAATGCTTCCACCACCATTCTTCACAGTAGTTGCTTCGGTAACGGGCAAAAACGTCCTTCGGTTTCATCCGAGTACAAAACCTTGTCCGGTTGTTGCAGGATCTTTCAGGTGTCTTTATGCAAACGTCTCTGATAAAGTACAAAACACGGACACCTCGATTAATTAGCCTCAGTCGTAAAGAAGTTAATCTAATCGAATGCTTCCACCACCATGCTTCAGAGTGGTTGCTTCGGTAACGGGCAAAAACGTCCTTCGGTTTCATCCGAGTACAAAACCTTGTCCGGTTGTTGCAGGATCTTTCAGGTGTCTTTATGCAAACGTCTCTGATAAAAGTACAAAACACAGACACCTCACTGATTAATTACGGACCTTTTCCACTACCCTTTTTCAGCTCGGTTCAGCCCAACACGGCTCGCGTTTCGACTACCTTAAAACAGCACGACTCAGCTCGCTTCAGCCCTGCTTAGCCCCCAAAACTCGCACGGTTTTGGAGTGGGGCTGAAGCGAGCCAAACCGAGCTGAGTGAGGCTGGGGGCGTGAGCAGACACTCCCCTGTGCACTGATTGGTGAGGAGGAGTGTCCTCACATGCCCACACACGCCCCGCGAGCACGCTGGGATCTGTAAACCCGGAAGAAGGAGAATTACGAATTACGAGAATTTCTGAAGCCTTATGCGCCTCGCCTCATCTATACGCTCTTGCCAGTATCTGTTGGCGTTGTCGGTGACAACAAGCCACAGCACCAAGACCAGCAACACTAACGACTCCATGTCCTCCATGTTTATTGTTTACTATCCAGGGCGTGAGACTACCGCTTAAAAGATCACTGATGTCACTGTTTGCGCCGCTTAACGACATCACGTGACGTCAACCCACTTTCGCTAACTCCACCCAATGTGTCCACCCACTTCCAGCCAGCACGGTTCAGCGTGGTTGTAGTCGAAATGCAACTCCAATAGCCCCACTCGGCTCGACTCAGCCCAACTCAGCACGGCACGGCTCAGCCGCGTTTGTAGTGGAAAAGCGGCATAAGCCTCAGTCGTAAAGAAATTAAGCAAATCGAATGCTTCCACCACCATGCTTCACCAGTGGTTGCTTCGGTAACAGGCAAAAACGTTCTTCAGTTTCATCAGAGTACAAAACCTTGTCTGGTTGTTGCAGGATCTTTCAGGTGTCTTTATGCAAACTTTAAATGGGACTACAGATGGGCCTTTTTCACCCAAATGGCTTTCTTTTTGCTACATTTGTGCAATATCTTTGTGTGATGCACATTATTTCTTCTGTTGGCCATAAAATCCTGTATGTTTTTCAGAGTCGCTATGATTCAACCCAGGTGTTGAAAATTTAAGGTGACACCGTGACCTCGATTGCAATTGGTTATTTCAGAGATTGTTTAAACTATAGGGGTGTTCACACGGCAACTTTTACTCCAGTGTAGCACCGGGGCTGCCCCGGTAGAGCGTTCACACGGTACAAAGTTATACCGGTGTAGCCCCTGAAAGCTGCTTAAACCGGTGCAAATCTAACCCTGCTTGGGAGGTGGTTTAAGAAATTTACTCGAGTAAATGCTAGTTTGCGGGGCAGCACCGATATAAAATGGGACGTCTGAACGCTACAGGGATAGACTCGCTACGCGTGAGGAGAGTTGATTACATACGGGCATTGCATAATTTGCATCCTGGTATTTTGCGCTTCCAAAATGGCGAATATCAACAACAGAACTGCGTGTCATCCACATTGTTTTCCCAGCGCTGGGTGATGCCATGACAACCGGGAAAAGGAAGTACATTTTCACGCATGCGCATATTTCATTTCCGCATTATTACTATCGGAAATGATAGTAATAAAAGGAAATTATATCAAAACTTTATTACTATCAAAGGAAATGATAGTAATAAAGTTTTTGCTACTATTGCACGGTCACAGAAACTGCCGTGTGACCGCAAGTGGGGCTGCACCGGTGCTAACACGCTTCTCTCTAGTAAGCAGGTTTGTGACGTGTGAACGCTGCGCAAAATTTACACCGGTGTAAGATGTATCGCAACAAAATGCATCGGTGCAGCATCGATGCAAATATGTGCCGTGTGAACACCCTAAATGTTATAAGAGAGAGTGTAGTGAAGATGCAAGGAGTAGATGTAAAGAAAGTTGGTGAATTCAAGTACCTGGGGTCAACTGTGCAGGAAAATGGGGGCTGCGATAGTGAGGTGAGAAAGAGTGCAGGCAGGGTGGAGCAGTTGGAGAAGAACTTCGGGAGTCATTTGTGATAGGAAAGTCCCAGCAAAAGTGAAAAGTAAGATGTATAAGACAGTAGTGAGACCAGCTGTGATGTATGGATTGGAGACCGGACCCTTAACGAAGATACAGGAGGCAAAGTTGGAGGTGGCGGAGTTGAGGATGTTAAGGTTTGCGATGGGAGGTTGGACAGGATAAGGAACGAGCACATCAGAGAGACAGCACATGTGGAGAGCTTGGGAATTAAGCTAAAAGAGATGAGACTGCGATGATATGGGCACACCCTGAGAAGAGATGCAGAGCATGTTGGAAGGAGAATGTTGAAGATGGAGCTGCCAGGCAAACGAAAACGAGGAAGGCCAAAGAGGAGATACATGGATGTGGTGAGAGAGGACATGAAAGTGGCAGGTGTGGTAGAGAAGGATGTGGAAGACAGGGAGCAATGGAGATGAAAGATCTGCTGTGGCAACCCCTAATCGGGAGCAGCCAAAAGTAGTTGTTTAAGGAATGTTATAACAAAAGGTGTGCGCTTCTCAAACCAAGACATTGTACGGGTAGTTCATTTTCCAATAAACTTTATAATAAATATTTACTTGTTAGCTCGTCATTTTGACATTGAGTGTTGTGTGTGGATTACATTACAAATATTTATTCTATTTCCAATTTATAGGTCAACTAAATGTGAAAATAGTTAAAGGGTGTGTATTTATTTACAGTGCACTATAAATGTTGAAGGAACCATTAGTTCACTTTTTAAGGGAGCAGAGAGATGTTTAGGATAGAACCTAACACTTGTGCATTAAATTTTTCAAGCTCAGGAATTTAAAAAAAAAAAAAAAAAAAAGTGCTATATGCTAAATTTATTTGCGTTTAATTTTTGTGTCACTTGATTTTGCAGTGTTTTCCTATCGACACTTCAGGTTTGTCCACTTTTACACCTGTATGGGCATGACGCAGTAACTCCAAAGGTACTGCATGAGCTCTTCTAGAAATGTAATTATCAAAGCTATAATTACATTTAGGGGTATAGTTACATGGATTGAAATAAGCTTTGCCACCCAACTTGTGACCCCAAATCACTAACATATGCATTTTGACATTAGCGCCATCCTACAAAAATCAATATCAAAATTGTTGCAAGGGATGGAGGTCAATTTTTTGTGACGAACTACATTGTTTTTTTTTTTTGTCCTGAACCATCAATCTTGACATTTCAAGAAACTGATAAGAATGAAGCAAACGCTTCCTGCCTGTGTCGTTATCTATGTTTTGTCCCCGCTTACGGATTAGCAGCCCAGCTGACGAATGTGCCCTTTGAGGATCAATAACCCTTGTTTCCACCTCACGCGTGTGTTTGTGAGATAATTTCTCAGACACACACAAAAACCTTATACAATAAATATGAGAGGAAATACAAAACACTGATGATGCATTAATGTATGTATTATTATATCAGTATGCAAAAGTACACATTTGAAATACATTTCACTAATACTTTTTTACATTCTTTTTAATCAAATAAGTGACAAGAATCTCACAAATGGTATAAAAGCTGTATTTTCTAAACCACTCATTTGTAGGAAACCCCCCCCCCCCCCCCACACACACACATTTCCTCCATTTTTGCACATTAGTTGGAACATTCAGAGTCAAATTATTTATTCTCTAGCTATTTTGCAGTCATTCATTCTGACACAGATAGTGCAGAAAATCTGCAGCACAAGACACACGGACAATTGATTTGTTTGACTTAAGTATCCACATAAGACACACTGATTAAAAAGAAATTGGCAACCATTACTTTTTGTGTGTGGAATCTCTAAAATCAAATCAATTATCGATTGGCTCCATCTACAAAAGTCATTTCGAGATAATACTTGATTGGAAGTATGGTTAGTCCTAATTCTCTCAGGATAAAAGATGTAGAAAACAATCAATCAAATCAGTGTTGTTCTCGGCTTGACAGTCAAAGACAAACGATACGCTACTCAACCACATGACTTGAATGTTGCAGATCGGACGCAAACACCCATATTTTAGGTCACTACTTGCAAATTCATATTTTATATACCTCAAAACAATGTGCAAAACACTATGTAGATGTTATACAAGATCTTACATAGCATACATGCTACGGACCATCCTTCCTTCTGAAAATCTTTTTAAACTAATCTGTAACTTTCCAAGTTTAGCCACATCTCTGTAATATTCCAGTGCTCTCATTAGCAATTTTGACTCGTACAAAATCAGGCGTCACAGTTAATGGACATTTCTGGCTACGTGATTAAGTTGTCATTGTGTATTTACAGGCAAAGCATATGTACCGATCCTCCTTGAACCGCTGTAGTCAAGGCCAAATGAGGGGGAAAAGCAGATGATCAGAATACATTCAAATGGTGCCAACATTTTCACAACAAAGTTTCTGTCATTTTGATACAAAAGAGTATTGTGTCCACATCTCCAGCCAAAAGTGACTTTGTAGGTGTTTGGGTTGGAATTAACAGAGATCACGGATGGCTCATGAGCTTGGAGATGGAGTGACACTACCGTTACCATTACCGTTAGAGCCGATCATAGTGTCTGTATAGTCCCAGTAAACGCTTTCCAGTTTGAGTTAGCCTTCTCTTATCTTAGCAGCTAGGGCAGAGTTTTCTTGCCGAATAGCCTTGTAGTCTTCCAGAATCTTCTCCAGGTTGCTAACAGTCTTTTTACCATTTTCAGTCTCAATCTGCAGAAAGGAGGAACAATAGAGCACTGGTAATACAGTTCTCTCACACACACACACACACACACACACACACACACACACCTTACAATATTCTGACTGGTATTCTTTATCTCAATATGCAACGAGTGCAAATGTTTCTAAAAATATAGCTAAATATTTATGAATCTTATTTCTAGCGAATCAAATAACTACAGTCCAGTTGCAGATTCAGCGAAGTATTTCCGCAAGTCAAAATGAGCACTTGAATAATGCTGCCGCAGAATCGACTCCTTAGATTATTATATTATATAGAATATAATATTAGATATTCTAATAGTTTTTGAATTATGCTCCAGAAACTAAAATGTTTACAGATGAACAGACAGACGGACAGAGCGATAGCTATATCCCCCACGTTGGATTAACGATGTGATTGGATAATTAAATGCAACACACAAGTTGTAAAAATAAAATAAAAGTTCAAAAACCTGTTCCTCCAGATCTCTGATCTCTCTCATGATGCTGCCTGTGTCTTCAATGGTCTGAATAAGCTGGGTGCAGTTCTGAGAGGAACAAAGGTTAATCAAAGTAAAAGAAAGAAAGTCACAGGAAACCAAACCTAAGGTTTGGTTAACCACACACTGTGTACTCGTATACTGTAATTACTAGACAATAGTAATCAGAGTTGAGCAATTGACCCTTATTTCCTGTTCCATTCCCTAAACAGTTCAATAAACGGACATGCAGGAATATACTTACAGTAATTATATACACTCACCAATCACTTTATTAGGAAAACATGTACACCTGGCCATTCATCCAATTACTGAAATCAGCCAATTATGTGGCAGCAGCACATTGCATTCAATCATGCAGATACAGGTCACAAACCGGAGTTAAATGTTCGTGTCAAACATCAGAATGGGACAAAATGTGATGTCTGTGACTTTAATCGTGGCATGGGTGTTGGTGCCAGATGGGCTGGTTTGAGTATTTCAGAAACTGCTGATCTCCTGGTGTTTTCATGCACAACAGTCTTGAGTTTATACAGAATGGTCAAAAACAAACAAACAAAAAATAATAAAGGGCGGCATGGTGGTGTAGTGGTTAGCGCTGTTGCCTCACAGCAAGAAGGTCCGGGTTCGAGCCCCGTGGCCGGCGAGGGCCTTTCTGTGTGGAGTTTACATGTTCTCCCCGTGGGTTTCCTCCGGGTGCTCCGGTTTCCCCCACAGTCCAAAGACATGCAGGTTAGGTTAACTGGTGACTCTAAATTGACCGTAGGTGTGAATGTGAGTGTGAATGGTTGTCTGTGTCTATGTGTCAGCCCTGTGATGACCTGGCGACTTGTCCAGGGTGTACCCCGCCTTTCGCCCGTAGTCAGCTGGGATAGGCTCCAGCTTGCCTGCGACCCTGTAGAACAGGATAAAGTGGCTAGAGATAATGAGATGGGATAATAATAAAAATTATATATTTTTTTACACACACACACACACACACACACACACACACACACACACACACACACGTGAGTGGCAGTTCTTGCCTTGTTGATAAGAGAGGGCAGTGGAGAAGGGCTTGACTGGTTTGAGCTGATAGAAAGGCTACAGTAACAACTCCTCTTTACTATAGAATAACAACTAAGAATGCACAACACATTGAAACTTGAGGGGCTGCAGCAGGAACAGATGTAAACTACACCATTTTCAATATTGTTAGACAAAAAGGGGTTCTGACGCTACGGATGGCACTGGCTCACCAGCCTTCAGCTGTCTAATGTCATCTTTATCAAATGTTCAACTAAGTGCTAGCACATAATTGGTTGATAAGAGACCAGGCATACTGGTGTTCCTAATAATGTGACCTGTGTATGTATATACACACACACACACACACCCTGGCCAAAAAGTGTGTCACCATTTGAATTTAAATAAGCAAATCCTTAAGAGCCTTTGATTAGATAATTACTGCAGTGATTAGTATAATTCAGCTGGCAACAATTCTTTTAACCCTAACTGATGCAGTGAGTCGCTTCTCATTTCTTTAACAACCATGTTGGAAGACGTATCCTATGGTCATGGAAAAGATGTTACTGTGTTTCAGAAGGGTCAAATTATTGGGCTGCATCAAGCAAAGAAAACTACTAAGGACATTGCTGAAATGACTGGAATTGGGTTAAGAACTGTCCAACGCATTATTAAAACCTGGAAGGATAGTGGTGAACCATCAACTTCGTGGAAGAAATGTGGTCGGAAAAAAATCTTGACTTGTAAATGCTTGAAGTTGGATTATTTATTAAAAAAATAAATAAATAAATGTAGAACTCATGGCTAATGTTTAAAAGTGAAAGTAAGAGCATTAACGTCGTGTCTGTGTACTTTGCAGTAACTGCAGAGAGGAGAAAAGGAAGGAGAGCGCGAAGAGAGGTGATCTTTCCCAACCAGAGCACGTGTGTGCAAGTAAAAAACTGAAAAGCAAGGAAAACATTGAAAATAAAGTCTGTGTGAACAACACAGGGCTCGACATTAAGGACTGCCCGATTTCCCAGGGCAAGTGAAACATGCATTTGGGCAAGTGGGTTATGTCCCCAACATACCTGACCGGGCAAGTTGGAATGAGCATATATTATGAACTAGCACCACAAAAATGAGGCTTTTTGATCTTTTATTTCAGTTCCTAAAAGCGTCCCTCACTACGTATCTGCCATTATGTCTTGGCTGTTTTCTTCATCTCGGTTTCATTTACTGCTTTGCAAGTTACCTCGCTGTTGTAGTACCGTACGCGTACTGTTTATAGACCCCTTGTGCATGACGTCAAGCATCAAGTGATAATTACAGCTGGGGTCAGACAGACTCCATCTTTCATGTAAGCAAGGCTTAATCTGTCTTCAATATGGTTAATTTTTGTGCCGTTTTTGCTTGTTCAAACAGAGAAGTAGATAAAAGGTATTACCGTCTCCCTGCGATCAAGAAAAATGTTAACAAATAGAAGCAAATGCTCCAAGAACAACGAGGAAATGAGTGGTTAAAGAATACGAGGAGAGGAGCTCAGCCAGAAAATTCCAAAGAAATTCATGATTGTATTTAAAATGTATTTTACAGAAAAAGTCGGAAGTGAGGATGGAAGAGTTTGCTTAAGAATCTCGTTTTATTTTTTTCTGCTTGCATTTAAGTTAGCTCCTTCATGAAAAGTATTTGATTTTCTTTAAAGGTGAAGCAGCTTCCTTATTCGACACAGAAAACCCAGATTGCTTTCAAACAGCTCCGGCATAAAAAGCCTCAACAAGGAGTGACATGTGTGATAAATCCTGAAAGAACAGAACAGATTAAGAGCAGAGAGCTGGAGCTTTGTTTCTGTTATCAGAGGAGCACAGTCCTGTGCAAAATATTTATAATTTTTTTCTATCATCCACCTCTAGGTTTATTTAAAAAAAAAAACCAAACACAAAAACAAAACCCACGTATGTCCAGACTGTGCCGATTTCAGGTCACAGGTTGCCAGGTCTGTATAAAACACCCACAACCTACACTCTAAACAAATTTAAACTCAGACATTATCCTGTCTGTCATGAGACAGCACTTTTTTTTTTTTTTTAATTTTTTTAAACCTAGGAGGTGGATGATATCACAAAAAAAAAAAAAATTCTCTCAAACAGTACTGTTCAAAAGTCTTGGCACCCTATTGTTTTCTTCATGCAAACTTTGTTATAGATTTCTATTTTATGATTTCTGCATTATCGAGTAATGAACCTACAGTCAGAGAGTTCTACACAAACAACTTTACAACAGCTGCATGCATGTGAAATGGAAATAAATCGACGAAGGCAATAAAAACTATTTTGGATAAAATTGTTATTGTCTGTTACAAGTAAAAAGTAACCAATAACCAAACTTAATAATAAACTTAAATCAATAAACTACAACTCAATGTGTGATCTTTATTTTATGTTGCAATTCACAACTATTCTATGGTTTTCCTAAAATTAAAAAAAAAAAAAAAAACTGCTAAATTAGGGGAAGTGATTGGAGGGGGGTCATATTCACTTTCCCCCTATTTTGCGAGTACTACTTAAACCCACTTGAGCCCAGGGCAAGTGGGTTTAAAAGTTAATGTCGAGCCCTGCAGCACTTCCTGCCTGCTGCGCTTCAGTATTCCATCCACTTCAGCGGATTTACTACACATGTCAATGGACTTTTTCTTCCCTGATGGCACGGGCATAAAATTAGGGAAAACTGATTCAGTGGGACTCTCCCATCAAGACAAGATCTTGGTGAAAAATTAATGCAGCTCTGAATGTAAATAAATGTGACATTGCAGAAGCTTGTTGAAACCATGCCATGGCAAATGCGTGCCGTAATCAAGGCTAAAGACAGTCCAACAAGATATTAGTGTGTGAGACTTGTTTTTTCTGGCCAGGCAGTGTGCGCGTATACATTTATATTAAAACAAAAAACCCCCAGAAAACTCCCCCCCCACAAACACAGTATAATACACTCTAGGTACTTCTTATTCTCGTGCTGAGGATCAGAGGTTTGTAAAATGTGACTTTACCTCATGTAAGGCAGCCAGGTATTTATAAGATTTACGAACAGATTCATCCTTCTTGGCATCCTGTAATATAAAAACAAACAAACAGATTAAATAAGCATCCAAATTGTTTCAGATACATAGACAATATATATATAACCAGCTGGGAGGTCTGTATCGTGAAATACCATGACCAAGGTCTTGAAAATACTGACTGAGGCCTCTGGGCCGAGGGTCAGTATTCAAGGCCGAGGTCACGGTATTTCACAATACAGACCGACCTTAAAGGAACAGTCCACCGTACTTCCATAATGAAATATGCTCTTATCTGAATTGAGACGAGCTGCTCCGTACCTCTCCGAGCTTTGCGCGACCTCCCAGTCAGTCAGACGCGCTGTCACTCCTGTTAGCAATGTAGCTAGGCTCAGCATGGCCAATGGTATTTTTTGGGGCTGTAGTTAGATGCGACCAAACTCTTCCGCGTTTTTCCTGTTTACATAGGTTTATATGACCAGTGACATGAAACAAGTTCAGTTACACAAATTGAAACGCAGCGATTTTCTATGCTATGGAAAGTGCGCACTATAATGACAGGCGTACTAACACCTTCTGCACGCTTCGACAGCGCATTGATACGGAGCTCAGATATCAATGCGCTGCCGAAGCGCGCAGAAGGTGTTAGTACGCCTGTCATTATAGTGCGCACTTTCCATAGCATAGAAAATCGCTACGTTTCAATTTGTGTAACTGAACTTGTTTCATGTCACTGGTCATATAAACCTATGTAAACAGGAAAAACGCGGAAGAGTTTGGTCGCATCTAACTACAGCCCCAAAAAATACCATTGGCCATGCTGAGCCTAGCTACATTGCTAACAGGAGTGACAGCGCGTCTGACTGCGTCTGACTGACTGGGAGGTCGCGCAAAGCTCGGAGAGGTACGGAACAGCTCGTCTCAATTCAGATAAGAGCATATTTCATTATGGAAGTACGGTGGACTGTTCCTTTAAGCTGGCAAATAATATATATATTTTTTCTTTACCAAATTCTAACAGAAAACAAGAGCGCCCGAAAGGGAAAACAAAGCCAACGCGAGCAGGCATTTTGAATCCTCATTCACGGCTGTAATGCAAATGGCTTCCTCCTTGGTATACAAGTGCACTTCCATGGCAGGAAAAAAAAAACTACATTTTGCCACCCATGTAGTCCCCTATTTATACGAAATTGAGTCATTCAGGATTCAGCCATGTTTTTGCTCGGCGTTAGCAACAGTTAGAGGTTTTTAGCTTTCTCCTGAAATATTTTCTTTTATTTTGTCTTCATCAGGGTAGTAAAACTCGCTTTCGCTATCCATGTTGTAAAATTAATGCTATTATTCTGAGAAATGCGAAAATAAACGTTGACAAAAAATTGCAACTATGTTTGTTGTTGCTGTGAACGAGCGAGTCGCCAAAGGTCCGTAACCGGGGTCTGTATCGTAGGATTCCGGACCACTCGGGAGCCAATCAGAACGCACGATTTGATGGAAACCAGGCCTCGAAAAAAAAAAAACTCCGTTACTGAGGTCTTACCTTAAAAACTAGTTCATCTGTTACAGCAAATGTTCTGTCGAGCTTTCCAGTAAGTCCGTTAATCTCTTTCTGCAGAGCTTTAGTGTCTGACAAAATCTGCCATGCACAAGGAAAATTTGTAACCACAGTTCAAACTCCAGCAGCTCAAATGCACCGAAAAACACGGTGAGAACTTGAAGCTAATATCCAAACAATAAAACCACATTATACAGGGAATGAATGAATGAATGAAGACCTTTGTGATTTCTTCCTTCTGTTTCTTAATGTTGCCAACAATTTCCAGGATCCTCATAGTGTAGGCTGAGCGGGAGACATCTTTAGGCAAAGTGTCGTACTCCGCGATCTGCATGAGTAGCACAGGGAAAGGAATGCAGAACGTTATAAAACAGGAAGACAGATTACTGAAGATGTTCACAAACGAAGAAGCTTTTCTTGACAATACAATACAGTTTTGCTCTCCTACCAGTTGTTTATATAGGCCCTCCTTCTTTTTGGCCTCTTCAGCCGACTGTCGGATTTTATCATGAAGGTCTTTGATTTCAGATAACTTTCTGGAGGACTCCATCTAATAACAGATTTGAATAATGGCAAAATGTTACACACACATAGCTCATCCATGTGTACACATTAGGTGTGCGCACTGGTGAATACCCAGTAAATTATTCTGAGGTGCAAGAATACTGAGAAAATATGAAAAAGAGAAGCCGCATCTGGCAATATTCTGAAAGCAACAGCGCTGAGGTGTGAAAGTTTAAGGTGCACGAGAACTGAAAAATCTGGTGGTTTTCACTCTCAGGGAGGCTGGAGCAGCCAGTCAGATCTGAAGCATGTGGTTGTATTCTCCCATCCCACATTTCTAGTAACGTTCACCATAAACTCTGTGGCAGCTTGTACACTACCGTTCAAAAGTTTGGGGTCACTTTGAAATGTCCTTATTTTTGAAGGAAAAGCACTGTTCTTTTCAATGAAGATCACTTTAAACTAATCAGAAATCCACTCTATACATTGCTAATGTGGTAAATGACTATTCCAGCTGCAAATGTCTGGTTTTTGGTGCAATATCTCCATAGGTGTATAGAGGCCCATTTCCAGCAACTCTCACTCCAGTGTTCTAATGGTACAATGTGTTTGCTCATTGCCTCAGAAGGCTAATGGAGGATTAGAAAACCCTTGTACAATCATGTTAGCACAGCTGAAAACAGTTGAGCTCTTTAGAGAAGCTATAAAACTGACCTTCCTTTGAGCAGATTGAGTTTCTGGAGCATCACATTTGTGGGGTCGATTAAATGCTCAAAATGGCCAGAAAAATGTCTTGACTATATTTTCTATTCATTTTACAACTTATGGTGGTAAATAAAAGTGTGACTTTTCATGGAAAACACAAAATTGTCTGGGTGACCACAAACTTTGAACGGTAGTGTATGCTCTGCTGTAGTAGGGCTACATGCTGAAATATTGAGCTGGCACCATCCAGTAAAGCTCTTCCTGTGTATTTCATATTCATTATTTCTCCAAATAGACCTTCTCACACTCAAGATCACATGATCTGAAAATGGGTAAACACAAATCTAAAATGGTGATCATTAATAGCTCTACTAGTGCAGCCAGTGATGCAATTTGGACGAAAAAAAAAAAATTGTGCACGATTATTATCGCTAATCATTTTTCAAAGTGTGGTAAACTAAGGTTCCAATGCTACAGAACACACAACTACCAAACAATTTATTTGTAAATTTAATAAATTTCTTACCTCCTGAAGAAGTCTTTTATAGCTTAGAACAGAATGAAATAAGCGACTATCATCAGTTGAATTATTATTACAGCCATAAGCTGTGCAATAAATGTACCATTTTGATCAATATCTCAGACTTTGTAGTTCATGAATACAGATAATCCACACAAAAACATGAGGCGTTTGTTTACCCATTTCAAACCACGTGACCACAGCACTCCAACTGAGCCGAGGAGGTCTATTAAAGGCAGACTGCCTTTCAGATTTTTCACGTTTAGGTCATAAAAAGAATTTTCCCTGACACCCAGTTATTTTTGTTTCGTGGACCGAAAGCTACTGAATTCAAATCAGACTTCCGATTTTATTACTTTTTTCCCCTAAAAGAACAATTAATGAATTTAGAGCCACATGGCCCTGAATTCTCCACCATTTTTTCCTGCTTCACCGTGACCTCATTCAAGACACATCATGCATCACGTGGTGGGCGTTCCCCGTTCACGCAAGGCATTGTGGGATACAAATTTGAAACAGGAGAGGAAAATGGAGGATGTGAATGTGCGAATGAAACATGAAAGACTGACTACAGTAACGGAAAGTGAGAAGAAAAGACGTTATGTTGCGAAGGAAAGGAAACGCAGAACCAAACCAATAAATATCGGCGGTCAGCGAGCACCTCGGTGTGATCAGCTGTTCGTTTCAGGACAGAACGATGTAACTGTCAGTGCACGAGCCTGTAGATGGCAGCAATGCAACACTGGATGCCAGCTGTTGTAAAACCCGAAAGATGAAGACAATGACAACTCAAGTAAGTGTGTGCATGCGCACACGGACTTCCTCTGTCTGCTTGACTGCGTGAAAGCGAGCGATTTCATGCACATTATTTGCTCGGGAATCCCCTCAAATTAAATAACTTCCCAGCCACAGAATAGCTCTTTTTTTTTTTTTAAAGATATTACAAAAATAAACATGTATCACAATGACCAAATTTCAGAGGGAACTAAATTTCACCGATTTTATGAAATCGAAAGGCCGTCTACTTTTAAGTCTGTAAAACAAGCACCTGTATCATCATCATCAACAACAACAAGAGTTTAACTGGAGTGGGAGAAAAAAAAATAAAAAAAAAAAATAATAATAATAATAATAATAATAATAATTCGATAACACACTTAATATGCTTTTTTTTATTCTTTCAACTTAGAGCTCAACTAAATATCCATTTATTACTCATATTCAAAAAATTAAAGATAGGCAGAAGGCACATCCCGAGCATATATCTAGACCCAGAGCATCAGTGGCGCAGTAACTCACATGGCCATACCACGAGAAACCAAACTCATTTACAATTAGCCAAGTTGTTCTTCATGAGAACAGTTTGATTTTCCAAGCAAAAAAAAAAAAAATCAGAATCAAAAATCCACTGAAAACTCAGGGAGGAGCAGCGATTTTCCTGAAAGTCCATTAAAACGGCCTAATTAGTAACTTGTTAACGAAAAATCACAAAACCAGGGAGCAACTTTTGTACAGACTGATCAAATCTTCCAAACAAAACAATCAGAATCCATTGAAAACTTAGGGAGGAGTAGCAATTTTTGGGAATTGTGGATGGATGCCACGTGTTGGCAATAGTTCATCGCCCTACGGCTGGTGAACTAATACAAGAGTCATCAGGAGATGATACATCTCTCTGGCCTCCACATAAAACCCCGCACCAAATTTTCCTAGGTTATCATGGAAATACAAAAATCAAAAATAAATAAATAAATAAAAAATCACAGAAATCCCAAACTGTCAAAAAGCACAACTCCTCTAGTTACTTCACATAACTCAAGTTTCGTGAAAAAAATTCCTCATAGTTTTTGAGTTATGCTCCAGAAACTAAAAGGTTTACAGACCGACAGACAGAGGGATAGCTATTATATAATAGCATTATATACCAGGGGGATATTATTTTAAAAAAAAAAGGACTGGTGTTAATCAAGAACATAAGTGTTATTCTTTATACTAAAGGACAGGACAGTGTGTGTTTATATATAAAGTGGCTGCACCTCTCGATTACTGCAGAGTTCTTTGAGTCTGCGGTGTTCGTCAATAAGTGGCGCTCTGTGTTTCTCCCACTGTGAGGCCAAATGAATCACTCGCTTGGAGCTTGCCTCCACCAGGCTCTGAAACACACGCATTGATCATGTAGCACAGTTTCACTAATGTTAGCATTGGAGACTATGGTTCATGAAGATGGCTCTCGTACCTGTAATTTGATCAGGTTGTTCTCAGCATCTGGTAGGAGGTCGATGGTCTGTTTTTTAACCCTGATGGTGTTCTCCTTCTCCGAATTACCGAGCTCTCTCTGTTTCAGCTCATCTGACACCTACCAAACCAAATTCATGTAAACATATCATTTCAGGTATTACTTCCAAAGGGCATATTTTTGGAAACCTAATCGGCACTGCTGAAAACCAAATGCGGTTTTAAGGTTTTGCTCTCGTCCGATTTCACAATTATTTGCTAAAGGTGAGGTGAATAATAACCGAGATGAAGTCGAGGTCATTATTCACCGATATTCGCTGAGCCTGAGGCGGATACCCGTTTTAGTATAACCATACTGGTGACTATAAAAACAAATCGTATTGAAAAATAATTTAATTTATTTCAACCTTCAAAAGCGGTATGCAAATATAATGCACGCAGACTTATGTCACTTATCTATGTCGAGTCACATAAAATGCTTTGTTTTGAAATAGATTAAATAAAATCACAATTCCACCTTACTTTTGAATAGTTTTAGACCAAACTTTGTAGCATCTTTAGTGATTTTAGGAACAGCATTTTCTTTCATAATTTCTAATTCTTCCTCACTTATGGTGATGACGCGATTGGCAGCCATTTTGCCAAGTCGCTGGAGGAGATTATCGAGAAATAATCTGAATCTCTCGACCAATCAGTGCGTGTGATTTTCTATAAATCACCTCTGTACTTATATTTTAAAAAAAAGCCTAATATTACATACTGCTTTCACCTCGCCAATTTATTTCTTTCAACAACACTGATATTTTATTAAGCCAATTATTTGGAAGGTGTTTAAAAGTGATACCAAGCTTGCTAGTACTTGCAAGAATCAAATGAAAAAAGCAAAAAGCATTCACACATGAATTCTGACATGGAAAGTGCATAGGCTCACAGGTGAAATAACTTTAGACGGAGTACACAGCATCGGACTGCAAGATCATATTTCAGCTCATACTCAGGGAAACTATTCGGAACACACAGCAGTCATTACCTGGTGAATGGACACTGTGAGCTGTCTTATGTCCCCGCCCACCTCCTCCATTTGGACAGAAAGCTGCTGGAGTTGCTGCTGGAGCACAGAGAGTTCTGCCTCCTGCTGGGCCCTTAGGTCCTCCTCTGATTGGTGGGAGCTGGGAAGTGCACTTGCTGCTGCTGCCATCTGCTGAGCAGCTTTCTCTGGCTCCTGCAGAATAAAGACACCTCGTGTCTGTGTTCGTATAGCCGCTAGGGGGTGAAAGGCATCACAGCATGATAAAGGAATGGTATTCCATTCCCTTATGCTATACTGATACTCATGATGTCCCTCATAACGCACATCTCTCTTAATATATACTATGATTTTTAAAACATGTTGACCTGTGTTTACACCAAAGAAAATGTATTTCTACACAGCATATTTATGTTTGGATACATTACGAGCAATTTCGGTTTGTAAATAGACACTAACCCTGTGTCCGAAATCGCTCACTACTCACTATATAGTGGACTATATCGTGAGTTCGCCATTTTGTAGTGCTGTCTGAATGTATAGTGAGAATTAGTACACCCTATATAGTGCACTCATAGTATCCCACAACGCATCATGAAAAAGTAGTGTACAACCAATATATACCATCATGCATTGCGGTCGCACTGAGAAACAGAAAAGAAAAAAAAAAAAAAAAAAAGGTGAATGGATGGAGGAAGAAACATTATAAAACAGACATTCGAGTACAATTATAAACAGTAAGAGAATAGAAAAGCTAAAATAGAATAAGACAAACAAGAAAAGTTACAGTGCAGAGCGAGGAATTAATCAAAAGCCTCAAATTTGATTTAATAAAAAGTAGCAGCAAAGAAGAAAGTATTCAGGCTTGATTTAAAAGAACTGAAAGATGCAGCAGACACAAAGCACTTTGTATTTATTAATGTGGGAAATATGCTCAGTATAATATGTATTTATCACAAAAATACCTGCATGTATTTATTTTGAAAACCCACCAGCCGACTGATCTGGCACGTTTTAACTGTGCGACAGTAATGACGTAAATAACGGCGTGGCGGAGTAGTGTCCGAAAGTGCTTTTGTCAGTGAGCTCACTATCTAGTAATTCCCTATATAGTGAGTAGGGAGTAGTGAATGAATGAGTGATTTCAGACACAGCATAGGTTGAGGTTCTTTCACCCCAATAAATAAATAAATAAATAAATAAATAAAATCTACTTTTGCATTGTGCTGATTCTAATTTGATTTGAATTAACCTCAATCTATGAAACATCTGGGCCATTTGATGATAGTCAATTTGGATCCTTAGCAGCATTAACTTAACATTAGGGTTGGGCGGTATTACGGTAAGAAGGTATCCCGAGGTATCCAAAAGTACCAACGGTATCGGTCTCATTACCGTCATTTAAAAAAAAATATATAATATATAAATAAATATGGAGTACATGAGGTCATAATATAAAATAATAAATTGAAGATCATTCCGAATAACTGTGTGATCGTATTTTCACAAATTCTATCAATTTCCTAAAGAAGTTCTCATCGCGTGCAGGGTTGTTTATGTCGTTACCATGGCAACCCTGCGTGACATTTTGGAGTCTGACAGAAAGCTTCGCAAGAGACTGAGACCGGGGGTGTCATGGCTAAGGCACCGTACCATAAATCCGGGGACCCGGGTTCGATTCCGACCCGAGGTTATTTCCCGATCCCGTCTCTCTCTCCCCTGCTCATTTCCTGTCTCTCTATACTGTCCTATCTAAAAAAAAGAGAGACTGAGACCGCGGTTTAAAGATGGCAAGTCAAGATAACGAGTTAGTGGCAAAAAAAAAAAAATACAACATCGGCAGTGTGGCAGTATTTTGGTTTCAAACCAAACGAAAAATCTAATATGTCCCCTAAGGCACACCATAGCCTGGGGTACTCCACTTCCACGAGATCACCCCAATGAGTTGTGTTTTGAGTAGGTTACATGAGTAACAACAAGGTAAAATAATATAACGTATGACATTTGGGATGTGGGTAATAAACGTTTGAAATGTCATCTACTGAAGAAACGGAAGAAAACATTGTAGCGTAAACTGTTAGGTTTCTGGTGGGAATTAGCAATGCGCTTGCTATCTTTGTTGGGTGTGTTAAACCGTATGGATTTAAGTGGAATAATTGTAAGGAGTTATGTGATCAAGACAACGTTTTAAGCAAGGTAAGGCCATTTGATTATTAATTTCCCCGCCATGGCATGACGTGGGCCCATATGATTTTGCCTTGTGCAGCTATCACGCATTTGAATTAGGTTCGCCTCATTTGCGCTGAAGAATATGGTTTATCACGCAGTCTAAACGGACTTGGGTGTTGGTTGATTCTTTTTCTTTTTTTTATTTCCCATGCTTGAAAGGGTATGATCCTGCTCATCGTGTACTTTTTTTTGATGGAGTAGGTGAAATAGTGCTGCAAATGGCGTTTCAACGCAGACATGTGTAAACGACAGTTGAATGCTATTTTCAAGATGAAGGAAGAGTTGCGTGATGCTTTGAAATATCTCTTAATCCATTCACCAATGCACAAAATTCGCTTTGCTGCTTAATCCATACCACAATGCACACAATTCGCTATGCTGCTTTTAAATAGTACATTTGAGGCATAGGCGCACGTTACACAGTAGGCCGAAACAAAATATTATTTTTTTCTCGGTAATACCGTATACCCCGGGAAAACACAGAGACGGTTTAAAGGTATCAAAATTTGGATACCGCCCAACCCTACTTAACATGTTCACCCCATTATGGGTGTACATAAATATTTTTAAAAATTTGTTCGATTTGATATCAATCTTTTAGGCTAATGTGCTTTTTTGGGGGGGTGGATGGTTTTCCAAGTTCATTTAAATTATAATTAAACATAACCAAAGAATTAAAACAGAATGGCTCTTCAAGACAATTACTAATCTCTCTCTGCCTTTAGAGATTACTTTCTCGGTTAAGTTTTGCTATACAGCACTTCAAATATCCTTCCTAATGAATCAATACTGAATTGAAACCAAATTGCATTGGACTGAATCAAATCATTAGTTTGTGAATCAGAATCGAATCAAGTCAGGGCTTCTGTGCCAAGACCCAGCCCTATATCCAATAACTCATTCTGTGCGGACTAAACTACAACCTCTCACAAAACTGACCCAAAATGCCCACATACGAATCACTAACTACTATTAGCTAGAAAAAAAAAAAAAAGTGCCTGGGGTCACCTTTGCTCGTGCCAAGTGCCTCAGAATGCATAACAAAGTAATATTTTTTAAACACTGCCGATCTAGCTTAGTGTTATTGTGGCTAATCCGGTTTGTAACTCTTTAAAAAAAAAAATGAAGCTGAACAGGAAAATCAGCAACATTTCAGATCAAACAAAGCGATAATCAGATTCCTATTGAAACACAAACATTAATGTTTTGTTAAAACACTAACAACTAGCTGTAAAAGTTTATCCCCCCAAAAATGTAGCTTTCTAAAATTAAATTATTTTTTTAATTATTTTTTAAAATTAAATTATTGTTTAAGCAATATCACATGAGAGGGCGTGCTGCTGTACTGAATATCAGCACGCCTGTGATGTGTGGCCTCGTGATAAAGATAATCACAGCCATGCTGACATTCAGTACAGCACAACCTTAGTGTCATGCTGCTTTTATACAACAGTTCAGCAAGAAATTATTTTTTCAGTGAGTGACATTTCAGACACAAGATGGCCAACATGGCCCATTTAGCTCACATTTACCCCTTTTCCACCAAATCAGTTCCAGGGCTGGTTCGGGGCCAGTGCTGGTTCACAACTCGTTCAACTTGCGAACCAGCGGAGAACCAGTTTGCTTTTCCATAGCTCGGGGTGCTAAGGGGAGCCACGTCATTACGTCACTGTATACATCAGTTACGTCGCTGCGTTTGCCCCAACATCGAAGCAACACCACCATGGAGAAGAAGAAGCAACAACAATAATAATGGATGACTGCTGCTTTACTGCATCCATGATATCTCGTCGCTTATTTAAAAATGGCGCCCTCTCGCGGTCTTGCTATTGTTGTTGGTCTTAACAATTCCGCCCCCCCGCTGATGTAAGCAGTTCTTTCCTCTGGCCCAGCAAAGAGCTAGTGCTAGCCTGGAACCGGTTTTTTTGGCCCAGAGCCAGTTCGTCAGTGGAAACAGAAAACCCGGTTCCAAACTAAGCACTGGCCCCGAACCAGCCCTGGAACTGATTTGGTGGAAAAGGGGTAATTGATGTATACTACATTCTCGATAAAGGTGCTTCCGGCAAAACTGGCATCCCTTCTTCCGTTTCTATGTCATCTCATGAGTATTAATTTATTTTTATAAATTTTTATATTATATATACATACACACCTCAGTGTAAATGAGTACACCCCCTTTGAAAAGTAACATTTTAAACAATCTCAATGGACACAATTTCCAAAATGTTGAAAAGACAAAGTTTAATATAACATCTGTAACTTATAACGGGAAAGTAAGGTTAATAATATAACTTAGATGACACATTTTTCAGTTTTACTCAAATTAGGGTGGTGCAAAAATGAGTACACCCCACAACAAAAACTACTACATCTAGAACGGAAGGAGGCGGTTCTTCTGGGGAATGCACACACTCATGGCTTTACCTAGAACCCATGTTTCAGTTTTCTGAAAGGATTAAAGATTTGTTTCGTTTTAAATGTTTGCTTTGTTTGCCAAAAACGAAGCACATCACGGCCTACAAAAACTCGCCATCAACGTTTTATTCCAAGAGAAAGCTTGCAGTGAAGCTGTCTGTGCTTTTAAAGCTAGCGAGAACATTGCAATAACTATGCAGTCTGGTTAGTCAAATGACTTTCTACGGATTTGCCCACCAAGTTGCCGTAGCCTTGTCCACAACTAACATTAACACATAGCTAGTTAACTTGGACACTGTTAGTTAGCATGTAAAAATGGAGTTACGCTAACATGAATGATGTTAACTTATCTGAAGTCTTTTCAGAAATAGGTTTTTGCGTAATCTTGCCAAATTAACAAACAATGTAGAAATCTTTCTTTTCTAGTAGCATTAGCTACCCAGTATGATTTCGAGTTTGAAAAGCGTTTGCTAGCATGTCAGGTGGAGTTTCACTGACTAGCTAGCTTAATGTTAAACCACCAGGATTCCACAGCACGCGTTCATTTTGTGAATTCACATTTCTGTCTTTGGTAATGGCATTAGGTTTTGAAAGCGTTGTGGCAATAATACAACGATGCGTTGACACAAAATGTACTTTTAATACTTAAGTATTTTTAACAGCAAGTACTTCAGTACTTTAACTTAAGTAAAAATTTGACTGTACAACTTTCACTTGTATTGGAGTAACATTTGACCAGTGGGATCTGTACTTTGACTTAAGTAATGAAGTTGGGTACTTTGTCCACCTCTGCTTATTTCTTTAACAAGGTTGGAAAGAGAAGTGTATACATGGTTTTACAAAAAAACAACAACAACAACCAAAGAGTTAGTCCTCCACTAGCAACTGTATCTATGCTATAAGTGCTTAATACACCCTCATGAAATTGTTGAAGTACAAGTTTGGTAATCAAGGGCCCCAACTCTGGAAAAAATGCGACTGAATTTCACGAAATTGCAATATGCGTATTAACGACATATAACAAAATCTTGTCAAGTTTCGTGAAATTCCTCCAAAAATTGTGAGAGGAGTTGATTTCAGAAGGCGAGTATCTTTCCCAGGACGGGGGACGGATGGACAGACAGACAGACGGATGGACATTGCCACGACATAATCCCTCTTCGGGCCTTTAGGCCAGCAGGGGATTAAAATAATAATTAAAAAAAACCAACAACAACAACAAAAAAATCATACTTTCTAAGCCTGTCTTCATACAGTAAGACTGTCTTCATACTAAAAATCAGCATTCTATAATCTGGAAAGTTTTTTTTTTGCTTTTGCCAGATGCAAGCTCTAAAGAAGGCGATTAAGGGAATTTACTGTCTAGGAAACCTTTTCGTTGAATCAGAACAGCACAAGCTGATATGTACCTGTGTGAAGGTGAATTTCTCAGAGTGGGTGAAGCGTGTGCCTTTGGTTAAGACATCACCCCCTGTTGTAGCCCCTGTGAAGGAGTTTAACAGCTCGGAAAGGTCCGAGGTCGACCGTGTGGTGTTGTGGGAGTCTGGTCGTGGCTGGGCAGCCACTCTCAGCTGCTCCTCTATTCGCTTCTGCAGCCGCATTCTTTTCCTCGAGCGATAGTCCTGTAGAAATGAGAAGTAGAGAAATGCACTTTGTTCTTCACATGAATGCTACGTAAAAGGAGTATGAGCTCAGATAACTGGCAACTTTACATGAGCTGAACCTTTCTGAGAATCCCTGTGAAAAGACGGTAGTTTTATTCCTTCCTACCTCACTGTCTGATTTACACCAATAGCATTCAGAAGGAGCACAAAATTCTCAAATATCAGCTAGGATTAGCACTCGTTGACTTTTTCAGGTATAGGAATAGCTGCCAGAGCACAGACGAGTGGTCTGTTTGTCAGCAGAAAACAGAGTAAATATCGACTTGAAGTGTGAAATGTCAGCAGAGAGATGGCCCAAGGAGACCTGAATCCTGCATCTCACATTAACGTGAGGGAAATCGTACTGTGCACCTCCTAAACGTGTGCATCTCTGCTTTTACCACCGAGCCATAACGAGAACAAATTTAACACTATTTACAGAAATGAACAAAGGTTCAGGGTTATACTGAGCCACTCTGGATTAAACCTATTCAGTACAGAACAAGTGCATATTAATTATAATTATGTGAAAGTATCTCTATGAAGTAGCCAAATCAAAATTATTCTTGGGTAAAAGTTAAAAAGGTGCTGACTGCAAAGTCAACTGAAATTTAAATTTTTTAATTATGCATGCCATTTTCCCATGTCTCGCAAGAACAATATAATGCAGATGAGGTGTGATCATATTGATGTGCTGAGGGTTGCTTTTCTCTGTTATGGGACCATTTTCCTACCTCCTGAGGTAAACAGTATGGCCCTATGGAAACAGCCAAACGCGAGGGGATTTCACTAATTAGCGTAACTATGGAACTGCATCACACCAAGATTGCGGAAAAAACATCATGACTCTGCATCGACCTCGGAGAGTTTTGAGCCACAGGTCTGCAATTTGTGGTTGACGTTTGTGAATAGATCCATGAAACAGAAGATGAATAGATCTTTTCTCTGGTACTGCTTCTGTGTGATCATTTTTCTCTGCAAGATCAAAACATTGTGTTTAACTCCATACTCGCTACCGTGGAGTCGAGCCCATGCATTCTAAAGCTAAGAGAGCTAAGCGCTAGCTAGAATGATTTAGTTATCTGTCCAGAAAAAGGACGTCATCTAGCCTTGCTCTATCCTGGAGATGCATTCGCGAGGCAGGCTTTCCTTTTTCTTTTCCGCTTGCTTTTAGCTGGCGGGAGAGCCGAGTCCACCACGTTTGCCCATGCCGACTTGTTTTGGTTAAAAGTAGGTCAAATGATATTTGACGTTTCACGGTGGTCACATGATATTGTTGCTCACGTGCTTTGGTGATCTCCGGAACCATAAAACGTGAGACGTATTTTCTCTCAGCAAAACATTTACACTAGTGCTGTCAAGCGATTAAAATATTTAACCGCGATTAATGTCGCGACTGTCATAGTTAACTCGCGATTAATCGCAATTTAATCGCACATTTTTGTCACATGAAAAACCATTGTAATTCTCTTATCAGCATAAAAAAGTGAATGGGCTTGCTCACCGTTCGAACTACGGGGTACACGGGGGATCCGAGATCCCCTGAAACAGACATGAGATCCCTTGAAAACATGATTTGGGAAATGTTGGGGGGTCTCTAAAATATTGGCAAAATGATGTTTATCGACATAGCAATCGTGTGTAACGGGAAGCATTTGCATATCCGAAGTGAGCGCGCGATCGGAGATCCGCGCTCTGAGACAAGCGCAAGCACCACCCCCCCCAAGGGAAAATAAGGGACCCCCCGAAAATATCGGCATAGTTCGAACACTGGTTGTACCAATGGTTTTTTTTTATTGCAGAGCATAACACGTCACAGCCACTGCAAAGTGGGGCTGGAGCCACCGATGGGAAAACGAAACTTACCATAAGCCGAGCACCGTGGCTCTTCGGGGGAGGGCAGAGGACTCTGGCTGTGCGGGGCGTGGCATCATGTCACAGAGCGTTAATCTCGCGATAAAAAAAAATTATCGCCGTTAAAATTGAGTCAAGTTAACGCGTTAATAACGCGACATTTTTGACAGCACTAATTTACACATAGGATACACGTAGGATACACGGTGTGTGCAGCAGCGAAACATCTCAAAACTCCAACAGCAATAGAACATTTTGCCCAGAATTCAACTTTGCAGTCAGAACCTTTAACATACATCCACAAGTACGATAATAAAGAATTCAAAAATAAGCGATTTTAAATAATTTTTCCTAACACTTCACAAATTCAAAGCTATTTGAATTTATATACTATACCTCTATTCTTATGAAAGTTCAAGTAAGATTTAAAGGCAGGGCCAGTGGTCCCCCCCCCATTTGCATGAAAAACAAATGAAATCCATCACATACCCTTAATTCATTAGAATTCATGAATTTGTACAATATTGATTTTTTTTTTAATTACTACAGTAATTATAAATGTATAAAAAGCAAATGTAACTGGAGGGAATCTATGTGCAACAAAGACTGGTTGTGGTATGCATAAATACTGGCACAGATTTGTTTGGATGTTGTAAAAAGTTCATTTAAAAAAAAAAAAAAAAAAAGGTAGAATGAACAATTTATTGGATTGGTAGCCAAGCCAAAAAGTTATAAGATTATGAGTCCATGATTGGACTCAAATAATTAAAAAAAAAAAAAAAGTATATATTAGTATGCTTTTACAAATCTGTTAAATTAAAGGTAGACTGACTTTCAGATTTTTCAGGGTTTAGGTCATTTAAATAAATAAATAAAAACCGAAAATTCCCCGACACCCAATTATTTTTGTTTAGTGGACCGAAAGCTACTGAATTCAAATCACAGATTTCCAATTTTATTTGTTTGGTTTTTTATAAATCAAACAATTAATACATTTAGGGCCATGTGGCCCTAAATTCTCTGCGATTATTCCCTGTTTCACCATGACCCAATTCAAGATACGACATCATGCGGTGGACTTTCCCTGTTCACGCAAAGCATTGTGGGATACAAATTTGAAACAAGAGAAAAATGGAGGATGCGAATGAAACGTGAAAGACCGACTACAGTAACGGAAAGCGAGAAGACGTTATGTTGCAAAGGAAAGGAAATGCAGGACCAAACTAAGAAATATTGGCGGTCAGTGAGCACCTTGGTGTGATCAGCTGTTCATTTAGCGACAGAATGATGTCACCGCCAGTGCACGGTCAAGGTAAACCTGTAGATGGCAGTAATGCAACACTGGATGCCAGCTGCCGTAAAATCCAAAAGAAGACGATGATGATACCGTAAGGTAAAACCTGCGTATGCACACACTGGACTGCCTCTGTCTGCTTGACTGCACAAAGCGAGCGATTTCATGCACATTATTTGCTTGGGAATCCCCTCACATTAAATAACTTCCCAGCCACAGAATGGCCTGTTTTTTTTTTTTTTTTTAAATATTACAGAAATAAACATACATCACAATGACCAAATTTCAGAGGGAATTAAATTTCACCGGTTTTATGCAATCAAAAGGCCGTCTAACTTTGAATACTCGAGCGACGTACAGTACTGTGCAAAAGTCTTAGGCACCTGATTTTTTCTTCAAACAACCTTTTTATAGATTTTCAATTTATGACTTCTACCTTATCAAGTCAGAACAAAAACATTGTAGAGTTCCAAACATTCATTTTCCAGCACAAAATTAAATGTTACAGAAAAAAAAAAAAAGTTTGTAATATGCTGCTCAGATGCATGAGAGAGCACTTTTCAGATTAAAAAAAGAAAACATAATGAAGGCTGCTGGGTTTTGGTGCAAAATTAAGAAGTGTGTGACAGTCAAAGTGTCCAGAAGAACTGCGGCTGGTTCTGCAAGATGCTCAGTAAAACCTCCAGCTCATTTCCTTATCAAACTGTACTCACTGTATCAGAGGCTGCTTGCTTTTTTTTTTAAATTAAAAATCAAAAGGGCCGTCTCACACCAAATACTGATTTTGTTTCATTTATTATGGCTTACTGCTGTTTATAGTATTTTTTTTTTTAAATGTTGAAACATTTCATTTCATTATTTTTAAGCCATTTTTGCTCTATAGCATTTCTTTACCCATGCCAAAGACTTTTGCACAGTGCTGTATGTTCATAAAATCCAGTTATTTAAGTATATTACACTTCTGTTCATAAGAAACTGAGATGTTCTTTGGTCAACAGGACACCACTGACTTGGCATGCAGCTCTGTTAAGTGTCTAGAGTGATATCGGAGTGTACCTCAGGAGTGAGTCTGGAGAGAAGGCCTTGGCTGTTCCACTCGTTCTCCCACTCCTGTGCTGCGCTGAGTTCTGAAACATGGTTCTCCAACAGCGAGGCAGGCACTGAGGCAGCTTGAGAAGGCTGAGACGTCACAGGCAGCAAATACTCCCTCCAATACTCTTTCACCTCTGAGAAAAATTTAGATAAGCATTAGAGCAGAGGTATTCAACCAAAATTCGAGGACCGGTTATATAAAACCGTTTGCTTATGACAGTCTGGATAAGCAGTTACCATTACTGAAATGTTATCTTTTCTGCTGAACCATTTATGATTAGTTTATAGCTATAAGTATTGTCTCTCTCATGTATTCATCATGTTGCCATGCTATCGTTTATGACTTGCTGCCTGAACAAATGACACAGACTATATGGCCAAAAGTTTATGGACACCTGACTATCACACCCATATAGTCCCATTTGCTCTTCTGGGAAGGCTTTCCACTAAATCCACTACAGTAATCACGTTCACGTTTATAAAACGAGTCAGTTAGCTGAAAAAGTATGGTCAGTTCGCCCCATATATTTAACTATAGTATTCTATATAGTATTTCAGTATTGTGTTCTGTCTGTAGATAATTTTTTGCTCACTACTCCAGACTGCGGTGTGTCAGTCGATGACCGCAGAATTAATCTGAATATTGCCTTCTCAATTTGCCTACAACAATATGAGCACAGGAGAAGGAAAAAAGAAAAAAAAAATCCACAACAGATGAATGTACCTTTAGACTGTTTCTTGGCAGGAACTTTCACTGAGTATGGGAGACTCAGTGGCTGAGCATGGAATCTGTGACATGGACCAGGACTCTGAAGACCAATCGGCATTATTACTATTGTTACTAAAGCAACTCTGACAGAGCTCCAGAAATATATTTAAGACACATTTTTATAAAAATCATTTAATGAAATGTAAAACCCTGCAGTCCACCCTTAATGGTTATGTTATACCTGGGTTTTGCGGTGCAGCGGCAGTCTACAGGTTGGAGGAAGCCAAGGCAATGCCAGCTGAGCTTTAATCTGCGCTGCAATGGCTTTCTGCAGGACAGCAGACTTCCCTAAGAGACGAGCAATGTGTCAAGAAACAAAGAGAGGCATAAAACAAGCTGGAGGTTTCTATTTAGTCATTTCAGGAATGCAAGTATTCCTAAAATCAAGACGCAGCATGCATTAAATGATCAGGAAGACCCTGGTAACTCCCACCACTGTGCCTGTGATGTGCGGCTTTGAAACTATAGCTATAAATTGTACAGCTTTACAAAACCGCTCTATTTGGGCTTAGCGCAAAAATTAAAAAATAAATAAATAAATAAGCAAACCAAACTGAATTTCCTTTGAATTTTTTGAAATAACTCAAACAATAGACTATTATTGAACTAAAAACAGCATCAAAACCACGGTAACACAAAGCTTATGACTTTGAATGGAGTTGATTTTGGACATTTGCCAAAATAAACACAGACATGCAGTCCAGTGAAAAAAAAAAAGGTTTTCATAGCCTTAAGACAGAAATTCAGCAGACAGACGCCACACATTTATTTAGCTGTTAAATGGTTAAAAAAAAAAAGCTGGTAAATTTAGTCCTCAAACAGTCTCTCACTCTTCCTGATAGTTTCATTCGAATGCTCCTAGATGTCATACACTGTCTTCTTCAAATCAGGTTCAGTGCAGGGTACACGATTTTTTATTTCATTACATTTGTGGCAGATAAACTGGAAAGATCCATTTTCTTTCTTACACCCAGAAACTATGTGGACAAACTCTTAATACCATAATTACTTCTATTCTAGCAGAACAAGAGCTGAAAAAACCTGAACCCCTCCCGTACAACATAAAATAAACTCCAGAATAATCAGCAGCCTTGAAGAGAACTGGAGAAAAAGAAAAAACTGTATAAAATTTCACACACAACGGACCTTATTTAATCAATATTTTAGTAAAGCTGTGTGCAAATTTTGGCATAAGCAAACCCGAACTCAAGTTTTCAAAGGTTTTGGTAACGCTGATTTTCATCCTCCTAACAAGTGCACGTTGATGAACGCCAAGCACCCGTAAAGTGCACAGTGTGCATGCCGT